>NC_080597.1:45392486-45722486 GCF_027887145.1 Ammospiza caudacuta
TTTCAGTGATGTTAAACTAACTCCACAAGATACTATTAAACCCCTTGTCTTTGGGGAAAGTGTTTATTTACAGGGACAGCATTGGTTCAGAAATTGGTTCTCTTGTTAGAAGGAATATTGCGGCAAATTATTTTAATAGGAAGTTCTGATGACGGAATGTTTGTCCTAGAGATTTTTCCAAGATGTTCAACAAACTATTGCAGTTAGTAAGTTAGTAGAGACATTTTTAAACAGGAGTGAAACTCCTCTGATATGTACATCAGCTGCTTCCTTACATGGCAAGGGGTGTTAATGAGATGTTGCAGCATGCTACAAGGAACTGCCAAAAAAAATTGGTGGGCCCAATGGGGCCCACCCATTTTCCTTCTGTGAGCAGTCAAGCAAGAGATGACAGGCTCTCAATGCTCTGCCATGAATGGACTGCAGAAGACTGCTTGCCAAAATGCAAAGTCCAGGAGGGAGGAGGAGTTGGTATCCACCTGAAGGATGCTTATGAATGGATTTTGGTGGTGGAAAACACATGTACTGCATCAAAGGTGATTTCAACATTGGATATTGTCTCCTTTAGTCTTCCTGAATATGAAAACACATGTATAGTCATAAAACACTTGAGGAATGTTATCTCTATTTGGTGGGTCTGTCAACTTAGGAAAGATATTAGGGAAATTTGCAAGAGCCTTGGGAGTGGGAAACACCTGCCCTCCAGATTTGGGATAAGGGTGTGAAACCTGTCTGCATGTGTGTATTCCTATGTGTGTGTAATGGAGACTGAAAACAGAAACTAAGAGATACTGATTGTGTCCTTGCAGAGACCCAGAAGTAGTTGGTTACACAATAAATGGGAGAAACGAAAAGTGATGCTGTAGCAATATGATCAAGTGGCTTCTAAAAAATAAATATGGGGATTATTTCTCTATAAAACCCTAAGATCTCACCAAGGGACACTTGATGTTATCAGATACATTTAAAAGGAAGAAGTCTCAAACTGATAATGTTTCTGAAAGGTCACTGGCTGCAGGACATTTGCAAACCATGAGTGATTAACAGATGGAGTTTAAAAGGCAGCAAATTTCCATCCCTTCCTGTGGTGCTCACAACTGAAGGAAACACATAGGAAGCATCTTTAGGTAGGTAAGAGCTGAGAATCGTGAGTATGGGGAAGATTTGCCACTTGTAAGAGTGTTAGGAAAACCTCAAATGGTATGACTTATAAATATACCTGAACTCCTCCTTGGGGTGCTGCCAAGCCACGGGCAGCGCGCGCTGTTGGAGGGAGGAAGAGCAGTGTCCTCAGATTGCTGAGCTGAACTCCTTAAATAAAACACAAGGCTGTAAATTTTTCATCTGTCTCTCTCAAATAGAAGTTCTTAGTCTGACAGCTTTTCCTTTGGATTCTTAAGCATTACTATTTTAATAGCAATATTTGGTCTCCAGTGCCCTGACTTGTACTTTGGGTTTTCTCTGTGTGCCCTTGGGGCTTTCTCCGCTGAGGGAGCTGAGACATCCCAAAGCTGTTTGGTAGAACTGACCTGTAATTTTCCAGTAAGTCATTGTGCCATCAGGAAATGCCACTTTGTGTAGCTTAGGATGTTTGCTGAAGACATACTTCACAGCAGTATTTCATTCTAGAAAGAGCAAACAAACAAACAAAAAAGCATTTTTCTTATGTTAAAGCAGAGTTGTTTTATATAAGATTTTACAATGAAATGCATTTATCCTATAAGCATGAAAAATGCAGCAAAGCATTTCAATAAAATATTTCTTTAGGACCAAGTTACAGAGGTTCTTTTGTCCATTTTTATTATGGAAAATATATTTAAGCTTGCAGAATTTGCTGTGAAAGGGGAAATCCTATTAAAGCCAGCTTTGTTTTCTCTCTCTGTGCTGCTTTGCTTTGGTTTATGTCTTGTATTAATGAGGTGCTCAGCTGTGCAAGAAAAAATGTTTTTCTCAGTTTGTGGTTGACTTTTTGTTTGCTTAAATTTATTTGCTGTATGATATCTTTACAGTCCAAGCTTTTGTAATTTATAACTTAGGTATACAAAACTTCACAAAGGTGCAACGTAGTTCACATCCTATATATGGAATGAGAGATGCTGTTGAATTTAACTCTTGAGTCTCTTAAAAGACAGAGGGACTCTCTGGTTTGGTGTTTGAATCTGGAAGAGAGCATGCCACTTGTAAAATAGTCAGATTTAAACAGAGGCTGCTGGACAGTTTGGTTTAGGCCTTTTGGAAGATTTTTCCTTTAAAAAATTCAGACAGTATATTTTGTACTACAAGCCAATAGAGTAAGTTTTATGTTCCTGTATAGGTTAATTAGCTGGGGACTGGGATTTTGCTTGAGGCCAAATGCCAGTGCTCCCACCATGAAATGTGCATTCAGCTCCCCTTAAAAGGTAAACCCCATGGAAAACCCACACAAATTATGAGAAACTGTTATGAACTGAACCATGAATTTTTAATATTCAGTTACCCTGAGGTACAAGTTAGAGCTTAAAATAAATTGTTTTATATTTCATACTCTGAGTAGTGCATGCAACAATACATGAAGGAAATGAAGTTTCCAGAGGACTCTGCTTTGGGTTTAACAGGACAGTTTTACAAACAATCATTCTGGAGACAGAATTGTACCAGAGCTGTGTGTGGGCACAAAATCTGGTGGTGCCTTTCATTGCCTGTCCATGTCTGGTGTCTCACCTCCTGCATGACCCAGGCTCCTTGCACAGCCCCAGTGGCCAGCTAGGTGTGGGCTGCCACTCCTGCCTTCAACACTATGGCAGAGAACACAAAATCACTTGTGGTGCAGAGGAAGCTGGACAGGAATTGAAGCATCACTTTTCACCTGAATTACAGTGACCTCTTTTTTCCTCCCCACTCTTCTAAGTGTTGAAACATCTGCAACTTCCCCCAGGCCCTGCTGCTTCCTTTCCCTGCACACCCTGAGCCAGCAGCAAGGATACTCTGCTGTGAAGTATCACTTGGGCATGTGAGAGTAAGCTGGACCCAGCTCATTGCCTCTTTGGCTGTATTTTTGTACCATATTTTTGGCACTCTAACACAGAGTCATCTTCTGCCCAGTTTAAGAGCATCCTGCACTCAGGTCCTTCTCCTATCAAACTCTGCCTCGCTGGAGTGGCACACCAGAGGTGCTGGGCAGCATTTCCCAGAGACAGGAGTGAATTACAAAAGCCCTGGAGAGAAGAGCACCACTCCCACTTCAGTGCTATCTCAACAGAAGCTATGATCAAACCTGATTATCCCCCACTCTTACTCAGACTACTGCAAGTGACACTGGAAAATGTTCCTGCACATAAGCACAACCTCAAAGTGATTTGTATTTCCTTTTCAGAATTGCAGCACCTAATTCTACAAGCAGTTCTGCCACATACAAGTGGGGTTTTTCCCCACTTGCTGTGTTTTATTTGATGCTGGAATCCTTCCCTTAGTCAGATGAGACATGACTGCTGCCAGCGCTTTGAAAAGTGAAGCAGTGGGGAAACTGAGGCACTGCAGGCACTGGAGATGTTTGTGTTGGGTTAGCAAAGAGGGCAAAGGGCTTCAGGAATGATGTGTGACACTCAGCAGCCTTGTAGAGGTGGCACAGGTGACATATTTACCTCCAGTCCTCCTCCAGGGGAGCAAGGTGTGGACTGAATCCTAGTGCATTTGAGTGCTGCTTTACTTTGACCACGACACATGGGATTCAGAGTGTGTCAGAGGAGATGGACAGATTTGAATGCTCTCACTCTTTGTCTCATTCAGGTTAGCAGAGGGGAAAATGTCCCACTGATGTTGTGGTGACCAGGGGTGAGTCCTGGAGGTCACAGTGCAGGGACCAGGGTAGTGCTGCCACTCTGCATGGGCATATTCAAATGGGGCTCTCCCACAGCTGATATCTGGGGCAGATGCTGCTAAATTTGTAAGGCCCAAGAAAAACTCTTTGTTTTTTTCACCAAGAAAAGGAAACCTTGGGAAAAGTTAAATTATCTTCAGGAACTGCCTTACCATTGATTTTATTAACTGAGAATGAAAAGCACATTAAGCATAACTGAATTATTCTGTGACTAGTGTTACTAATAGATCTCTAAAAAATTGTGTTTGCTTCAAGGTAATAATAAATGCACCTGGTACTGGAGATGGAACTGTAGTGCACACAGAAATGGCATTGAGATGCTGGAGCCTGCTGGTATGCCTATAAAGCAGGAAGAAAATTAAAACAGAGAAATGGAGAACACACAAACTGATGGCATGCAAACAGAATATCAAGTTATTTTGATAGAGGCCAAACCAGAGACCCAATATCACCACGTAGGTACAGAAGAAACTCAAGTTTTTACATAAAAGCTTGTAAATCAGCTGCTGCTTCACTGAACATGCACATTTTCATGTGCACAACTCATGGATGGACACGGATGCAAATGGCATTTAGGGCTATGGTACATAATAAATTATATTAGCTCTGAACGTGCAGGGTTTGACAAAGTTAATTTTTAATACTGGAAGAATTTTGAAGGCCTGAGGTGTAGTGAGAGCATTGCCCAGGGTCTGGTTGGAGAAAGCTGGGCAGAATCTGCTGTCTGCCATCCTGGAGGGCAGGAGAAGGGTGGTGTGGTATTCACATGCCCTCTGAACAGAGAGAAGCTGTGAGAGAAGCAGAGAAGAAGGAAAACCAATTCTTATCTCTGCTTGCTGCTCCTGTTGTTTTGAACATCTGGAATGTGTTGGAAGATTATTGACCTGGAGGGATTGTTTGATTAAATTCTGGTGGTGGTGTTTTGATTCATTTACCAATTGAATCCACGTGTGGGTGTCAGGACTGTTGGCTGACAGTCATGAGGTTTTGAGTAGGACTCGGAAATATGATGGAGTATAGTATGTACCTCTTTAGTATAGTTATAGTGTGATATAGTATAATAAAGTAATTAATGAGCCTTCTGATACCATGGAGTTCTGTGCATCACTCTTCCCTGAGTCAGAGGATCCATGCATTCCGATAGGGGGGTCCTGTGGGGATGGGAAAATGGGGGGTGCCTGGTGTTCCTCACATGCTGCACAGGGATGCAGGGCTCTCCCCCTCCAAAACAGACCCCATTACTGTGCTTTGTTAACCAGAAATAAAACATGCAGCAGGAACTTTGCAATGTACCTGCTCCAATGCTTTCAAGACATTATATATGCATACATACATATTTATTTGGGTTTAGTTTGTAATTTTGGGACAGGTACAGAGAAGAGTTCAGAATTGCTACACGATTTAGCAGCCCCAGATTAGCCACATTTCTATCTCTGATTGTAACATTGTATATAAACTGATCTGTTCAGAATAACTTTGACTTAATCATAAAGTAAGCCTTGTGATGTGTATGACAAATTTAAAAATCATCTACACACTAGGTCTGAAATGAATTTTTAACATATTTTTTTAGTAGCTTTCAGGAAAAAAAAAAAAAAAACAAAAAAACTAAATAGCTGAGAAAACTGTCCAGGTGAAATTCAGCTTAAACCTGTGAGTATTGATGGATAGCCCTGTGTATTCACCTTGATGCTGTTTGCTGGGGGTGCTGGGGTGCTACTGTAATGTCTGGCTTGGAAAAGATTGTAGGCAGGTAAAAACCCAATTAAAATATGTGTTGCAGTGAGTTGTTTTAAGGTACTCAGCAGTTCTGGGTGGAAGTAATGAAATATTTTAGGCATTTTCCACCTTTAACACACTTAAATTCTCTATTCATGACTCTGGTACCAACATCTGTATTAATGCCACTTCTTTGCAATCAAAAACTCACTGCCAGAAGCCTGACCATTTCAGTGAGTGTCTCATTCACCTCCAGAGGAGTGCTGGGCTCAGTGATTTGTCCCTTCTGGAGCATAACTCATTCAAATAAATGTAAATCACTATTTTATGTTGTTTGGTCAGGGTTTATAGACGTCAGTGTACACTACTGAAAAGGCACATGGCAGACATTAAGGGAGGAATCAATGTGCTTCACAGAGATGAGAACAGGCAGGGGTTGGTTTTGGTTTATCCACTGTGCTGCAGTCAGTGCAGCTATTATTGATTTTGATCCCACAAGTGTTTGACCTCCTTTGTACAGCACAACTTGTCTATATTTCACATCTGAATTTATTTTTTTGGCCTTGTACTTCACGTTCATATTCCATTAGTATGCTACTTGAAAAAAATAAATCAATGCAGCTTGTTAATTAAAAAAGGGAAATTCCTCAACCTCCAACCCTGAATCATTAAGCCACTCTCATCTGTCTGTGGTGACCAGTGTGGCCTGACCCTGCTGGAAGATGGCAGTGACACAACTGGGGATCACAGAATCATGGAACCATTTAGGTTGGAAAAGACCTTTCAGATCATCGAGTCCAATTGCCAATCCAGCACTGCCATGCCCACCCCCAAACCATGTCTCCAAGTGCCACATCTATATGGCTTTTCAATACCTCCAGGGATGGTGACTCAGCCACTTCCCTGGGCAGCCTTTTCCTGTGCTTCACAGCATTTTCAGTGAAGAAATTTTTCTAACATCCAATCTAAACCTCCTGTGATTCATCTTGAGGCCATTTCCTCTTGGCTTATCTCTTGTTACTTGGGAGAAGAGACAGACATGGGCACACTACTTGTGCAGCCATGGGGCAGAGGCTCAGCTGACTGCAGAGTTACAGTTAAAAGTATATTCCTGCATTTTTCATTTGCATGTATATATTGAGCAAGGTAAGAGAAAACCTGCTGACCTGTCCATTTTGGCTAGACCCAGATCATGTCATTTAACTCTATTTAATCCCTCAGCCAGCATCAAATTGTTCATGTTCTCCTTCCTTGGGCCTGCCAGCTCTCAGTGTACCTGCTGTGTAAGAAGGCAAGGGAACACAGAGCTCTCCTCTCCCTGGATTCCAGCTTAGTGCCACTTCACAAGTTCGGTTCTCCCACCTGGTGTGGACGGTACATCAGGCAGGCTGCTCCGAGGCCTGCCATTTTCTGTTTTCCTTTCCACTGGTTTTAGCCCTGCTGATCGGTGGGATTGGCTGGGTGAGAGGAACCAAATCACTGTGCCAGGGCCACAGCCCTGCTGGGGCCAGGGGAGCTGGGTGTCCAGTGGGACTGACTGCCGGGAAAGGCTGAGGGGCGCCAGGACCCGGGGCTGAGGCCGAGGCCGCCGCGGTCCCGGTGAGCTGCGGCACCGCGGTGCAGTGAGGGACACCCCGAGCATAGGGGCTCCCTGGCAGGAAAAACTTCCTCTGGCTGGGTCTGCTGGAGCCGGAGTGCTGGCAGAGACCGGTGCTGCCAGCTGTGTGGTCTGCAAGTCCCAAAAGCTTATGAAAATCCACACCTGGATTACCAGCTTCAGCGTGGCGTCTCATAACCACGGGGGAGACGAACACGAAGGCTCCAGCTGTAAGAATCCGTGCCTGGACGGGCTGCTCGGGTCCAACCCGGCTGGCTATGGACCCCAGCCCACACCATCTTACATGGGGCAAAAGGCAACAGACGAGAAGCGCTCTTTTCCACGTGGGGACAAAGTCCTGTTTTGTTCCTAAACAGGAGAACCCGAGGCGGTCCAGGCGACTCCCCAGGTGGAAAAGAGGGGGTGAATTTCTCCAGCGGGACTTTGAGCTGCGGGGAAGGGGGCGGAGGAAGGCGGCAACAGCCGGTGGGATACCAGCGAGGAGGGGCGAGGGGAGGGGCAAACCGGGAACAGACCACCAACACTGACACTCGGGGGGAAAGGGGAAGGCCATGTGGTGAGAGGATACCAATCATGTGAACACTGCAAATTTCCAAACACCCAGTGCAAATAAATAAATAACTATTTTGTGCAATACAACAGGATTGGCTGGGTGAGAGGAACCAAAACACTGTGCCAGGGCCACAGCGCTGCTGGGGCCGGGGGGAGCTGGGCGTCCAGTGGGACTGACTGCCGGGAAAGGCTGAGGGGCGCCAGGACCCGGGGTTGAGGCCGAGGCCGCCGCGGTCCCGGTGAGCTGCGGCACTGCGGTGCAGTGAGGGACGCCCCGAGCATAGGGGCTCCCTGGCAGGAAAAACTTCCTCTGGCTGGGTCTGCCGGAGCCGGAGTGCTGGCAGAGACCGGTGCTGCCAGCTGTGTGATCTGGAAATGCCTTTGTGCAAAATGAGAGACAGGGAGTAGCTGCAGTTACAGTGGCATGTCTGAATGAGCAGTTGGTTGGTTTGTTTTTTAAGCAATAATTTAGCTGGTTCAGCTAACTGGGTTTTAGGATGCTAAATTGTTGATCTGTTTAGGATTTCATACATTATAGTGGGAGTTTTTTTCCCTCAAGAGGCAAGTTCATGGAAAAGCAATATTCCCATGTACAAGAATGGTACCTTAATCTTGTACCATCTCCAGTTAATACTTTTCCCGTTTCAGTTGCTCCCCATGTGTTAGTTCCATTCAGACTGACATCAAGGCTTGTTCCCGGGGTAGCAGCGACTGAACAGAGCAAATATGGATCCTTCTGGTCAGGATAAGTCCATATGAGCCACAGAGTAAGAAATAAACTGTGTGTCTCTGCCAAGGAGAACTTAAATCCTGGGTGGATCCTCTGTGGGTTCCTTATGCTGCCTGAGGAGGTGTTTGTGCAGGCTGGGGCAGTGCCACATCCTGGAGCTGCATGTGGCTTGAAACAATGATTTGCAGCAGTGACCTGAGACCTAAACACTCTGCTGCCACTGCTACTCTTTTTCTGTTTGGCCAATACACTTTTCTCAGCAAAACACCTCATCACCCTTTTGCTTTTCGAGCATCAGTAGAGTCAGCAGTTCCTCCACTACCTGCCAAAAGCTTTGGCTGTCTCTGTGAGAGCTGGGCTTCTTTCCACTACAAAAACTGGAAGGAAGTAAGGAAGTCAGCACTGTGCAACACTGAAACTTCATACTATAAAACAGGGCAAGACTCCTCTTGTGTTTTCTTACTTATTTTAAAACAGATTCAAGGCCACCACATAAGCCCCTCCCCTCACCAGTGAAGGATCTGACTGTGGAAATTGGGTTATGCATCCTCTGGGCTGTGTAGGACCTTGAAAGAGGAATGACCTTTGCTGTCCCCTCCTGTGTGCCTCAGTCAGCTTTTGTGCAGTAGGGGACAAGAAGAAATGCCTGAAGTAGGTCGCTGGACACTGCGGTGCTAAGGCTGCTGCCACGGGCTGATCCATGAGCAGTCACAGCTTTCTCAGCACGAGGAGTGACAGCCCTGCTCTGAGCTGGGGTGCCCCTTCCCCCACACCACCCCACACTGACACAGAACCACAGCATGGTTTGGGCTGGAAGGCACCCTAAAGATCACCCAGTTCCTACCCCCTGCCATAGGCAGGCACACCTTCCACCTTAAAACCAGATTATTTTAAAAGCTCCATCCAGCCTGGCCTGGAACACTCCTAGGAATGGGGCATTTGTCTTCTTCAGGCACACAGTGGTCCTCAACAACAACCAGGGATGACTGGTTTGGATTGTTTTGGCAAGGATTGAGAATGCATTTCCAAATAGCTCTTCTGCCCCTAAACATCTAAGGTGGGAAAGCATGGCAAGCCTGTTTGGGCAGCTGTAGTCTGAGCCCAGGAATTGTCCTTGATAGCATCTGATCCCTGTATGGCAGAACATTTCTCTGCAGCTATCAGCCTGACAATCATACCCCCTGGTTCCTGGAGCCAGCTGGGAGGCTGTGTATTGCCACCATGTCTCAGACATAAGGTCACTGAAGATGATCTTTAACTGTGGCACTCCTCCCACCCCCTCCCAGCCTGACAGCATCTCTCTCTTTTGTTCTAAGAAATATCCCCATTTTAAGAAACGTCCCTTTTAAAATTATTTTCACTCTATTTTTAAAATATGTAAGCTGGAGTGTTTTCCTCACCCCATTTTTCCTGTGGGAGCAGGAGGGGGATGGCAGGGTGTTTGGCCAAGCGGGCAGTGGGGGCTTTCCTCGGCCAGTGTGAGCAGGATTGACTACCCTTGATGGGTTCTCAGCAGAACTACGTGAAGTTGGTGGCTCTTTGCGAGGGGTTTTCAGGTAAAGAGGGACTTTAAGTTAGGCAAGGAACTTTCCAGGAACAAGTGCTTCTTCAGGCCAAGAGTGTGATAGCTCTTGATGCAGTGTGGGGTGTGGGTAGCTGGGGGATGCTGGTGTGCTGGTTGCTTCCCTATGTGGGAAGTAGATCATCAATCCATGTTGGAAGATACAGTGGTTTCCCCAGCAAAACTACACACACAGACAGAACTATCTTCTTTATTATAAAGATACACTATGAGGAACAAACTTGAATGTATACTGAAGCTTGTAATGGTACATGCCAAGAATGTACAGTACTATACATAAAAGTGCATTGTCACAACAGATTAACAGTACATTTCTCTTCCAGAACTGTGGGTTTTCCATGTTTTTATTTGATCTTCAAGAGTGGAAGGAATGCAATGGGAATGCAGCCATACACGAAACAGGAAAGGATGCAATGGAAATGCAACAGTACAAGAGCAAAGCTAAAGCTCCTCTAAAATTTAAAGGCACTTTCACATGTACATACTACAGATGTACATTGACACAAGTAGGTAACAGTCAACAAGCAGGAAGCTACCAGTACTGCAATTCATCAAACTTGACAGTAAAGGACAATACTGATTGGATTAGGTGTGCAGGAGTTACCCTTTAGTACGCCTGTAGATGTAGCAGTCTTTCCTGTTACATATCCACTTACTATGCTTTAAAGTATCTATAATAACCATCAAACTACACATTAACTGTGTGAATGCACTAAGTGGATGCATTCACTAAATGCACTGTTTCTAATATTTTCTTTTGCTAAACAATTTCTAATAAAAGCATTATGGAGTCCAGTACAGTTATTTAAACATACAAAATTCCCTATGCAATTTAAAGATACAGGTATCCATCTCAATTGTGCCAGGTGGGTTAATTTAAAAATGCTAGACAAATTCCAGTTTTGCTCCACTGAGTCTAGTAAACTGGGGAACTACTTGAAAATACCTCTGGTCCCAAACAAGTGAGCAGACCAGCACTGGTCTGCAGCTGGGGCTGGTCTGGCTTAGGCTCTGGCCCGGCATTAGGGCCAGGCCAAGGATGGAAGGTTTGCTGACCCATGCTGCACAGCCCACTGTGGTGGATTAAGACTTTGCCTCTTACCTAGATGTGTGTGAAGTCTAAGATTGCACTGAAAAGTATTTGCAAATATCAGCAATAGTTTGAGGCTCAGAGGCAGTTTATGGGGTACTTCTCACACCTAGATTTTCACATAGCATCACCTGTCTAGAAGGTGTAAACCAGAGCAGGAATAAATTGCTCCTAAATAACAACAGGAAATTACTCCTGTCACCTCAGCAATTATGTCTATCAAATTTTGTCCCTACTCTTCTCCTCCCAAACTCAATTTTTTATGTATAATGAGTTGTAAAATTTCAAGCTTTCCAAAAGTGAGATCTTACAGAATATGTGGAAAAACAGATCTTAATTACAGCCAGTTGTACTTCTGTAGGTGGACCACAAGTGATTTTTCCCCATTTTATTAACTGAACCTTCTTTTGTGGATTGGATGCTTGAAAGCATATTCCCAGAAATAGTATTATGGCTTACTGTTGCAATGTGCAAAACAGCTGTAGGTTTAGCTCATGCCTAACAAAGTTTAACAACAGAGCACTAAGCAAAGTTGACAGTCGCCACTCGCACAGACATAAGAAAGGTACTGATTTCTGTCACTAAAGAAAAGGGAAGTGGAAGGGAAAAGGGTTATGGAAAACTTTAGTCAGCTTGAATCTAGGCAGTAGAAACTCAACTGCCTGTCCTGTGAGTGACCCCTGCACCACTGGCAGGGGGTAGTCCCCCTTCAGAGTCCTTGTCTTGCTGCTGTCAGCACAACTGAGCATTTGCTGTGCAAGGCAGTCAGCACAGCTGGGTCAGCTGGAAACTCAGACTATTGCAACCCAAATCACGTCCTTAATTGGACACTGAGCAATAAAGTCAATGGGAGACTTTTCTGAATTACTGTGTAGTTGATCCCTTTAATAGCCCCTCATGCTCCCTGATGGACCAGCAGGTTCAGGCACTCCCCAGAGCCTGGCTTCTGTGAACTTCAAACAAATTCAGCTTCTGTAAAAAATGTGGTATCAGGGAATGAAGGTCTGACTTCATGGGAGAAGGTACACTATTACAGAGGGCAGCAAAAGGAGTTTCTAGTTACTATCCTGGAGATGTGCTTTAGCTGTGTCCTGGAATGCTGCCTTGTATCAGTGAGAGCAATGTGATCTCCAGCTCCATCCAGCGCTTGCCTCTAGTGAGACTGCCAACAAGAAAGCTAACACTTGGTGCCAATTATGAGTTTGTGAGGGTTTGGTGATTTTTTTCTCTTGTGTCTTAAATAAGAAATGTGGCCTGAGATGACTTAGACATTCCACACAGACACGTAATCCTCACATGCTAAGTTTCAGTTCTTACTAACCTGCTTGAGATTTGGTTTGGTGACCCAGAAATGAGAGACTCCATGTCCTCTGAACCCCCTCCCGCCCCTTAATTTTGTGCAGGATCTGTTATTATATAGCTACAGTAAGACTGTGAAGTATGGTACAACGTGGCAAGCTGTTTGTGATCTGTGTTGGTTTTATTACAAATGGTGCAGCATCAAGTTTTCAAGTAAGTCTATGTTTGTTTTTTAAAACTATGCACAATTGTCCAGTTTTTCGTTTAATCGAAACCATACAAAATACAAATGCCCATGTTAATGTAGCTACTTTCAGACAATACATTCAAAACCACTGAAAAACAAAGCCTCTCCAGTTACAAACATGAACAAATGATGTTACGGAGCCCTGACTTCTATTGTTAATCCATCTCTTTCCCTAGCACACCCCAGCTGGGCGCTGTGGGTGGCTGAGCTGCCTACATTGTGCAAGATTTGTCGGCTGGACCCTGGGAAGGAGGAGAAGGCCCTATGCTAGGATTTGTTTTTGGAAGAACAATAGGTTTTGGCCTAAGAGCAGGAGGTTTCAGCTGCACTCCCATTCTAGGGGCCACCATGGGCTTGAAAGTACTCATGGTGTCACTGGAAGAACTAGTGCTACGGCGGATCTGAGGCTCGGAGCCCCTCAAAACAACGCTGTGGAGAGGGCTGAGCGACTCCGTTGAGGTGGCAGGGGTGGGGCTGTTCTTCACTTGCTCCAAGGTGTCCAGCACAACATCGGGGGCGTGTTTGGCCGAGCTCTGCCGCTCCAGCTCACGGAGCTCGTTCAGTGCTGTGGTCATTGTCTCCTCGATGTCCTGCGTCAGAGCACAGAGACAGCAGCGTGTCATTTATGTTGCTACTGAATGCCAGAGGAGCAAGGGGAGGGGTAAGGAAATGCATTAATTACTTCACCAACCATCCTCTAACAGTTATGATAATGCTAAAATTAATTTCCATCAGATTTATATGAAAGGCATTACGATTGACAACATGGCAGTTTTGGGTGAACATTACAAACATTTAACCTTGTTCATATGAGAGAATCAAAAAAAGGTGTTACACCAAAATCTGCAAGCCATTTATGAAGTGATCCTCAGGACAACTGATTTTTGCTTAGCAATGTTTTAGTGGTGAAGATTTCTGTCATCTCTTGGTTACTGACAACTGCAAAGATTTTAGTCCATTTGTTCACTCTTAGCTAGCTGCTCCGCTCATCTAAAGCCTCAGGTGCTCAGGGTCTGTATTCCCTCACATGGATTACAAAACCCAGTTTTCTAAGGAAATAAAGTTTGTGTGCCTATCAGCTCTTGTCTCCTCTTGTTTCATCAAGTTAAATCTTAAACAGAAAAAATCTGTAAGATATTGGTCAGTATGCGTACCTAAGAAAAACTATTTTCTTCATCAGGATTTCAGGCCTGACAGCTAAAAGAATGTACCAAGAGACTAGTTTACTGCTTCTCAGTGGTACTGAGATACAACTAAGCTTAAAATATCTTGTGTTCCCTGCCTGCTCACACTGTCTTTCACATAGTTTAATCAAAGTTTGGGTTCTAGTCTAGGCATAAAAAAGAGATATCTTAAGTCAAACAGTGCTGTTCCAGGAACGTAAATTAACAGCTTAGAATAAAATAAAACAGTAAAAACACTTGCACTTTCTAATCCTAATAAATGGGTTCTGACCTAAGCATGCCAGTCCCTTCTATTCCTCACTGGAAGCAGAGTTTGAAAGCAAGCATTGTCAGTACATTAAATTTTAAAACATGAGTGCCAATGTTATTGTAAAATGTGTTTGCAATGATAGAGCACCCTCAGGGTGCTCCTAGTAATCACCTTTTCCTTCCTAGACAAAATGTGAGTTCTGAAGACAGAGGCATCTATTTACTCAAGAGCTGTTACCAGCTCAGTACAACAGACCAATTTGATGATCAGGGTACTTCCTACTCCATTCTCTTCACCTCTTCACTGCCAGGAATGAGACAGGTGACTGTTTACACAGTAAGATGGCCCACAATTTATGCAGCTGTGACATCTTGCACATCAGGTTCTACTACACGCCTCAAAGCAACACACAGTATGAACTGTATGAAAACTATAAAATCCACAAGACCCTGGACTGTAAATCTCTGCTTTGAATGGCAATGGTCATTACTAGCCAGTCAGAGCACTTTTCTGCTTACCACAATACTGAGACATAATTGAACACTTATTACATGCAAGTCAGAATAGGCCAGCCTTCAACAGAGCACAGTGGTCTATGTAGCTGTTGTAAGACTGTCCTAGTGTTCTGTATGGCAGAGGCAATTTCATTACAGTGTAATGGGAAATAATTTCTTTTTATTGCTTCTGCAATGTTTACTTCCCTTTGTGCTTCTTCTATTCAGGATTGCTTAATACATCTTCTTTCACACACACTCTGTTTGGAAAGCCAAGTAGGATATTCCCCTGCACACACCTTCCCACCAGAGCATGTGCTCTGTGCTGTGCTATTCAATGGGATTTGCTGCTCAGAAAATCAGACAGTGCCATAAATAAAAAAGACACAAACCTGAGCTATTGACTCCGGGTCCAGTGGTTTGTGGTCATTGAAACCTGTGTACTGACCAGAGGATGTGGACCTTCTGATGGGAGGGCTGTCGATCTTCTTCAGCGAGTCGTGCCTGCTGATGTTGGTGAGGCTGCCGTGGCCCGGCCGGCGCCGCCGCTCAGGGCTGTCGGCGTTCAGGCTGCGGTTCTGAAGGAGGGCTCTGGGACTGCAGTGAGTTGCCAGGTTGGGGGAGCCCAGCTCCAGGGCCGAGTTGGAGAGAGGGTGAGGGGGGTGTACTGGGCAGTGGCCGTCACTGCTCCTGCCTGGGCGTCTCAGGGGAGGCGGAGGCTCTGATCTCTTTCTCTGCCTGCACCAGTGGAAGTGGTGGAAGAACAAACTGTAGTGAGCCAGCATAAGCAAGTGCAGGAGTAATTACTGTGTTAGCTGAGCTGTGAACAGGACTGCTGAAAACACGTTACACTGAGGCTTACCTTCCTGAATACACATCTGAGTGACGGTCAGTAGGAGAGTTCATATCCTTTGATGATGACTTGTCCTCAGTTATGGGTCCGCTGCTGGCCTCACTGTCTGCTTTTTGGCTCAGTGTGTCTGAGAAAGTATCATCCCTGAACAGAACACAGGCGGTGAGATGAGAAGTCAGTGAGTGAGAGCACCTTGGCACTCTCAGATTTTAATCCCCTTAAGAAAAGCAGGCATGTTATAAATGCACTGCAGCCCTTGCACATCTCCCAAAATTGTTTATAATCCCACTGTTTACTGAGCTCTTTGCACTCTGAGTGTATGTAACCTTTCCGTAAAGAACTTTGAAATCCTTGGCAAAGCACGTGCCTAATGCTACAAAACAAGAGTTCAGGGCTGTATTTCCCCAGTTCTTGCTATTCTGAAGTTAAAAGTCAGCAACTACTACACAGAGATAGTCAAATTAAAATAGGTGCAGCAGCATCTGTCTCTTAATGTACTGGGAACGTATCCATAGAAGCAGCTTAGCCTAGTAGTAGTTTTTGGTGGAGCTTTCAATTCAGGGCAGTAAAGACAGGTATCCTGCATAAAAGGCAAATGTTTAATCTATCTGACCCTTCAAACCACTGACCCATTTGGCAAATATTGCTAAGCACTGCAGACTTTACATCCCCCCAAGAACCCAGTCACACCAGACACTGCTTACATATCCTGCACCACTATGTACTGGTGAGGAACGAGGCCATCAATTCCATTGTGCCTTCCTTCCCACCAGTCCTCAGATGCTCGGTGATAGAGCAGAAGGGAAGCTCCTTTCTTGAAAGAGAGCTCTCGTGCAGATCTTCCAACATAGTCAAACTTGGCAATAGCTTCTATGGGCTCGCACTCTGGGGGGGAAGAACAACAAATATCAGGTTACATATCGCTCTTTTTGGTTTCATCAACCCCATTTTTCCCATTTTCTCAGTGCTCATTCTGACAGAGATCAGCTGAAGGAAGGCAAACTTCAGGCAGTGGTGACAATGTGCCCCTTACAAAGAAATATAATCAATCTGTGCCCCAGGTGTGAAACATCTGGACTGCTTCAGGAGCTGCAGAAAACAACAGCATACTAAAATGTTACAACTGCCTTTGGGAGAGAGGCCTCTGCCTCCTGCTGGAAAGGATCCTGCATGGCTGGAGAGTGGGATGGAGGCCAGGCAATAAAGACTTCTGAAAATAAAAAGAACAAACTCAGATGAATAATCAAAGGCCCAAGGAACCAGCGTGATAAGGGAAAAGTAAACAAGAATGCTTTTACCATCTGCAGTGTCAAAGGAAGGAAGACAAGATTAGCCTGTGCATGAGTAGGGATACCCTGCTGAACTGGGCCATGGAATTTGTGTCTTTTACGTGATGAGCATGCAGACCTACTGAAACCTAGCGTTTTGCACAGCACCAAAGCCTCCTCCTTTAATTCACTTCCTTAATGCCCTTTTGGAGTGAGACAAGACGGCTCCAGACCACAGGGACAGTCCCTGTGTGGCCTCAAGTTGCTTAAAGCAGCTCTGACTGCTCCAAAATCCTGAGCTGCCCTGGTTTCTGCAGGGGAGGCTGGTGTTTTCTGAAACCAAACACTGGCTACAGCAGTGCTGGCTAATCCTCTGTCAGAATGCTGGTAAATTCAGACTTAGTTACCAGCCTTAGGCTGGAAATGGGTTCTATCCCATAACCTGTGCTGGGATGGAGACCTACTGATGTCAGCAAAGGGGCCCTGCAGCTATGGCCAGAGCTGTGCCCAGGCATCCAGCAAAAAGCTGTGATTTTCACAAGCTCTCATTTTGTCTGCATAAAACCAAAAGCACCTGAGCTCTAACAGATTAAATTTTGTCATCAAAGTCTCAAAACATAAAGAAAAAACTGCAAAATACAGGTCTAAAAATCACATACTCTGATGATTCCAGTAACTCGAGTCCCTGAAATGACTAATTTCTTTACATAATTAGAGCAATATTTAGATGGAAATTAACATCTGGGCTAATGACTAGCATAGCAACTTTCTGTCTGATGTGAATTAAAATTGCTGAGGTGGTAATTCCCTACAGAACCAGGCTGGTAATGAAAGCCACTGTCCCTTTATGACAACATTTTGCACAGCAATGTCTTTTTAAAATTAACTTTGTTCTACAGTCTGAAAACATAATGACAGCACCTTTATTGAGGTTACAGCTTGCAGGTCATTTTTTAATAACTTGCTCAGCCTGCAGAAGACTGTCTTGTGGTTTGCTGCTTCTGCAGTCACTTTAAGTGTTCCTGTCAGTGACAAACTGTAGTGTGTACAGAAATCACTAACACAGAAACTTTACACAGATGGAATACAATGATATGGAGAATTTACTGTTACAAACACAGAAGAAATGTATGGTGGCAGAAATTATTTCAATTATATAAATACAATGAAGAACCTAGCAATAACAGTATACATTCCTGAAAATGCATCCCTACTGGATGGCTATAGAGGACCATATTATCTTTTTGTTCTTTGTCTTTCTCCTCTCTTTCTCTTTTGCTTTCTCTGTCTCATAGCCCCTGCTCTAGACCACTGACATGGCAGCAACAATGCGGGATCTAATCACTGGTTTTATTTTTTGTTTTCTTCCCTTGCCTTGCATGGACAAAGCACAACTATCATATTCTACCCCATACTCTGAAGTTTGTTGTGGGAAGGAAGAGCTTGTGAGCCAGCACCTTTGAATACCAAATGTACTGTGACTTGTGAGTCAGCACCTTTGGCTGTGTGCTGTGGGAGTTGAGAACTTACTGAAGTGTACTGTACAAAACAAAGGGCTCGTTCACCCCCACTCTTGTGGAAGTCTGTTGTAAGAAATTTAAGGGTGTGTTAGCCAATACCTTTTGAGTCTAAATATTGGGCTGGTGGCCAAAGTTATGGTGACTGTACAATAAAACCTAGGAGTTCCTTGATATGTGTCCAATGTCTTTGTTCAGCCTGATGAGAATTTTTAACAAACATCACGGCCCCTACGAATGTCTCGCTCACTGGCATTCCCTGGTGGGTGGGGCTGAAGGTTTCTTGGTTTATGTTTTTAAGCAAAGAAACTATAATGTTGACACAGAAAGAAACATTCTGGAAATCTGGGCTGCCTCTAATGGTGGTGTGATATTATGATATGCTACCCTGTTGTCATTCCTACAGCCTCTAACAGAAAATACAGAGGCCACAAAGCAACTGTAAGGCACAGAAAATGAAAAGAGGTAAAACCAAACGTGCCTGTTTATCTTGCATCATCTTTATGAGAACAACATGAAATGACAATATGAAATGGCAACAGTGTAACACTGAGAAAAGAACACAGTTCTCCTATCATGTGTATTGTTCGTGGAATTTATTATAAGAAGGAAACACTGGAATTAGGTAGGATTGAAAAGGAGCAGACATTTATGAGCACTCTGTTCTCAGATTACAGCTAATTTATGGGTTATGGTAGAGCTGGTCAAGAATTCAGAAATAAAACCTTCCAGGCTTTGGAAAGCCAGTCACTCACTAACAGGCAATATTTTAAAATGTAAAAAAAAAAAAAAAAAAAAAAAAAAAAGTCAACCAAACAAAAAAGTTTTACAGTAAGTCATAAAATCCCAAATTTCCTGCTAACTGGTAGTGCTCATGAGTACTGGATGGATGGACAAACCCCAACACTGATTTGCTATGGAATTTCCTGTTTCTCTGCTAACGTCAACAGACCATACAGTATCCCACAATTAAGTACACAGGTCTTTTTATTTACAAATCAGTGGACTAAACTAGAAACAGTTCTGTCTTGCTCAGTGGAATTATGCTCATCTAAGTGTGGTGTGAAATGAGAATTCTCTTTATTGTATCCTTCTACCACCTGCAAGACTCACATTCTTTCTCAGAGGTCTGACTGACATTGTCCCACTGGAACAAGCTGTATGAATTGTTAATGTACCCATAATGGATGTGACTTCTGAGACATGTACATCAGATTGCCTGGGTAACAAATCCCACCTCCTCAGGGAGGAGTGCCCAGAAAATTTCACACAGATTTCATGAAGAGGACGAAAAATGAGTTCAGACAGGTTTTCCTACTGTGAAAGGGGTGTTTTCATTTCTTTATACACAGAGATAACTTTCCTATAGCAAACAGTACTGAGACTGCACTTAAATAGTAATTCACCTTGTTACAGGTCAAGCTTTAATAGTCAAAACCAAAGTACCATGACAGTTACTCCCAAACATAAATGCATTTTGGAAAGTTAAGCCATTTAATATCAAGGTTACTGAATGACAGATGAGTATTTCCAAAAAGCTAAGGAAATGAAAGCTAAATTTGGGATCCGTAACTCAAATTCTGTGTGGTACTGAATGTCTAACAGTAAAACTGACAGCTCAGAGGGAAGTGTAATTGCACTGCTCTGTCCGTACCTGCGGGCATTCAGCTAAAATATCAAGAAGTGTTTGGTGGCATACAGGATCTCACCAGCTATCATCTCCAGTGAATCAGGAAATGCTATGGAAAGGAAAAATCAGGACAAACTGAAGAACTGTGGGAACAACTTCTGCTTGGGAGAGCTGAAAGGGCAGAATAAATGTGTTAGTTTTATCTTTGAGATTGGAGTGCCAGATGTAGACCTAACCTCTCTACAGAGGTGATGGCAGTGAATTGGCCCTGGGCTGCCCTCCATGCCTCAGGGCACAAGGAGCTAAGGAAAGGAGGGGACACCATTCC
This sequence comes from Ammospiza caudacuta, assembly GCF_027887145.1. Classification (NCBI taxonomy): domain Eukaryota; kingdom Metazoa; phylum Chordata; class Aves; order Passeriformes; family Passerellidae; genus Ammospiza; species Ammospiza caudacuta. The sequence goes on from NC_080597.1 coordinate 45,412,704, forward strand.
CTGCACTTTTTCTAGGGGAGTTGCTGTTGCTCTGCTCTATACTTCCTCAGTTTTCCCAGGTGTACCCTGTCTGTTGGGAATAAAGTATGTCCCCGCACTCCCCAGGAAGATGGGAATCTATCTCCTTATTTCTTTATCTTCTGCATCCCATCAGAGAATAGAGTGGTTCTGTAATTTCAAAGTCCTGTCCTCAGGACAGCAGTTTTCTGAATGGGAAGAGCAAAAGCAAAGAACTGTTGCAAGGTGTTGACATAACAGAATTTGGCAAAGTATCGATCGCAGCACGCACTTCTGAAGAGCAAGAAAATTAGTATGTGTTGGGAACAACAATGTACAGTCTGACATGTCCCTACTTTTGTTTTCAGCAGAAATACCAGCTAAAGTTTTATCCTAAGTTTATGAGATATCTATGGAGAGTATGGCATTAATTTTATGTATGTTTTCCTAGGAGAACTCCATCTGTCTAACTTCCTCAGGAAATGTTTACTTCCTTTGCAAACAATCTAGTCACTCTTTACCATATGACTCCAACAAGATTAAAAAAATCTCCATCAGTTTGAAGGTAAAGGAAATATGGTAACAGCTGTTTCAGTAAAACATAAACAACGTCCTTTGAATCTTTACTGCAGAGACATTTTCAGGTAAAGGTTTGTCTGCAGCAAAATTACAGGTAGATATTTTTTTGTGTCTCAGCTGAGTACAAAAGTTCTGAACTTCACAAATTAAATTTCATTTCCAGATTGAGGAGAAAGGAAAAACTTCTATGTTTTTCTTATCAGGATATTTTCTGGATAACTAAAAAAGCCTGAAAACACTACAGAAAAATGCAGCTCCTTTTCTTTCCTGTTTCCCTTTCCAGTGATCAACTGAAATACATGAACACCAGTCATCTTAGGGGGAAAAAACCCACAACAATTTATATGCTTAAAATAAAGCAGTTATGAAATATTTAAAAGCTCATTTATGTGTGCTAGTATTTTTCCCTTAATCTACTGCATTTTACCTCTGTGGACACAATTAAAATTTAAGTTTTAAAGTCTTGTTGTTTTCTAAATTGTAATGAACATTTCTAGCGCTACTGACACAGCCCCTACAGATGGGTTTTTTCCTCGCAGGCACAGAGAGCAGTTTAAACTTGCAGTTTAACTTTACAGCAAGAGTAAGTAAAATAAATCCTTTTGGTTTTGATTGTAACCTCTGGATTATGTTTCGATGACCCTGTAATTCCTGTGGGGTAGGCAGCTTGGTCTTACATATGTACACAACATTTTAGCATAAAACTAATCAGATTTTCAACATGAAAAAAACCCCTTAGCATTTACAGAATCTGCTTCTTCCATGTCCTAACAGAGGGAGCCATGGAAGTACCACATGTCCGATCAATGCAGCAGCCATGCAGCACCTCCCTTTCTCTCTCTGCACATTCAGCTGGCAGTGATGCATCCAGCCTATTATCAATGAATCAATCACATTAAACCCCCAAAATACTCCAGACCCTTTAGTAGAAGGGTTTTTGTTATCCACCACATGTTTATCAGTGACTCACAAAGTTCAGTAAGCAAACTGAAAAATTTTCACCTATTCTCGTATCTGGTGTAAAAAATACTTTTTAAAATGAATTGTCTAGAGCACAAACACATGAATGTATGTGCAAAGAGAGAGTGAGTGTATTTAATTTATTAGAAATAGCACATTAGAAAAATGTGCTATTACAATAGAAAGCCATATTAATGGAAAAAATGGGTTAGAGCTTGCAGGTTGGAATAGAAAATGAACAGTTTTTGTGTGCAATCCAGGCCTGTTAATCTTCAGCTTTGCAGCAGTATTTATCTAGCTTACAAATATTTTTGTTCTAACAATTATTTCTCTGTAAACACAGATGTCCGCTTTCTTTTGGCACTGAATTAATTAAAAAGGTGTGATGAGGAAACTAGAATTAAACTACTGGGTGATCTGGTGAACAAAAACCCATGTCTTTGAGCAGTCAAATCTTTCAACAGAACTTTGTCCTGTTGACAGGTACTCTCTTCAGGGTTTGTCTTCCCCAGTGACACAGTCACAAGCAGTACCAGGACAGGAATGTAAAACTGGTATAACAACACAGTGGTGGGGTACAGCCCATGATGATTGAGACCCAAATGTTGCATCACACGATGCCACAGTCCTGCTCCTCTGTATCCTTGCTGATGTTTTCATCTTTCCTAGGCATGGCTTTGAAGTAACTGCTTTGATGGCTGCTGAAAAGCTGCACTTCTTCTCCATGTCCACTTGTGCCTTCGTCTGTCAGTTTGGTCATGGGACCCTGAAGTTGGCCCCAACATATTGAACTGGTGTGTCAGCTACACTTTACTTGTGCTCTAAATGAGAGACAGGCAGGCTTCCTCAGCTTCCACTCTTGCTTCATACCTCCAATGGAAGAAGGAGTTCTTCTAAAGTATAGCTATACTGTCTTGGAAAAATAAGGTGCAACTTTTGAGTTTGTTCACACTGCTTAGAAGAGATGTGCTGCAGAAAGATGGTGGGTTTAGTTGTACAGAGCTGGTCAAGGGGAATCCATGCACAGCCTGTCTTGTAGAGCTGCTGGTACTCTCTGCTGCACAGGCATGGCTATACACCCAGGCAGGAGACCAAGATTTCTCTCCTACTCTCAGTCTTCCCTCCTTCTGTAATGTCTGCCCACCCAAATGTCCCTCCTGTCCAAACAGCTGCACTGACAGACTCTGCCTGCCCCTCCTCACCTTGGCAAAGGGGAAGAGACAGACAATCTGTCAGTGACAGCCTGTGTACGTGACCAAGCAGAGGGGTGCAGCTAGAGTGGAACCATTGTTTACTCTGCTCTGTGTGCAATGGGAGCAGTGCAGCCAGCTTTCCTATCCATACACCTTCCGGTTTCCCTTCCCCACAGCAATTGTCCCAGCTCCTGAACATATCCCTTATGACATTATTAAAAAAAAAATATCCTTTTCTGCAGTAGCTCTTTTCCTCCCCTCTCCTCTGCTCTGTCTTTTCCTCTTCCTTCCTCCACACATCCTCTGCAAGGGACAAGGGGAAGCTTTTGTTTCTACTGCTGCACGTGTGCTGGTTGCTCTGTCTGGGTTGCCTGCTGGCCAGACAGGCAGAGAGCTCACACTGCTGCTGTTCTCTACATGGAGTGTTACTCTGAATCCTTCACCTCTAATGAACTACTAATTATCACAAAATAGTAGTTATATAATAATTTTGAGAATCCTTTTCTATCTGTTAAATTTGCTTGAAAATTGGCAGAAGTTACTGTGAGGGACATCAGAAGAATGGTCAAACTGTCACACTTGAATACACATTTATGACCTGGACAAAAAGAATTAATATAATAGAGTTGCATCAGTTTTTTCATTGATACCTCTCATACCTAGAAGTATATGTGACTGATATTTACAGAAAATTATTACTGTTCAAAAGTTTCACTGTGGGGGGTACACACATGCTTTTAAGTTGTATAAATACTTTAGGGAGAGCAGCTTTTAAGTTCATATAAAAATAGAGCTTCAATGGCAAATATCCTCTAGCTGCAATATTAAAGGGCACACTTTTGACAAGTTTAGGTTTTATAGACAAAAGAGTCACTAAAAATGTAACACTATGTCAGAAAATAATATGTACTGACTGAAATAGTTTCTCTCTTGCCCTTCCTGTGACTGGGCAAATCAGGAGTGAACAAGGAAACAGCTGGTCAAACACAGATGAATCAAGAGTGCAAAAGCACACAAACAGAGATTGAAGATTTGCTACTGAACACCAGGACTGAAATTTCCTTCTTTCAAATAAGACACAATTAGGAAAGGAAGAAGGTGTCCTGCCTGGAACACCTGTAGGACTTACTCCCATCAAAGGCACAGTAAAGTGACAGACTCACCATCTTCACTGGTGTGGGGCTCTGTACTGGCATCCTGGTCCCCCTCCTCCAAGGTACCATGCTCACTGTATGGGCTGTCACTGGAGGCAAGCAGAGAGGAACCACATACGTCAAAAATATGCCACCTCCATGGGATTATTTAGAAGCATTCTTATAATGCTACAAAGTCATGTGCAACATAATTATCTTAGTGTGGTATGAATATATAATTAATAAAGAAGCCTATATGCATTTCCTTGAAACAAAATTCCAACATTAAGAAGCCCTCAGAACATTTGATTCCTTTATAAACAAAAACTGTGTGTGTTTGCTGCCAAGGGGGTGTCCTAGTTTTGGCTGGGATAGAGTTAATTTTCTTACATGTAGCTGGTACAGTGCTGTGTTTTGTATTTAGGATGAGAATAATGTTGATAACACACTGATGTTTTAGCTGCTCCTGAGCAGTGTTTACACTGAACGTCCCACCATACCTGCAAGTAGACTTGGGGGCACAAGAAGCTGGAAGGAGACACAGCCAGAACATCTGACCCCAACCAACCAAATGGATATTCCAGACCATGTGGCATCATGTTCAGCACATAAACTTGGGACAAAGCTGGTCAAGGGCTGCTGCTCAGGCACTGGCTGGGCACTCATCAGTGATGATGAAAACTGCATTGTGCATCACTTGTTTTGCATATTCAAATTATTGTAATTTGCCCTTTCTTTTCTGTCCTATTAAACTGTCTTCATTTCAACACAAGAATTTTACATTTTTTTCCCAATTCTCTCCCCCATCCCACTGTGGGGAGAGTGAGTGAGTGGCTGTTTGGTATTTAGCTATCTGCCCCATTAAAGCACAATAAAGAAAAGGAGAAGGCTGAAATTTTGAAAGGTGGTTCACAGCCAAAGAAACAATTTCCTACCTGCCTGCGTGCTCTGATCACCTGGAATTCTATCTCTGGCTGAACACCAAGCAGCTTCCTCCACAAAATGTTGTAGGAAACATCATCAGAATTGCCTTTGCTTCACTTTTTCATATTTAACACTTTACTATGTGGACCTAAATGCTCTTCTCGTTTATCTTCATACTTCTAACCAGCCTAATGATTTTGTTTAGGAGACAGAAGAATAATATTCTGACTTACCAATAGTCATCTCCAGCCATGCATTTTTCATATACCGGTCCATCAAGTTCTTTCACATCTGGAAAAATAGCCTCATGATGGATGATGATAGTTTTGATTATCTCATTCACGTGTGCCTGACAAGACACCTGGTCTTGTATGTCTGGAACAGGCATCAGGGTTGGCCCAAAACAAATGGCCAGGTTGTATGGATCCATCATGTTTTCATCACTGTACTGTGAAAGGCTGTTATAACACAAAAATCAAGAAAAATTGACTTTTCCACTGTGACTAACCTTATTCTGAAAATTGTAGAAAACTTTTTGAAATCACCTCTTAGAGATTTCCTGTTGTCATTGACAATCCCACATAAAGTAATGGAACAAAAAACCAGGATTTCTTCAGTAGGTTATATACACTATGAAGTGAGTTTATTCCACATATATATTTATGTATATACATGTATTCCCAGGCTACCATGTTGAGTGTACACTGACTTAATGGGCTAACATCTGCTGCTGCTTCTAGCACAACAATGCTCCAAGTGAACTGGATGCAAAGTGAATCTACATTTCTCACTGGACCTGGGTGCATCTCTTTCAACCACTGGCTACACAACTTAGATACACAGAATTGTATTCTGCAGGCAACAAGTTCCTGGATCTTGCAAGGGCTCTTGTGACTTTTGGTTTCTGTTTTTAACATACAGACTAAAATTCCTAAGCACCTTGCCTTCTGCCCACAAACTCCCACAAGAGTTTCATTATGGAAGTGTCCAAATGAAAAGCTTTCATTGTTATTAATCAACTTTTGCAAGCTTTCCTTTCTTCCAGAAAATGCAAGGTTACTAATTTTCTATTTGAATGAGAAGTTGTTATCTATTCCCATTTTTACTGAATGCCAATGCTGGCTTTTGAATGGTTCTATGTGGGGCCAGTCAAGTAGAATCTGATGTGCTGGGATGCCCTATACTATGTTGTCCTGTACTCTGAACCAGCATAGGAATTCTGATGTCTGGTTGTGTTCAAATACAACACCATGTTCCCTCCAGAAAGGGAACTTTAGAGAGTGTTTTCCACGTTTAATCAATACATATGCATGAGGCAAACCTTCTTCATGATTACCCTCATAACTAGCTTTTAAAATTAATCATGTTTGCCCCTTTCTTATGCCATGATTTACTATCCTGTCCTGTGTGTTAATTGGAGATGTCTTGTTCTTCTGATTTATCAGGTGGTTCAGACTTTATACATGCACAACTGTAAAAAAGCCTGTAACAATCATTGTGAAATGTGAAATTCTGCTGATGGCTGTTAACAAGCTGCGCTCCTCATGGCTCAAAGGCAAGGCTGGTACTGGTTAGCATCTCCATGAATGACCTACACAAGGGGATGGATGGCACACTCAGCCAGCTTACAGGTGATGCCACACTGGGAAAGGAGCAGTCAATGTGCCAAAGGTCAGATACAGGGCTACCATTTAGAAGGACTTCGACAAGATGGAGGAATGGAAAAATGGGAATTCATTCCACAGCATTTATGGCTATATTAGGAAAAGGCAGCAGGTTAAGGGAATGAATTATTCCTTTTCCAACTGGTGCTTGTGAAGTGGCACATGAGGTTCTGTGCAACTTCTGTTAGTTACAAGCCCAGAAGAGGACTACTAACAGAGATGGCTGGGGAGCTGAAGCATATGAATTATAATCTAAAGCAGAGAGAACTGGGTTTGTTCAGCCTTTGGATAAAAAGGTTACTGGAGAATTTAGCTGCAATCTCCTACTATATATAAGATTATTAACAAGAGCAAGACAGACACAGGTGCAAAGTGATGAGAGGCAATAGACACAGCAAGGGACATTCCAATGAAAGCACAAAAAATTTATTTACTATAACAGTGACCTAGTACTGGGACTGACTGCCTGGAGAGGCTGTGGAGTTGCTGCCATTTGAGGCTCTTGACTGGCCAAAGCCTTCAGCAACTTGATCTAACTTTGGAGCCTTGTGTGGGAAGCTACACCAGGTTAGGTCTGCCATGAGACGTGATGACTTCATGTTGCCAAGCAGGCATAACTACATATGCAAAAAGCAGAATGGGATTTGCAGGAAGTCAAATAATGGGAATATTTTTCCTGTGGATGTACCAGGAGCAATTTAGAGGCAGTAAGGTATTTAATCTGCTTCCAAACTGCATTCCTGTGGAGAGCACAGATGTAGCTAACATGATCACATAAGAAGTACAACCCTAGACAGCTCTGGTCTATCTGTATGTCTCTGCAGAGGAGAAGCTGTGATGTAAGCTTTTATGACATTTACATGATGTAATTTTTGGGGGACAGATTCAGTTTCAAATGAATGGTTATTTTCATAAAACTTTAGATCTCTGTCTCTCTCTGACATACTGCTTGAAAGTGGTTCAGAAATTGCTAGAAGAAAGGAAACAGGAACAGCTGTGACTACAGGCATGAACAAATAACCTGGCTGCAAAAGACCCTGTTTCTATAGGAACAGACAGGCTGAATGAAATGGGGAAGGTCACAAAGACAGAATGAATCAGCAAAGGGCAAATTTAGGAAAAAAGAGGAAAAAGGTGATATGAAAACAGATAGAACAGGAAACAGACAAATTGACAGTAGAAAGAGAAAACTTAGAATCAGGGCAAAGTGCACATAAGCAGAATTTTCTGTGAAACCATTAGGGTCAGCAAAACCAGAGAGGGCCATGAAGGACTGAAGGAAGAAACACATTTCAATTGCCCAGCCTATCTTTTATTTTCTCTTATAGGAAGAAGAAGTTTTTTCTGGGATGATAAATACACGAACACCACTTTCCCTCTCAAACAATCCTCCTTCCAGCCTGTGTTTTGCAATGTGAGAAACAAGCTACTCTACATCAAAGCATACTCAGGGGATGTGTGTTCTCTGTACCCATACTCCTGTTATCAGAAAACAGAAGCAGCAAGACAAAGTCTCACCCTGGCACTGCCTAGCATCAAACAGGTAGCTTGTAGTGCCTGTGTTGCTTGAATATACTGGGGTTTTTCCCATCAGGAGAAATCAGCTTGAGATAAGGAAAAGAAATGCATTTTTAAATTGCATAAACTAGTTTTAATGTAGCTGCAGTTTGTTATTTTTCTTATCGGCTTAATTTGTTGCCAGCTTTAATGCTGTAGACTGCACTCCCCATTTCAGACAACACTTTAATGTGTCTTGTTCAATTCTGGATAAATGGAATTTTAATTTGAACGAAATCCAGCGTTTTCATTCTATTTCCACTGCCAATTAGAAGATCATATTTTTTGTTAAATGGAGCTCAAATGTGAATTCTACATAGAGTATGAGTGAAGCCAAAGAACTTCAACAGCAGCAAAGGAAGGCAGATAAAGGCAGACGGCAGCACTGGGGTCAGTACTTACTGGTTGAGGAAGGCAAAGAGGTATCTCATCACTATAAGGACCGACCTGGGCAAAGTAAGGAGCAGCTTGCGGATGTGAAGAGCCCTCTCATAGAGATTGTCTATTCCTGCAAACAGAAGAAAGTGTTTTATGTTCCCTTGTATATGATTGTCAGAAACAGCATTCAGTCAATTTACTCAATTTACTTTGACTTTTTATCATCACATGCCTCTAGTCAGTACTGTCTAATTCTGGCATATTAGAAAAATGAGATCTAGAAGTTCTTTTCCCTCTTAATAAAACCCCACAGCTTAAAAGTAACAGTTTTTAAAGATACAAATCTGTCTAAGTCAAACACTGGACACTTGCTGAGCTTTACAGCTCACAAAACCACAAAATCAGTACATAAATAACCTGAAGGAACCAAGGAAAGATGCTGGCCATTCCTTTCAAATACAGATGCATTCTCTAAATTTGAATTCTCCCATCAAACACTTAATCCAATCATCAAGCTTCTCCAGCAAGTTTTCTTAATCAAATATCCAGCTATAACTCTCTTAGTGGCAAAATATGGCAAAATAGGAGAAATGACCCTTTTTTCTTTTTTTTTTTTTTTTTTATGGAGCCAAGAAACACAAAGATTGCATTTTTCTCAAATGATTTTATAGTAGTCCATGGAAATTCTTCTGAAGTGGGAAAATCATCTGATAAAAGCATCAGTTCCTAATATCTTGTAACAAGGATGCACTATTTTCTGTGTTGGTCAGAAAGACTATGTGTCTGCAAGTTGGGCAATGATGGATAAAAGCTTGAAGTGTTTTTCAGAAAAAGCAGTATCTCAGTTTTTAACTCAGTGTGTTTTCTGAGTCCACAGTAAATGACACTGTGGGAACAACCTCAAATTTCAGTAATGCTTTTTATGTGAGCCATGAAAGTATGCTGCAATTAACAACATCTAGGGGAAATCTTAGCATACTAAGATGAGAAATCCTGTCCAGTGGCACTAAAGTGGATATTCAGCAATTTGGAAATCAGAAACAGGAGCTGATTCCAATACCTGAAAAACAGATTGTACCACAAAATGTGGTATTTAGGAGTGCACAATTAAAATAATTACTTACATAAAAATGTGTTAAGTGAAAGTGTACATATGTAATACACATCAGAATTACTGGCATTACTTATGTGCTCTTTGGTATGGCTATTTCAGTATTTATTTGCAGATGCAAAATGTGTGTTGACTTACATTTCTAAGAAGAAAATTGGTATCTAGTAACTGTTGTTTTGGTATTAAAAACTAAGCATCAGAAGAGCATGTTGGCAGCAAGACTTTGTTTGCCACCTAGGTGTTATAGTTCACTAGGAAATGCCAGTGCAGCAAAAGAGTGTGAGATCTGCTCCCACATCAGCATTCACAGGAGATTTCACTGGCTCAGCACCACTAGCATGCTGGAACAAAAGATTCTGGAATGGGATCAAATTGGCCTCCATCAGAGTTTCTGTGGAAGCAAACAGCCTACCACTGCTTGCATGAAGAGGTCCATTTGGCTTATGGTATCTGCTGCAGAGGCAGAACAGCAAAACTCCGTCAGGAAGTAAAAATGTATTCCCCAGCAGAGACCCTGAAGGCTGGACAGTGTCCCTGGTGAGCTGCTGCAGAGCTGGTAGGAAAAAGGACTGCTGACAAGCTGTATAATTTATAGCTTAATGAGTAACTCTGAACCCAAACACTAGCTGGAAATCAGTTCAAGCCGTCTCAAGTGGAGCATGGGACCTGAAATTTCTTTTTATGTTTCTTGTAAACATGGACTGCATGAGTCAAGAAATATTTCTGACTAATGGTTAAGAACTGGTGTCCACGGCAGGGACATGCCAAGTCTGGGAGCTGCTTGCACAGTGAACATCCACAGAACAACTACAGCTCTCCTTTCCCATTCCAATGCATCTTTCAACACTCCTGCTTCAGCAGCACTGTGTGCTGCATGTGGGAAGCTGGAGGGCAGTTTTGATGCAACACCAGAACTTGCCTTCTGCATTACAGCCTTTCCCGGCTAATGCCTTGTGCTACAGTCCTGCCTTCTCCAGACAATTCTGGAGACTGGCCCTGCTCAAGGTTCAGTCATTGCTGAATTCAAATCAGACCTGAGAAATGCACCGGGCTGGGACCCAAGGTGGGTTCAGCAGCTCCTTCTAGCAGTGTGTCGCCTGTATGGCTGCAATAGCTCTGTCTAAACTAGTGAGCTAAACCAGGATGGGGCACACTGGCAGGCAACTACCACTCAGTCATCACACTCTCCAGTGTGCTTGCGGTCCCTGCCAACTACAATTTTTCCAAGCAATTCCTGGACAAGTTTGACATGATACATGAGTCAGGAACCAGTCCCAGTAGGCAGCACAGAGATGGTGGAGCAGGTACAGAGATTCTGGCTGTGTAGTCATGTATTGAACTGTCCCAGCTGTCCTACTAGGATCATGATCAGTACTAAGTACTTGAAGTGACCTGCACTCCATACTGAAGCAGTTACAAGCCATACATGCTTGAATGAGGTGTGTGTTACCAGTACCTTCCTGGTAACACTGGATCCAGTTTCCATGAAAGTCCCTTTATTGAAAATCCAAACTACTGTCAAGCGGTAAATTTATTTACTTTCCACATTATTTCAAGAGGCTGCACTGATTTGATTTAAAGGAGCTAGGTAATGATGTAATGTATTTGCATGCTGTTTTGAAATGTGGAGCTGAATTTCCCCATTGCTTGAGTGTTTGCAGCACATGAGTGTTTGGGTACTTAGGAAAGATGGAATGAATACAGAGCAATCTTTTTACATGCAGGCAGAAAGAATTTGCAGCTCTGCTGCTTCCCATGCAGAGGAAAGCTAAAACATTGCTTTGCTTCCAATGGCTTTGCTAATGAGAGCCTCAGGGCAGAAGGACCATCCATGCTGGTTGCTGCAAGGAAATACTGGCAAGCTCAATGCTGGAGAGAGCTGGACACACCTCTCTTCTCACAGTACTTCTGTTGGAGACACTCTTTTCATTACTCTGATTTTTTTTACCTGAGTGCCTGATGAGTTATTACCCATTTCTCAGCTAAGAAAACAGAAGTGCTTGCTATTACATGATTTGTCCTAGTAATGCAATTTAACTGCTGAGCTGAAATAGAAATCAGGGGATTTGAAAACTGGTTCATTACTCTAATGATATGATGAGACTCATATTCCCAAAGACAAGCAAGAGGACAAGCCTCTGGCAAGGCCAAACACACTGAGAATTAATGTATTTTTTCTGATTGTGGAGAGAGACAGGGAAGAAAGATCTCTATGAAGAACACAGGAATATCAACTACAAATCAAGACTAATGTCAAGTAAACATCACAAAGTGAAATGGTTATTATTTTCTAGTTCCCAGTTCTCAGAGCAAAGCAAAACTTTTGGAGCTCTGGTCTGACACATCTGCCTTCCAGACCCATCTCTGCCATGGGGGTCAAACCCATAAGCTTCTCATTTTGTCAGCAAAATGAGAAGCTGCTTGTTGTGGGAACACTGTGCTTCAGTCAAAGCAGAGCACAGGAGACACTTGTAGGGTGAAACAAGAGAAGGGGAAGGGGGCAGCTTCTGGAGTTTCATGACTGTAGTGCTTTGTGGAAGAGCCAGGCACCTGAGCCAGAACCATTAATGTACCTTCATCATACAAGAGTGGAACAAGTATTCTACTAATATAAAGAATTTTATTTTCTGTCTATCCATAACATTATCTAGGCATCTAAGTTTCTGTAGTGTTTTGGATCTAAGAAGCCTCTACTAGTTACTACAAAAAATGAAAAGCAGAGAGCTCAGAGGTCATTTAAGTCTACAATCTTAGCCTCTGACTTCACTTTAATCCCCTCTGAGAGATGTCTGTTCAACTTGTTCATAAAATCCTCCAAAAAGGCAGATCACAAGCTCCACAAGAAAATCTGTTGAGGTGCAATCCTACATTGCTTTTGGAAAAGACATTATTTACTGATCTCACAGGGACTTACTCTGCAAATGTTCCATGTCCTTCATCTGGATGAATGAATCCAGATGACATTAATGTCATTGCATATATTTATCAGCTAGCTGCCTCTCTGTCAGCCACACACTAAGGACTGGCTCTCAATCACATGAGATAGACATAAATCCTAGGCACTCAAGCCTTGAAAAGTGTGATCTTCAGTCCCCAAGAACACTGGAACCTCTTTTGGAGAGGTACTGTCACCTTCATTGACTGTAAAGACACACAGAAACAATGAATCTCTACTTTTCTCTTCCAGGAGAAATACCAGTTTTAACTACCTGGTCACTCAGGATGAGGTTTTTGAAAGGTAACTCTAAAGTAAAACAGATCAGAAGTGAACAATCTACCACAGAAGAGTAAAGGAAACTTAAGAGGGGAGAAAACACAGTTACTAACAGAAGCCACCAAACACAAATAAACAAAAATGAAATTAGAACTGAAAATAGGGGTATATTCATCCCAAATAATATTAAGAAAATGTAAATTAAAGTTTAATTAAACAATAACTCTGAGGTAGTAGAACATGTAAAAGGCAATATACTCAAATATATCAATGCAGTGATGCAGAATACAACTCTTTTGCATGAGAGCAATTACTGTTGGCTTCAAAGTATTTTGGACCAACTGGACAGCAGCATACTATTCTGTTGTTTTAATCTAAAGAAGCAGATGAAGCTCTGTAGTTGGTCATACACATGGCCTCTCCTGCACTGGAGGTGAGACATGGTTTTCCAACTGAGAGGGTTCAGCCTGGGAGCTGGCAGAGCTCAGAAACATCTGAAAACATCTGAAAGCATCTGAAAACATCAGTTCTGGATTGTGAATGTTTGACCAGCCACTCTAAACAGCCAGCCTCCATGGGCCAATCTCAGTATGAACAACAGGACTGCAAACATTTGGCAAAGGGAAGATATTGTTGATCAAAACATATGGAAGGAGAAACCTGGTGTCAGCAACTAATGAGTTGTGTTACAACCAATATACAGGGCTGTGCAAGGTAAGCAAATTTCACAAGCAATGGGAGCACAAAGGAGGAAGCAAACAATGGTAATGTAAGATGCCTTTCCACTTTAGGACCATGGCTTTGAAGGATAAAATCCAATGTAATATCTCTTTGTGGGGGTTACTTGCTATCTCCACTTGGTGTGGTGCCTACTAGTAACAGTGAATGCCTAATGCATATTTTACACACCCTGTGAATGCCAAATGGGACTGAGTTACACTTGCAGATGTAATTTTTATGGTCAATTTGCAGCTGACAAGTTATCTACATGAATATGTATTAGTGCTGAAGTTAACAATTTGTGCCTCTTTTCATTTTGGTCGATGAGTCCAATCCAGCTCAAAGATATGTATATATTAACTCAGCAATGCCACTCACAGCTTTTTCAGATCTATTTAAGAAGGCATTACAAGAGGACAAACCCAGCAGTCTCCACTGTCACTTAGGGAGGAAAATACTTTCTATTTTGTTGAAACTTTTTCATGGAGAGTTGACAATTCAGAGTAGTTTTTTACTCTTTAAGTAATGGGCAATAGTCTGGAAAAGAAGTAAAAAAAAAATCTTTCATAACATTTATGTCTTCAGGTAAACAGGCACTGCTGGTGGCAAGGGACTAAAATGATAAAAATCAGAAGAAAAAAAGGACACAAGTTTTCAATCATCTTGCCATTTTTGTCTATGAAATTTAAAGCAAGGGAGATGAAACCATGAAGAACTGTAATGCTCTGTGCAGACATTAAGCAATCTGAATAGCTCAGGTGTGTCTCCTGCTGTATGGCACAGCTATCTATGTAAATGTGGACTTAAGTAAGCCATGTGCATGAGAGCTCACACCAGGAGAGAAACTGCAGTCCACCAGCAGTGAAGTGAATTACAGCCAGCCCTACTGAGCTCAGCTCCTGCACCTTCTGCCTCCAGGTAGCTCCTGTTACAAATACTTGCCTTTGGCCCAGTCTGCTCCTACAAAGGGGCAGAAAGAAGTGAACTAGGACTCTCCTCCTTCCCACCCCAACCTTGGATTGTCCTCTGGATAACAGAATGCTGCTGGGACCAAGAGTAGCCACTCCTAAGGATAAGAAGAAACCATTATGGCCCATAATCAGATGGATTCTTTATGTTCTGCTCTACCTTTCATGCTTGCTCTGGCCCAGCGCATACAACTTGGCCCACATTTTATCTACATTAGATCATTGCTCTCATGAGTGTAATTAATACAAATTGCCATAAAAATCACAGCAATTTCACATTGTTTCCACTGTATTTACAAAATGGAAAGCATTAACTTACAATGCTCTTTTTCATTTGGAAATATATGCATAAATGTAAAGGAATTTCTCAGTGGCTGTACTGAGGAAAGGTTCATTTTGCAGCTGTAGTCTCAATTATGCCTGACATCCATAACTAAGTACTTCAGTTTCAAGGGGTTTTTCACTGGCAACATTACATTTCCATATAAAATGTGTGACATTCTGCCCTTTTACAGTTTTATGTGAACATTGACTTCACAAATTTCCTTTCTCCCTCTACCCTTCTGTAACAATTTCTGCCAACAATTAAGAAACCACACTGACATTTATCTTGAAAAACTATTTGAAAAGAATGTTTATTCCTTTCCTCAGTGTTTTTCAGATCATGAATGCAACATGAATTAAGAGTATTTAAAAACGCATAATTAAACATGTGAAAGTTTTGTTGATTTTATGTATCTAAAGAAGTTACATTAACCTAAGCTCTCACAGAAAAAGGGAGTCTGGCCATGCTCCCATTAGCAGGAAGACCAAGATACATAATATGTGAGGCCACATAAGCACAGAAAAAACCTAATATAACTATGACTGATTCAAAATCTGAAATGAAGGAGAAATCTTGTCTAGACAATTTTCCTTTTTGCAAGATATCCAGTGTTAAGGCTAAAATATAGCAATGGAAATGGTGTTTTAGACCCACAGTTTATGACAGTATGTACCATGTAGGTGCTACACAGTGTATTTAGAAATGCTGGGAGTTTTTGTTTGGTTGGGTTTTTTTTGTTTGGTTGGTTTTGGTTTTGTTTTTTCCCAACAAATCATTCTGATTCCTTGGAAGTGGTGCATCATTCAACAAAGTACATAGAATAGTACACAGCTGTAAAAGTACTCCACCTCAGGCTTCTCAGATAACCACAAGATGCAGCCACACAGCCCCTTGCTCTCAGCATATGGTTCTGGGGCTGGCTCTGGGTGCAAGGCACAAGAGCTGTTCTTGTCCTTATACTTCGTTCAAACTCCCCCCACTGTGACAACACAAAGCAAACTCACCCTTGTCCCACCTTGGTCCACACTTAACTCTCCTTCCTCTGCTGAAGGCATTGATAGGCCATTT
Organism: Ammospiza caudacuta; assembly: GCF_027887145.1. Lineage (NCBI taxonomy): Eukaryota > Metazoa > Chordata > Aves > Passeriformes > Passerellidae > Ammospiza > Ammospiza caudacuta. Next base: position 45,428,495 of record NC_080597.1, read on the forward strand.
CAGCATGCCCTAATGATAATCTTATGAAAACCAAACCAAACAAACAACAAAATCATCCCCCCCATGCTTCTCCCAAAACCTGTAAGAAAACAGGTATCAGACACAAGATATTATCAGACTAAAATCCTCTGCTTTCCTGTACAACAGCAATAGCAGAAGTCAAAGCTAGCAGAACTACTCAGTCATTACACCTTGTTTTGACAAACTGTCATAGAGATGACAATCCAGATTTATGATATCCTCAGAGAACACTCAGTCTAAACCAGGATCAGATGGCAACACCTCTTTCTCAATAAACATTTTAAAATGTTGTTGTGAAAAGCAGTGACTTTGTTCCAGGCTATTGTTGTTACTGATTTCAGTTCTGCTGGATGATACTATTATTTAAATAAAAGGTTGTCAACTCTTTCACAAGAAAATAATTAATTGCCTACTAGGAACATGCTATAGTTGGACATTCTGTATAAAAAACAAGATCTAGCACTAGGGATCTAGTATTCACAGCCATTTTTCTTGAAGTTCTTAACAACAAAAGAAATACTTTTTTCAGGGTAACTGAACTGGAACCCTCTCAGACAGTGATGCTCTGGAAGGCTGGTGAATCTCTCTTGCCTGTGCAGGTGCCACACAGATCTGTCAGCTCAGTCCACTGAACTTCTACCCCTCTTTCCAAACACCCCATTCCCTCTTCAGCACCTTCAATGGTGAAGGAGAACTCTGAAATCATCCAGGTTCCTCTTCTTGGAACACATTTATAAGGTTGTTCTGGGCACGTATCTTTGCATCTCCTGAGCATTCACTTATATAATCTCTGTAAACTGAACACTCATTCAAGGTATTTTAAAATTTAGTTTACATATGTATTTAAAGCTCTTCAACACAGCAGACTGCAGTAACATCTTCATGCTCAGAACCACCATTTATATTTCTCTTATGCTTAGTTGAAATAATGAAGACATACAAACATCAAATGGGCAGAATCTGATAGCAGGAACTTTGAGAAAGAAATCTAGTACAAATGTTTAATGATGAAAGTGATTATTCATTTGAACAGCTTATCCAAGAATGTGGTAGATTTTCTATCAACCAAAGCCACTAAATAACAAATTTTTCCAGCAGATATGCTTTAATTCATCCAGAAGTTATGGAAACCAGCACAGGATATTAGGCAGAGTTCTATCATCCCTGTCATGCAGAAAATCACTCAGTCAAAATGATACTTTCTGACATTTCAATTTCTATGACGCAGAGATTTTCAGTGGCACCACAGTCAGTTAAAGCTGAACTGAAGCAGAACCAGGACTGTGCTTCCTAAAAAGACACTGTCCCCCTCAGTATCAGGGATCAGACTGCTAAAGTGTGGTTTTTAGGTCTTTAGGACTCCTCAGTGCCACCAAGTCTGCAAGCAGCAACAGCTGCAGAAAACCCTGCAAAAACAATGAAACGCAAAATATCGCACACAGACGTGATCACAGTGCTGCAAGCACCTGTAACCTCCAGGAGAAACTACTGCAATCCTGCCTGTGGGGGAAGCAAACCACACACACTGCGTCCCCCAAGTAGGGAGCCAAACACCACACCTGACTGCCAGCCTGGAACACTGGGCACCCATCACTGGTGGCCTTGCCTGCTGGGCTGAGATCTCTGCCAAAGTAACAGTTTGGAGAGCCTCACCTCATCAATTTCCCAAGGGACTGGCTCTCATTACCTGTGAAACTGCCTCTTTCTCCATTTGGTTGAAGGGGGCAAGTTATAAAGGAAGGGTAGAAAGGAAATTCTTCCTCAAAGCTAGCTCCTCTGACCACTGTGCCCACTGGGAACAGCAAATCTACTGATGACTGGCTTGGCCTCACCCCTCAACACCTGCAGGAGTCAGTGAACTGGAAGAGGTTTTGTGCATGTCAGAGCAATTCACTCATCCACTGACAATTTTCCAAATTACTACAACCTCTCCATGTCTGGTCATGAGCACCATCAGGGCACAGATCATGCAATGCTCCTCCAAGGCAGCCAATGTAACTCGTGCGTGGCTCTCCTGCAGACAACACTCAGCTCTTCCCCTCCATCCCTGCACCCAAGAGTTTTCTGGGTTAGATTGGCGGTTTTCAGCAGAACACAATAAAGGCCCAGAATCACACAATGTTGAGCAGTTAGTTACTTATTCACCAGTGCTGACCCCAAGCTGTGGGGCATGAAAGCCTTGGAAAGTAACACAATCTGTTTTCATGTTCACGACTTCATTCACTTCTGTCTGCCTCAGTGCACATGGGAAAATAATAATGTGTTTAAATTTAACTATCCCTTGTATACCAAAAGATATTCTTCCTGTCCTGTTAAACAAAGAATTGTACTGTACATTAATCCCAATGGAAAAAGGGAACAACCACAGCTGTGAGTATGACTAACAACTGAGCCAGACTGCTACACACAGCAAACAAATAATCTCAGGAAAATCTGTGAAGTTAGCTGTTTTTTCAGGCTACTACTGTGTATCTGAAAGTAAAATCCTATTGAGAAAAACCAGAAATTTATACTTACTGATACAAGAAATAAGATCATTAAATCTTTCCTTAGGAAAGACAGGATTTTCCAGCCCTCGGAAATAGAGCTTCAGTACTCCAGCAACTGAGTTAATGTCATGGTTACTTTGGTCATCTGCCAAAGGATTTTCACCTTAAAAAGTAAATAAAGTGAATGAAACACACATGCAGGAGCATTCTTGCATGGAACATTTTTAGAAGTGAGTGACATTTTGGGCGGGTTTTGTTTTTAGTATGTGGGAGGTGGCAATGCAAGCATTCAAGTAAGATAATAAACACTGATTTAGAAATCCCAGGCTATGATTAAACTAAAAAAAGGCAGCCTAAATAAAGCTTCCTTAAAATTACATAACCTAGTGATCTCTTAGGTCCTGAACTTCCAGCTAGGTATTTATGGCCATGTTGTGATTTACAGTTAGTAAAATAAAAAAACCCAAACACTCTTAATTGAATAGAGTTTTGCAGACTTTTCTTTGGAGCCCTACATATAACAAATGGAGTTAGACCACTCATTGAATTGAATATGTGTCTTCATTCTAATAAGTTAAAATATCAGGAATATGTGCAACCACTTTGTTGAAAATCTAACTGCAACCTCAACCATGACTGCACTGTTTTATTTATGTAATTTTAAATTACACAAATAATCTTTATTTTGAAACACTTTAAAATGTATGGATCTTCAAGGATAATGCTACCTAGGAGGAGGAGTTAAGAATAAGCAGATTTAAAAGCTGCAGAGTGGAGGAATGTGGCTTCACTTAGCAAGTGAAAACAGCTGCTTTATGTATCTTGTCAAAGAAAAGATCAGGTTTAAAAAGATATATATAACTAATATTGGGGAGAAAAATACTGTGCATATTTTTATGCTTTTAGTCACAAGACTTATTGAAGGGTTTTGTCATTTGCAGATAATCTGCAGAAATTTTAATTTTCTCTAGAAATTAAAACAACCCAGCTTTTAACACTCAAGAAAAAATGTAAGATTTACAAAGATTGTAACAATATTGCTTCAACACACTTGGTGGATGGCTGGATCCTTGCTTCCCTAGCAGAGCAATCCAAGGCTGGGTGTTGCAAGCCACTGATATTGAAAAAGCTAGCTGTACTTCCTGGCATTTTTCAAGTAATTCCTCCTCTGGGGGGATGAAGTTTCCTTTGGGAATGAAAAATGGAATGACCCTTTTTTTAACTCCCTATTTTCCCAGATCATGATGCAACTTTGGCAGAGGGGCCAGAAAGTTAAGCACTTGTATTCCAGAAGATCAAGCAACAGGACTTCCAAATTTCATTAAGTAGTCTCTTGAATCAAATTAAACTCATTACCTTTCTTTTGTGAGGATCTTTAAAATAAAATATAAAAACAACTATTATTTGCAGTTTACCATTAACAAAAAACTAATGTTTACAGTTGATTGTAGAGCCCTATGTCTTGTCTAAACAAAATGAGAAAAACCCTCAAGCTCCTAGGACATAATGGGGGGATAACATGCACGTCATCATTGTACTTCATGTTTAAGCATGTGATGGTGGAAAGTTTTAGGTGCAGGACACAGAGAAAATTATTAGAATTTAAAAGATTTTTAAATGTCAGATATTAAAGTGCTCAAATAAATGCAAATCAAATTACCTCTCTCAAATGAATTTTTAATATCATTGACTTCCACCTGGGAACCAGACACTCTAAAAATCCCCTGATGCTGAAGACCTGCAGAAAAGATGGGAGACAGTGCTGAAAGATTACTTTATTTTTTAAGATACTTAAAATGTGTATTTTAAAAACAAAGGTGTGGTGCTAAATGAGTAATGTCAAAGATACACAAAAAAGGACAATAATGAAATAGTTTTTTTCAGAGCTTACCATATAAATTTATAAATCTGATACAGCTTTCCACAATAAGAGGAATGACTTGCCCTGAATCCTGCAAAAACAAGAGCAGTATGAGTGAGCTGCAGATCAGAAAGAGGAAACCTCCCTGCTATGGCCTCAATGTGAAAATGCACTTGGTCAATCTAGATGGACATACAGTGCTGGCAAAAAAACACCTAAGAAAAAATACCACTTTTAACAGAGGTCTCTTCCCATTTAGGGAGGGAGGAAAAGGAACAGGTAAAGCAAAGGATTATGGTTCTTAAAATAATTTCTTCAGGAAATTCAGTTCTCTACCTCTGTCACCATATCTGGCTAACACTGTATGTGACATCTAAGCTCATGCATGCATTTTAGATTTTTGAAGCAAAATGAGTTAAAGCAGTAAATTTGCCTTTTAAAAAGATTATAATTAAGAATAATAATTAATTATGAAGATGACTCCTCTATATCTATTTAACTGACCTTTCTTTTCCTGGTGAAGAAAACCCTACATGGACCTAATTACACAGGACCCAATTCCTCAATGTGGGGTTTTCTTTTTGCAAGAAAAAAGTTTGTCACAAAGAATTTACAAGGCTTTTCTGGATTTGTTGGACTATGAGAAACATTCTTGGAGCAGAGCCACTAAATGACATTGCATGGGGTACCACGATGTCCCTCCTGACTGAAGCACTGCTATGGGCTCTGCTGGTCTGTGTGCCCTGCCATGGGGCAGTGATGGGCTGGCATGTTGTTTCTGGCTGCTCTAAATGGCTGGCAAGCCCTGGGTGCTGAACTGCAGCTACCCCGAGCTGAGCACGTGGCTCAGCTGCTTTGTCCCTATGCACAAGGTTACCGGGAAAGTGAGGTCACAGCCTCTATCTCCCCACCTGCAGAGCTCAGGAATCACAGCTCCTCATCTCAGCAATGACACAGCAGTAGGTCTGTAGCTACATTTTCAGCTGCACAAATTGTTTTAAAAAGAGATAAATGGCATTTGTGATGGGAGGTGGAGAAGATGACTATACAATAATTATATTAGTGAGTTACTTGTCTTTTTCTTTTAAACTGCTTATTTTCCAAAATAACCATTGGAAGCTTTTTGTTTTGGCACTTCAAAAAATTGATATTTTAATCCAAGTGACCAGAAGTTATCAAATACAGATTAAAGATATAAATGATATGATTAAAAATTATTTGGAAAAGTTGGTGCTTATGCTGCAGAAATTACTGTTTCATAAATAATCTTCAAATTTCTTGCCTTGGAAGCTGTAATTTTTATTTCCAAATGAGTTTCCAATATGTAAGTGCTCAGAGAATTGACTAATTCATTTGGAAGTTTAGGATAAAATCAGTCTGAATTATAAAATCATTAATGCAAAAGCACCTTGTAACTCAGAATACACATTTCCTCTTACAAATTAGTACTTAATTTTCATGCTAAACTACACTAATGGGAAGTTTATGAATTCAGCTCAAGTAGAAAAACAACTAAAAAAGTTTGAAAAATAACACACAGTAAAGCAATTGCACCTCCTGAGGTAACCTAGCCCCCTAATCTTATGTGTACACTCTGCACTGTTTTAGTGGGGCTTACAAAAGACTCTTATCACAGACTATGCTATTTAAATTGTGGCTTGTCTCTTAATTTGAAACCTAGCAAAGACTGGGTAGCCAAAAACTAGTAATGGCTGGATTATCTTTTCCCCTTTGACTTGTGTCATGATTCAGTAAGAGCTAAATAAAAACCCCTTGGATCAGGTCAGTTGTTAAGCCCAGGAACATCATAATCTTCACCAACGCTGAGCAGTCTGGCTCTCCAGAAAAAGCAGAGTATTAGCAAAAATGCACAACATGCACCCACATCTCTTGTTAGTAGATCATGGTTCATGCAAAGAATGTAAAGCCTAGGAAAAGATAGTGTTTGCAGTAAGAAATTACAAAAAAATACAAAACCAAAGCCCAAATCCCTTCATACCTGTTTTTGGAGAATCTGTTTAGAACCACACAAAACTTTGTACTTAAGTAATACCCTGAAATAATCTAAACTAACAGCTTTGCCTTTTGGATCTAATCAAAGAAAAATAATTTGAAGTAACAATCTGTGTTGGTGAGTGTCAAGAACAGTGACCCTACAGCTACTGTGAATTTAATCTGATATGTGAATTCAGTGAATGGATATTTGTGACTAGTTATAATTTCTAATGATGTGAAACTCAAACACAAAGCAGTTTGGCCTGACACTGTATTTCACTAGCTGTGCCTGTCAAAATAACTCATCCCCACCAGGAATGACACAGTCTTTGGGCAGAGAGGCTGTCTCACATTGGCAAATCTGACATAAGGCTACCAGCTTTTCTGACCTTTCCTTTTCAAAGACTAATTGTGTAGGACTCCCCACTTGCAAGTAAGCCCTGTCAGCCACACTGCCATGTTCCCTTGTGAGCGAAAATGATGGGGTACCATTTCTCCTGATTTGCTTTGTCCTTCTCTAGTCATGGGGCTTTCACTGTGAGAATTTCTGCTTCCTTGCTAACCTTCACCCTTAAGCAAGAAACTGCTCATGATACTCATCTATTTCTCTTGTGATGATTTCTCAAGGTCTTTGCATTTCATAGCACCTCCTGTGTAACAGTAACAATGAAAATAATAATAATTTCCCCTTTAGTTGTACTGAGGATGACTGAAAGCTTGATTCAGACAGCTAAATCAATACAGTGCCACTGAGTACAGAATTTGTTCTGCAAAATGTCTACCACTAGCTATACTGAACAAGAAAAAAAATCCCTGTAATATTCAAACTCAATTCACAGAGCTTGCAGTCAAGAATTTAATTCACTGCATTTATAAATGTATTTTTACAATTTTTTAAAGATTTCTTTTCTGTAGCTGTGTCAGCTAGTGTCCAAAGGCACAAACTGTGATGTGGGCGAGTCCTTGAAAATGAGTAAGGGAATATCCATCATTTAAGACTACAATCCCTCCAGAGTGCTGCTCTGGTTTAGTTTTGCCTGCTATATTTGTACACTCATTTCTTAATGCAAACTTCTCCCTCCAGGTCTCTGAAAGAACTCATTTTGAGCCAGGCAGGAATGCAACCCGAGAGCGAGGCAGAGCTGTTCTCTTGCCACCAGAACGATACCTGATGTCTCGTGTGAGAGTTCCTTCGGCCTCGGCTAGAAGCATTATTAGAAATAAAAGTATGAGAAAGAAGAAGATAGTAAATACAGCAAAGATACAAGACCCAGAATAGTGTTGATCACAATTTCACACAATATAATAAATTCCTAAAGTCATAGGAAATCAAAATCTGGATATCAAACCCAGGGAAATGCTGCTTCTCCACAGACTTTGAACACTGGATGTTATGACAATAGCAAGCAGGAAATTGTGGTAAATTGTGGGATGCACCACTACATCCTACCTACTACATGGAGCAAAGTTTCCTACTAAAAGCAGGCTGACAATACTATTCCTACTTGATTAACACAACTGTAGGGAGGCTAATGTGAGAAACGACTCCCCTTCTCTCCCTTTGACTTCAGGAAGTATTATATTGATCAACTGGGAAAGAAGAGCCCCAGGACAGACTTAAACATAATGATCTGCCTCAGCTTGGTGAGCTGGTGACCATTATAGTAAGAAGTGTTGAGATCAGCCACGGGGGTGGCTGGTGCCAGTACCTTGATGAAGGACTCCAAATCACCATTAAACAACTTAGCACTATACTGTGATCGGGGTCTGGGCTTCCTGTGTTTCTGGGGCTTAGGGGGAAGATTTGGAGGCCTAAGGGAAGGGAATATGATTACTGAGCAAGGTAGAATTAATCACACAATAAAATGAAATGTCTGTAAGCTCATGGCAAAACAACAGAACATTGTAAAGGGAGCAATAAACACAATACTTATCAAATAAAGACTTTCCATCAAATTTAAGTGTACCACATTAAAGAGTGGAGAACTCCCTCATTAAAAATTACTTATGGGTAAATAATGACATTCTTTATGAATCCCTGTTTTGCAGTTTTACCATATAAATTTATTCCAAACACTGCACAATTGGAATGGCTTTTTTGTCATGGTCATGCATAAAATGTGCAGCACCACTAGAATTCATCCTGCCAGCCATGGCAGAACACAGACCACTCGAAGCACCTCTTATCAAGCAGAAAAGTTGCTTCATGCTGGAGAAAATCCAAATGCAAATTAAAGCTCCTCAGCACACTCCTAAGATGCTTCAAAACCAAACTGTCTGCATTTTCAACTAGAGCCAAGAAGGTGAAAGAGCTTTAGCTTTGCACATCCAACCAATCAACAACTTCACACATGAAAAGAAATGCCTTGGCTAATTGGCTAATGGAACTAGAAGTATATCCACTTGAACAAATAAATAAAACCAGAATAACACATAAAGAAGTAAAGGAAGAACACACAAAACTTTGGTCTGCAAAATTTATCTAGTGTGTTACATGTGGTGACTAATACTGAAAGAGATTACAGGAAATAAATACTGTTCTCTAGATCACAAACAACTTTGTGAACGTCATGCCAACAGTTAAATGCCAACAGTTTCCTTAGTACCCATGCACCAGCAGTTTCTACAGGTTTTTTAGACTTAGCAAAAAATCAAATGTTTTTGGGGGATCAGTGAGAAACAATAAGGCATAGAGCATTCAGCAGTAGGACTTCAGTTTGTTTGAATACTGTCAGCTATTTTAAACTCATCTTTAAAGACATCTTCTTCCCTTCTACAATTTAACTTTGACCTTAAAGAACATTTCTGTTTGCATGTCCAACAGTCCAGAAACATAACTGAACCCTGGGGCAACAGGCAGGGCCCAGCCAAAGCCCAGGAGCTGGTGTGAGGAACAGATGGGCAGGCCCTGCTCCTCAGAGTATTTTTCTCTAGGTGACCAGCTGTAACAAGATATGAGGTAAGATGGCTTCACTGCTCCCCCACTTTGCTAAGGTAAAATCACTGACTGAATCCATAATCTCCTTTCAGTTATTTACACAGCAGGGAACTTAAGATGATGTGAGCCTGATGAGTCGCCTGCATTGGAGTCAAGAAAGGAGGTTTTTCTCATTAGACATAAACTTGTTGATTTCCATGCATTCCTGGAATAGTAGCACCTGGAGGCAGAGTTAAAGGTACAATTGTCAGAATTAATGGCAGCAATTGGGAAGAATGCTCTGATTTGTAACCACTTTTCAACTGAGGTCATGTAAGCAAAGAAATTTAGTAAGTCCAACTTCACAGAGCTAATAAAGAACATGGAGTGGTGGGAGAAAATCCAGCACAAAGTCTGTAGAGATGTCCTGGAAGCATCAGGACCAGGGAATACGGTTCTTGAAGGCATTGGATAAAGATGAATTGCATGGGAAGGGAAGGGAAGAGTGAGACCAAGCAAGCTGGGCTGGATGTTCCTGCTGTAGCAGGGCACACTGCCTGTAGCAGTGATACATACAAGTGGCAGCTGCAAATTCAAGCAGTTGCCATTGCCCCCTCCTAGCCTCTGGGGCCTGCAGAGCTTATCCAGGTTTATATCTGGAAGCAACTTCAAAGCGGTGGCATTACACAACTGAAAAAGTACATGCAATACAAAGCTGGGAGATCTAACACTGAATCCCTTCTCTTCTGTGGATATATAGACCCATTTCAGTATGGAATACATGGATGCAGGGGGAGGCAGGTATTTGTGTTCAGAGCTGGGTTACCAAGACACAGCCCATTGCCCAAATTGATTTTCCTACCAGCTTCTTTTAAACTGTGTATCCTGACCAATTGAATCACAAACCATGAGAGGCAAGGTATCTCTGACAACTGAAAAATATTTCTTTTTGAGCCTTTAAGTCCTCCCTGCAACTTCCAAATTTGAGGTGTGATTCACAAATATTTTTGAGGATCTCCCAGCTTGTCCTACCCTTGGCACTGGCCAAAGCAGCTCACAAAAATGAGGAAGATGAATGGTCTAATCCTTTACTCATCAGCATGCTGAAACAGAAATGCTGGATGTTAAAACACACAGAGTCTGTATATAATTTATGTAACAACAGCAACAAGCCTTATGAAGTTGTTCTAACATTTGTAAATGCTAAGATTTTACCTATTTTTTAACTCTAAACCAAGTCAGATAAAAATATCTTACCTTGTTGTCATGTATTCAGCTCTGTGACCTAGAAAGTTCAATAAACAGGAAACAAATGATTTGTAGGTTTTAGGTTGAAATTTTTGTATCTAAATGATACTTATCAAATTATTTTTAGCTCTAACTTTCATACTACCAGCAAAAGATATACAGCTATACAACAAATAGGGCACTGTAGTAACCTACTATCTCCACAGTTCCATTTAAAATACAAACACAACCCATGTTATGGAACAACTTTTAAGAAGCCTACCCAAAGATTTAGAGTCACTTGATACTGTAAATAATTTCAAAACTTCCAAACAATGTCTATTGTTGGTGCTCATATGTTTCAGTGGCTAAATCAGTATGGAAATAGAGCTGTGCCAAGATTAGATTACATCTCCCCCTGTGCCTTGTGCCTAAAAAACACTATCACTGAGAAACACCACAGAGAACTGCAGGGAACTGCAAAGAAGCAAATATCATATTCCATAAAGGCTCCTTGGCAGATCAACAGACCAGTAAATCAGGCATGACTGACGCATCATAATGAAAAGCAAAATAATGAAACAGGACAAAGATCATGGTATGGTAAGTTCCAATGAGCCCAGCATTGCCAAAGAGAGATTGTGCCCTATTAATTTAGTAAAAATCTTTGAAAATGTCAGTAAAATACTGGATAATGAAGAATCAGTTCAATTAATTTACTTAAGCTTTCAAAGGCCACTGATAACTTTCTTCACAGGAGGTGACGAAGGAAACTAAACAGCCATGGATAGAGTGGCAAAATATTCTCACTGATCAAAAACCAGCAAAGAAAAGGGAAACCCAGCAGACTTCTAATGGTCTTTTTTCATCATGGCAAAAAATGTAGCAGCCATCTACTCAGACCATCCCATTAGGACTATTTATTCAATCCAGAAGGCACTTATTAATATCTTGAGAGATCACAGCAGCTAAGGAAGCAGAGCATTGTGCAGATAACTGTAATACTTTTGTATCAAATCATGACAAAACTGTGAAGGCCTTTAAAGGAGTTAACCGACACACACTGCAAACAAAATTCACTATTAACAGGTTCAAGTAAGGTATTAGTGAAGAATTAAACACCTATGCCAGTGAACAGATCTATGGATATGATCTCTGAAAATCACTCTGAGCTTCACTTGGGCTGGGTCCAAGTACACATCCCAGTTTGAAAGTGACACCAAAACAGCTTTTCAGACTCCAGGAAGAATGAATAACACTGATATGAAAACACACTGTTACGTGCCAGTGTCAGATGCACGCAAAGTACTACACAGTACTGAAGATCCTAGTCTGAAAATACATTTTGCAATACTAGAAGAGTGTGCAGCACAAAGAAAAAGCTCTGGGAACAATCTCTGACAGTAAGACACGTGAATCTAGCTGGCATCTATTTTAGCTAGGTGAAAAAGAGAGATCAAAGAAGAATATGAAAAATAACCTATGACAGAAAAAGAGTAAGCCAGGGACTTCTCCGTACTCAGGTTACTATGGGAAATTCACTGAGACTAAGAATTCCAATAATAAACGTTAGTAAAACAGAAGATGTTACAAATGCTGTGCCTGGGGGGTTTTAAGCACATCTTTGTTTAGGGCAAAAGGTGTCTGGGCATTAGGGGAATTTCTTCCACAACTCCTTGTTTTCTTTCCTGCATTTCCCTTTGCTTTGTTGATTTCTTCTTTCAATAGATGAGCCTTTGGATCAGAACTAATCTGACGATCAGTGTGCTTCCTATGTTTAGTATCAATTTCATTTGAGTGTTTTTTATTTACTTTCCAAGTTTGTAGAAGCAGATTCAGCACAAAGCACTTCATCTATCTTCCCTGTGCAGATCATGAATATGTATCTGCTGTGTTCATAAACAGCAAGACTGTAGTAGGCAGGTGATGAACCAGAATAGAAGCCAAATGCTGTTAACATTGTGGGCAGCAGATGGAACCTGGATCTATTCAGCCTAAATCCTTACACTGTATAGTTTTGAATGAAAGCAAGAAAGGGTGCCAAAGGAAAACTTGCAGTTGAGACAATCCTCTCCTTCTCCCCACTTTATTTAACACAGCACACTGTGTTACTTGTCAGCAGTCTTGCTGATATTAAAGCTTCCAGAAAAGGCAGTTTGAGGGGAGCAGGGGAGCAGTTCATGTCCCACAAATTCATTTCTATATTAGCTACAGCAATAACATTCATAATACCACTGTAATTCGATCCTTTCAATCCTCCCCATTCAAGAAACTTCCAGAATCCAGGTCCTCCATCCAAGACATGGCCATTTTAATGCAGGTCATGCCTCAACTGAAGGGGGTACTAGAACTTCTTAACCTGTAAAAATGATGGCTCCAAATATCAGCTTTGAATGTAAATGTGTATGTTTGAGGTACTATTTGTATGTGCCATGCTATGGTGTTGGGACAACAAGTATGTGCAAAACCACTGTGGGCAACACAGATTAACTACATGGGGGTTACAGATGGCGTGTAGAAGGGAACTCTTCAAACAGAATAGTCCAAGCATGCCTCAGCATGGCAGAATGGCCCAGAGCCTAATGGCAATTTATCACTTGGGTCACCCTGCTGAGAAGTTTTTCTTTAGGTTTCCTTTCAAACAATTCTTTCCTTGCTTTTTTCCAACACCGTTTATGCAGCAGATTCTGTTGCCTTTTATCTCCCTCCCTTTCACTGTATTTTTCCAAAGACATTTTCAATGAGCTTCCAGAAGAAAAATGTCCTCTTTTTTGACCAAAGTCAGCTGCACAATGTTTTGTGTGAATAAACTGTTCACACACACATTCAAAATAAAAATCTATTAAATGAAAACTTCCATGAGAAAGAAGGTAACATAGGTAGCTGTCTAAAAACAGCTGCCATCTTCTACAGTTCAGTTTTGAAAGAAAATGCTGCTTATATCCTACCCCCAAGCTCAGTCACTCCCTGGACAGAGGCACTGTTTGGGTTATAGCCACTGAACTGCTAATAGCTGTTCAGGCACCTCCACATGGTTTGAGGATCTGGGCTTTTGTATTAAAAGCAAAAGAGATGTGATTAACTACAGATACTTGTCAGTAAAAAGAAAAGAAGGTGATACATCTTTTAGAGTAATTATTTTAGCAAACAGGTTTCCTTTCTTGAGTCTAAACTTTAAATCACAGTCTTCAACTTCCAGAAGAAGATTTTTATTCTTTGTGATGTAATCTCACTTCCTCTCAAGTCTGTTCCACTCTATTTGTCTAGTCCTCAAGATCTGTACTGCAATTCCCCTTTTCCCTTCAGTGCATGAGGAAGTGTCTGTTGGGAGGGCTGGTAAAAGGCTGGAGCTGTGTATAGTGTGTGATTCATTAAAAACCTCAAGTCAACAGAAATGGTTAGGGTGTAGAAATACTACATTTGTCACAGCTCTTAAATAAACCTGCACTGACTGTGTCACTCTCCTTGCAGGCATGAGATTTTTCATTCAATAGTTCTGTTGCCAAATACAGTAATTTGTCTAAATATCTGTGCAGTGGAAATAAGTATGTGTTGAGGAAATAAAATCAATTTACTGTGTATACTCTTACCACTGGCACCAAAACTGTGATTGGTAAAAATCAAATCTATGTTTACTGGACAATTAAGCTTTAAGTTTTGTATTTTTTTCCAGTGTATCTTTGGCATTTCAGTAGGTTCACTGTATAGTTTGGAATCATTTTTCAGTTTACTGCGTGATATTTACCTTCTCCAAGTGTCCTCTGCAGCAAGTCATGTTTTGCTTGAAGTTTTGTGATGAGATTGCTACCTTCCAGATATTCTCTGAATTTCTGTAGAAATGCAGATGAATCTATTACTATGCATGACACATAAATCCCAGGAACTTCTGGGTAATGATTGCTTCAGGTGTTTGGTCTGCATCACATGAATGAGGAAGCAACCAACATACCATGAAATAGAACTGCTCTGTTTCCTGCTGGTTAGCTCTTCTTTTTGCAATGCTAGGCTTACTCAGGTATGTCTCAGAGACTGTTGACTTCACAGACTCTGTTGAGCGACTGTGCTGGAAACACTCTGACACATCATAATCTTCAATGGTGACCATATCTTGTATTGTCTGCAGGGTAGCCTCTGTTGTTTTCTTAACCTGGTATTAAAAAGCACAGTTTGCCAAATGCCAGATAAATATATAAAGGAACAGCTTAACAGGGAAGTTCATTACTCACAGTATTTCTCTGGCACACTCCCCCAAACAAACTGGTGTGTAAATGTGAAAAGTCAGGTGTGCTATAACAGATATCTATGTAACAGATATCCTGTCTCATTCTCTGCTTTAGCATGGTCTAACCCACAAACACAGATGTACCCTTGTGTTGACCCCTGTACTGTGCAGTGCTGTGATGAGGGCCACAGTGATGTTCAGACTGCAGAAGTGGAATACATTGTTGACAGAGAGGGCTTGAGAAAGAAAAATTTCTTGTTTGTTCTCAGCCCAGACTCCCAGCCCTCCTATGACCTATGGAGCACCACTGCTCATGGTGGAAACCCGGGCACGGATGCTGGGGACAAGGGATGCAGTTTCCACAGTGCAATAAAGTAACTGGTAAGGTTCACAAGGATGTGATTACTTCCCAGTTTTGCTTCAGATGGAGTCTCTAGTAGGGTCAACCAAATCATGAACATGTCTGCACACAACTCCAATGTAGTCAAATATCCCTCCCACGCCTGTCAAACATGATTTTTCCTGCTATGCTCTTGTACTTCATTTCACTAAAAGAAATTATCTTTCTATCTTTGTTACCTTGAGAGACTTTCTGAATGCAGGTGGTTGTTTTTTATTTTATGACTACGGTACATGTCTCATGGACATTAATACTTTGTTCTAGATATTCAACATACAAACTAGAATGAGAAAAACTGACATCTTGAAAACTTATCAGTAAAGTACATAAGAAGTACAGTAAAGTACAGTAAAGTACATTATTTCTATCTTTCTTTTTAGGAACGGATTCTCATGTAAACTGGACTTTAACATTGCCTCAACTGTGACAAAAGTGCATTTTATTTCCACTGCCAGAGCAGGGGAAAGACAACAGCATAGTTTTTTCCATATTTTACAAAAAACTGCATTTTATTTTGCTAGGTGAGCTGTTCCCATCACAGGCATTCATTAGTCATGTTTATAAATAGCTGTAGCTGAGAGCATAAGAGATCTTGACTCAGCTACCACAAAAGACGTTTCAAATTCCTTTGTACTACAGAAGAAGCAAGTTGAGAACTGGACAGAGGGTGGTCACAGAAGACAATAACTGTTCTCAGTGGCTTTCTGTCACAAGAATTTAAAAATATGTGCTCCAACAAGTTTTCACTGAAGCATCTGCAAAACACGGAACTCAGGAATGTGAATGTATGGACCGGTAAAAGACAAAGTTTCCAAACCTCTGTAAAGCAGGTGAGGATTCACCTTAGCCTATGTGCCAGTATTTGATGTTTAAAATTAAAACCGCTTATACAGATTGCAGCCACGGTCATTTAGAAGCTTTTGGCAAGGTAGAAAACACTGCACCTTCCTGAAAATTATGTTCAATGCTTAGCCCTTGTAGACATAGGTCTTACCTCCTCATTTTCAATTTTGAGTGTAGCCAATCGTGACTGCAGTTGCTGATACCTAAGCATAAGCTCTGCTTGCACAGGTTGCTGGGCAGAGACCTGGCAAACCTAACAAAGAATCAAAAAGAGCTGTAAGATGCAAGCAATTAAAAAAAACAGTCAATATTCTTGCTGTTCTTCTTAAAACTAGGTGAATTCCTACCAAAGCTATTAAAACTTAATAAAGCAGACAATAAAATGTGCCCATCTAAATTTAAAGTACTTATGTGTTGTAAGGTGTGAAAGTATGTCCTACAGCTTATGAATAAAGAGCACAACACTTTTGTATGTGTGCTTTTTGTAGCTTTTGTATCACACAGAAATGCAAACCCTGGAGTTATCTTCAGAAAAAAAGATGTACATGGGTGATTTCAAATTCTGCTTTGCTACTGGCCTTTGGTGTAGTAGAACAGGGCACAGCTGGGGTACCTCGTATGCTTGAAATCTCCAGATGATAAAATGGGAGAAGAAGAAGGGGGAAAGGCTGCATTGCAGCAGGAATAATTTGGAGCAGCTCTGTAGCTGCTCTCAAATAGCACCCACAAACTCTGTTATGAGTGATGCAGGTAGTAAAGACAAAGTCACTGCTTACACTGGTGCTGGGCTGAGCACAGGTTGGCCAGCAAATTCATAGCAATGTCACTATAAATGATACAGAATATAGGAACACTTAACAGTTTTTATGTGAGAACTTTTAAGCAGCAGACAGTGCTGTAAAGTTTTGCAAAATGTTATTGCTGATCCACTGACTTTCAGTAGCTTTTACCAAACTCTTTGTAAAAGGGCTTGGTAAATAATAAACTCTCTATCCTGGTATACAGAAACAGTCACTTGGGGATACTTGTCAGTGTACAGACCTCATCACCCATGTGAGACTGGAACTCAAATTTCATTGGTGGACAAAAAGCAGTGGGGTACATTTCCATGAATCTTTGCTTGTCACTGCGTGGCTCCAAGCAGTCAACTGCATTTTCAATGATGTCTAATCCCTCATGCCTGGAAGTTTCAAGATTATACTCTGCAGAAAGGTACGTTCTTAGGGCTCTGTTCAGACTAGCATGGTATCCAAGATCACAACACTAAAAAAACAACAAAGGGAAAAGAAAACAAATTTAAAAGGAGAAATGCCATTCCAATATCACAATCCTTAAACTGTTGCTAAAATTTTCTGTCCTGAAATTTTTCAATCTTTGAAGTATTTAACAAAATATCTTCTAAATTAAAATACACTACTGGGATCAAGACAGTAAGTATTTAGTATCCTCAATCTGTTGCAAAGATTAATAGACAGTTTTAGAAAAGAGATCAAGTGTACACGTGACAGTTTGCTTATCAGACAGGGAAGCGCAGGCACTGTTTATCAATAAAATCTGAGGCCTCACCTCAGAAGCCCACCCCCACAAGTGGGCTTCTTAGCATCAATAGCATCTGTAAGCCCTGAATTCCTTATTTAAACACACCCTAACATAACTATCATCTAAGTTAATGACAGCAGCAAAGTGCACTTGAAGCAATTCCTGCTTGTCCTGCCTGTGCCCAAACCAAAACCTCCACAAATACTTTGAGCATAAGCAAACCATCTAAAATGCTTTTTCAAACAACAGGAAAAGTTTAATATCTTTTTCCCTGATCATGAAAATGTATTTAATGTAAACACCTTATTTCCCATGCTCATATAAAGCCAGAAATGTACATCATGTTACAAAATGCAGAGTCATAATTTATGTAATTTTTTTCCTATGAAATGGAATGTAATTGAAACCTAATCAGTAAAACATAAAGTTGTGTTTGTTCTTGAATTTTAAACGTCCTCAATTTGCATTATTCATGTTTCATTAATATTTTACAGAACAGCTGAATATATTTAAAAATGTCACAGCAGTAGCATATCAGCTGACTGTTTCCCTACATTGTACAGTAAATACCCTCAGTTTCTGCTCAGTGAGCCTCCAGGTAAGGGGAGATGTCACCTCAATAGTGGCACATCAGTTTGCAAACAGTTGCATACAAAGCAGTGCTCTTTATCCAAACAGGTGAGATGGGCCCCAACCAGAGGCCAGTGCCTGGCCAGAGCAGTCAGAGCACTCTGCTTTAGGGCACCCCTCAGTCCCCAGCCATTTTTCCTTGGTGCCCAACAACAGCCTGGAGTCACCCATCCCTGCAAGACTCCCAGGGTAACTATGGAGCTGGGTCAAGAAGCAATTTGGATTCAGTCCACTGTACCCTACATGCATATATGCACTCTTTATATGAGTACCCCCCTCACAGCTATTACAAACCCCACAGGACTCATGGGATCACATTCCGTCCCTTTCCTCTTACTTATTTGAAAAAGGAGAGAAATACACAGAGAGGGAGACAGAAGGAAAGAGCTTTCAACCTATTTACCAAACCAAAACCTGCGTATAGAAGGGAATGAAACACTTCACTGGTGAACAGAAGGGAATGAAACACTTTACACCTTGACTTAGGTAGGGTAATGACTAGTGATGAAGCTGCTCTCTGAAATCTAACAGAGAGCTGTTTATTCACAACAAAGCTTCCAGAAAGACTGTTTTCACTTCTAGCAAGTACTCAGGCAGTGACTGCAGATGGGACAGTGGCTTTCCAAAAAACCAGATGCTGAAGCATTCAAACAAAATAGAAAAGATGTCATGTTCAATCACACACACATATGTTAACCTCTCTCTTTTGCATTCATAAATGGAAATTTTTGTTACACTTACTAAAACAGCCACTCAACCTTTATACTGAAGTGCATCCATATTTCAAAGAACACCAGCCTCAAAAATACTGTTTCTAAAAGGAAAAGTCTCTTGGTGTTTTTCTCTTGTTCTATGTCAAATCAGATCTCATATTTAATTCACTATCTTGGATGAAAAAGACAGACTAAAAGTGCTGATAAGGAAGTGAATTGGGACAGCTGTTTTATTTCATGTGCATTAGTTTCAGAGAGACCTCATAGAAGATTAAACTGAAAAGGAATTAGAAACAGAGGGCAGTGCCAGGTTTAGCATTGCCAACTACCCATGTGTTAGAAAACTACAGTCTGAATTTTGGCTCTGGTGGATTAATCCGAGTATTACTAGAAAGCTTATTGATTTACAATTAGAGCTGTGTGGGTTTCTGATGCAGCTTTTTTGCAAGCTGGAACATAAAATTGCAGTCTTTATGCTGTGACACAACTTCACTGTTTAACCCATAATCTACTCAGTCACTATCATGATCATCTTTGGCAAGTGATGACAGCTGAACAAGGCAACAAATCAGACAAGAGGATTCTTCAAGTGAAGCAGAGTATCTTGCCAGGCTAAGGCATTTTCTTGCAATGCCAATGCCAGCAGAGAAAACAAAAATTAAATGCAGATCCTGAACTAATGCTTTATCACAAGTGTCTCTTAGAATGTAATTAAAAACATCTGAATTTGAAATTTTGCTTAAATTACTTATGTAAAAATAGAATTTGTATGAGGGAAGTTATTTTTTAAAAGCAAAACTAAACACTCAGACATCACAACTCTTACTTCTGCCATACCACAGCCTACTTTCCCTAAAAGCTGGACACACAGGGTAACAACAGCTCTGTCATGGCATCTTGGTTATCCAGAAAGAAATGCTCTGTTTTAATCTGCTGGAAGGATGGTTTAGAAAAGAGAGTTGTCTATACACACACACACACACACATGTATTTACATGATTTTCAGGAAAAATCTGTAGATTTGTGGAAAGACTTCTACAGTTCAAGTGAGCAACCACACTGTTAGCCAAAACAACCACAAGTGTTAGAGGCTCACTAGTAGCACAGAGGGTCCAGCCAGGGTGCTCATCCATCTCTGGGTCTGCTACCTGTCTATGGGCTAGAGAGGTGAGATGTCACTTGCTGCACTAAGACATGAAGATGAGAAATAACAGAATCAAGTCAGATGAGGGATGCATTTGGGATATGTGTGAAAAATTAATTTTGTAATTTGCATTTTATTCTTATTTGAAGTTAAATCGGAAGCAGTCTCAAGAGCATTTACTGCCTTTATTGTACCCCAGAGTATATTTAGGCTTGAACAAAACAAACTGAAGTGCTTAGCACAGAGCTTCAACCAAACCAAGCTACTCTTATTTCATTTGATTTTGTTTCAGGAAAAGTAATAAAAGTCTAATGTCAATGGAGAGAGGAATTAATAAAAAAAGCCTTAATCTCTGAATAAGTCACTTTCTAAGTATTTTGTTACACAGACATCCGCATTCAAATCAAAGGGATCTAAGGGTACATACCATATTTATGAGTAATTATGTAATAAAGACTGTGAGCTGCACACATTTTACCCTAGTTTTAAACCCTGTTTTATGAATGATTAATAAAGAACCTTTACAGAATAAATTAAGTTCACAATAGCTAAATGTTCCTTAATTTCTTAATGGTCCAAAGCATGCATACTGCAATTAGAGATTCAGAAACCACATTTTAAGAAAGACCCACACATTGGTATTTTATTTATTTCAGCAGCAGAACTACAGTAAAGTTGTTTTGATCACTATTTCCTAGTATTTATCTTCAGACCATATAAATGCATGGTAAGTCTGAAAAAAGGTCCTTACCTTCCTCTTAGACAGATTTAAAGTAACTGAGTAAAAGTATGTGCCATATGGACAGATGCTGGCACTAACAGCCAGATTAGCAGCACTGTATAGTTTGTTGTTCCTCTGAAACTCAGAATCTTTTAAAAATTTCTACATACTAGGTAAAGCTTATTAAATTCAGCTAATCTTTACTGGTTTTTATAGGTACAAATACAGAAAATAACTAATTCTCTCCTGCACTTGAACTAGATACCACTCTATACAGCACAGAAGAAATATTTAACAGAAAATTCAAATTCCTCTACAATATGCAGGGGACAGAAATACACAAATTTGATATTTGTGCATATCAAATCCTGTTTACCTCTCTGCTTCTTTGCAAATGTTGGTCTCATCTCTCAGCTCCCTAACTGCATTAAATCATCCAGCTAACACTCCAGCAATATTTTTATATTACTTTTATCACAAGAGCTTAAAATGAGCAACACATCATAATTTTTAGTCAGAAGCGCTGAGCTCTGTTAATGAAATGACAGAGTTGAACAGTTCAGACTGAGTTCAAATGGGGAACAGTAATTTAGGATTTTCCATATAAGCCTCATATATGGAAAATAGAGTGGAATCCTAATCAAAAATAGGTGGCTTTTTTTTTTTTTTTTTTTTTTTTGTAAAAATGAGTAGTCCCACTCTGCTCCTCAGCCTTGTTAGAAAAAAAAATTATGGAACAGTTTATTGCATGTACTTAGCCTGCTTTCATTAGACATATTTTTCACTAGCATAGGAAGACATTTCATTTCATTTATGGGCAACACCAACAGCTTGGGGAGATCTAAATTCTTCCATGTCCACTGGAATTGAGACACAGAGCAGAGATAATCCCTTTCTGTACAGGCAATGAGAGAGCTCAGGGAAGCACAGAAGTCAGGCTAGTAAAATGGGACAAAATAGAGAGGGCAAGAAATGAAATTGCCCCCACTGCTCTGAAAACTCCAAATTGTACCATGACATTAACAGATTTACAGAATGAGGTAGTCTGGACTGTTGCAACATATGGCCACTGGGAAGCATGTCTCACATTCCAATGATATAACTCCAAAACCTTGCCAAGATTCTTGCATTTACAAAAAGAGTTTCCTTTGTCAAGTGGCAAACACTCTGTCTAAATACCAGTGCTTTCACAGCATATTCTGATCAAATACAAATGTCTGAAAGACATTTCGTTTAAACAAACTCACAATTGGATTAAATTAGCTCTGAAGCAAATTCTGGTTGCACATGTTTACAGCCTACTCTTACAAAACAGTGATGGAAAGGGCAGCTAGACCTTCCATTTAAATTCCTTAGGGAAGAGTAATTTCTCAAGCCGTTTTGCCAAAAGAATGTCATTGTGTACACTGGTCCATGGCTTTCAAAAAGACAGGCAGAGTAGATACAACTTTTCTGTGCTACTAAATATTGTAGAATGTTTATTTTTATTAAGACTAGCAGTTAGGAAGCTCTAGTCCTCATGGTTCTGTAAATACCCTTACATACACACTAACTCCAGTAAGTGCTGGCTCTGTGTGTGTGTATGGATAGAAAGCTACACTTCTCCTCCCCTCACAATTCTTTGTAAAGCTCCAGACTGGTGGGTCCTGCCCTCAGTTTTCACTGTTACAGAAACCTCTGTGGACATCACTGAATTGGGAAGAATCACATGCATCTTCCAACCTGATAAAGTTTTAGAAACACACACTGGAGACATTCTCTGAGAAATGTGAACTTGGAAAGGGAAAGCAGGAGAGGTGACAAAATGAGCATCTATCCAGCTTCTGAAGGGGTATGGGTGATGGAAACAAAAAGAAAATGACCTTTCCTTCCTTCCTTCCTTCCTTCCTTCCATAATCCAAGAAGAATTTATGAAGTTCACATGTATGAGACATGCCCTAATTACTGACCAAAAATCTGTCATCCTTTAAGCAGTAGCAGGAAAATCATCCACTAGGTAGGCTCAATTTCTCACTTGGGGGATACCCCAGCAGGTACACAGCTTGTCCTTTGTTTTCTGCCCTAATCTTCCACCTATAGGCCCTGGTAAATGCTTTCACTGCCTGGGCAACCTAGATGGATGGATCAGGTTGTGCAAGTGGATGGATACAGACTAGACAAGGACAGGACACAGAATAAACCAGAAGAAATCAGGAGCAAACATGCAGTAGCAACTAGGAAAGGAATAAAAGAGATGTTGAAATAGAGACAGAAAAAAATTCTGAAAACAAAAAAAAGATTAATTGACATCTTTTACAGGAAAGCAAGAAAGAAGAAAGAAAGCAAGAAGCAAACCATTTGAAAGGGAAAAGTTTTAACAAAATCCAGCAAGATTTTATAAATTACAGAAACACTAGAAATTATAAAGAAAATATCAGTTTTTAGATGACATATAATAAAACACGTATATGGAGCTATTTTAGTCCATTAATCTTAAGAAGGCATTTTTCCCCTTCTCTGTGAAGCTTTGCTTCTCCAGTCAGTAGAAATGAGACTTCTTGTCAAATTCTGTATTAATTTATTCTATATTAGAAACCAGAGCTGTGTATGAATGTTGTTTGCTATTGGAAGTAACATATGTTACTGTTGCAGCAGGCAAACATATTCAAATATCTAGAATTTAAATGGGCCACTTTTTCAGAGGTGAATCCACTGAGCCATTTAACCCTACAATGCCAGTGAATGAATGTTCTGTAGCTTGTGTGTGCTGTCTCTGTATCTTCTCTATCACATTTGAAGTCAGCTTACAAAGAGAGTGGGATGTGATGAGGGTGCATAATGTAAAAATGTCAGTAATACAGAGCATTAAATGCTGGCACAAGTCAACATTAGTGTATAACCTCATTCTTCTAGGATGTTCTCATAAAAACAACTTACTGAAAATAAGTAACAGGTATACTGACAGTGCAGAGTACAGGACTGATTGTGCCTGTTCTTCAAACTGCATGAAGTAAGAGTAAGAAGCCATTGTATGTATGATTCAATGACTAAATGAATGAAACTTAAAGAGTTTTGAAAACATGGAAGAAATTGTTTCTTTTGAATTAAATATCATTAGATGACCAGTTAAGAAGTTTTTCTTGTAAAAATACTTTGATTCCAGAGAGTGCACATAATTGCAATGTTGTATTTTCTATTGACGCATGGGGTGCAAACACAACGTTCAAACTTTAAAGGAATGGGTTCAGCATCTTACTGGCACTTTATTTTGTGGAAATAAGGGAAAAAATTCTCATTGTATCATACAATATTATAAATAGCAAATGTACTGTAGGCAGCCCATATGACTAATACATTCCCTTTAAAACTGAAAAAAGGATTATTACGGAAGAAATAATAAACATAAACACCAATATGCCAATACTTACATCGATCAGATCTGAAAGGTCGTGAATGTAATACTTGAACACAGAAGCATTGGTTGCTTCAAGGGTGAGCAGGTATTCATTACGGGCCTTAATAGACTTCAGCTTGTTCTCAGAATATTTTGCTTGACGCTAGGAAAGACATTTCATATTAATGTATTTTAATTACTTCATTTTTGGTGTGCAGCAGAAATGGTAACAATTCAAGCACACATTTCTAGTAACAAGAAAGAAACTTAATTTCCAGCCTGTTATACATACAACAGATAGAATCCAAAGTGAAAACTTAATATTTTGTTCCAAATGTGACAAACTTTACAGTAAGAATTATATATGTAATGAAGTATCCCCCCCTCTGAACTAAAATTATGATGAGTTATCTATAACCCACTGTTAGTTTATTATGTGTACCTTGCTTAATTTAATTTCCCAGCTGGATTTATCTGTCTAATATCATGCCAAAGAATGTCAGAAATGCACTGAATTTATTTCAAATGAGACAAAATAAAAGGACTATTTACTTTTTCCTTCATTTTTTCAATCTTCTTCACAGAGCTCCGTCTCTGGTGCCTTTCTTCTAGTCGAATATGAAAAACAGGGTCTCCTGACCTCCCAATCTGTTTTTCTTCTTGCTTCTCTGCCTCCTTCAGTTTGCTTTCAGCACTGATGCTCTCTGCATGATACATGTGGTATGTTTTCATGAC
Organism: Ammospiza caudacuta; assembly: GCF_027887145.1. Lineage (NCBI taxonomy): Eukaryota > Metazoa > Chordata > Aves > Passeriformes > Passerellidae > Ammospiza > Ammospiza caudacuta. The sequence goes on from NC_080597.1 coordinate 45,453,325, forward strand.
CTGCAAAAGGCAAGAGTTAAAGAAGAATTAAGAGAAAATGACAATATAAAGGTATATACAGAAAAATCATAGGGTCTTTGAGAAAATGTTAACTTATAAACATGGATCTTGTGTAAGTTTCTTTGCCAGTGGAAATTGAGGACTTTTTGTTGCATTTTTCTTTTCTGATTTATTTAACAGTATTCCAAAAAGGGATTTTTTTTCTTTCATTTTCTCTTATAGGAAACAGCAAAAGCCATTCTTAATAAATTTCAGTATTCTTATCTTCAAGTGAAAATCTAAAATAATGAACAACAAAAAATCTGTGTCAGTACTGAATCTATCTGATACACAGCCATCTTCTGGGCTAAGTAACAGCTTGGCTGTGGACACTGAATGTTTGAAAGCAGAAGGATCCCTTCAACACCAGAAAAGGGGAATGAAGGACAGGGAAAGAAGTGTCCATGGCCTGGGAAGAAGTGTCTGCCCATTGCACAGCCTGCAGACTGGGCCCAATCTAAAACCAGATGAGAACTGAAGAAGGAGCTGCCTGATATCTAAGTTGTGAAAATGCCAGACCCAAAAGCATCTTTCCTCTACACACCTGCTGGGTCTGCAGATGAGAGAGCTTGGGTTGCCAGTATGCAAATACATGCTTGCATGAAGAGGAAAAGGGACTGGGTTACCCCAGTCCTCCCTTCCTTCTCCAAGCAAGAAAAACCTCTCAGCCTGACTCCTGCACAGTGAACAGCAGTCAATCACAAGCCCCACCTCTGCTGGGTAGGGCTGACTCTGCCCACTTCCACCAAAGGAAGTGTCTTTCTGCCTTCCCCAGTCTTTTGTTGTTTGTTTCTTTGTGTTGTTTGAAGTTTAGAGCACTGAATAAAGCAGGAAGGCATCCCCAGGCAGCCAGAGGCCTCCTCTCTTCCTCTAAAAGGTGCCAGAGCTCTCACCAGCAGATATTATCTTTGGGTGGAGGCCACGCAAACCATTCAACTGAAGGACACACAGGCAGGGAGGAATCAAACCAGCTGCTTGTGTTACCCATGGAGGAAAAAGTTTTGGGAAGCTGCCTTTAAATATTCCCTTGGGAGAGTGCACTTTTGTAACTGAGTATTTAGGCCGGCCTAAGGCGTATCCGTGGAGTGGCAAAAACTACAGCTAGATATGGCAATTCACTACAGCACATCTTAGCACGGATTGACACAAACTAACTGCATGCCATGCCAGTGGGTGGCTGAACTGATGCTTATTTCAAGTCCTGTGCAACAGAAAGACACACACTTCCAGAGAAATGCAATTTTGCATAACAATGTATGTTATACACCATAACTGTGTATGCCACTACTTAAGGCTCATGCCAATGATACTAAAAATGAAACAGACAACTCTTCACCAGCTTCCTGTAATAAGGTAAAACAGCTGGTGACAAACACTAAAACTGGCCCTGTTTTTATTTTAAGAAACATATGCTTACAGCTCTGTGCTGGAAAAAACCAAATTGCCTGGAGCAGGACTCTGTGTTATTGCTGCTGCTCCTCTACAGCACTCTGGGCTCCAACACCCGAGCAGAGGGCAGAGCTCCCTGCCCAAACACTGCCTACAGCCACTGGGAACAGCTGCTGCCCCACCAGTTCACATCTGCATGGATGAGGCAGAAAAAACTCCCAGAGACAGACAAAGCTGGGTTAGCAAGAGAAGGCAAGCCCACAGGGGCGAGGTCTGCAAGGTTCCCAGTCTAACTAAAGAGTGTTCAGTCTCCTGTATCGTGCACTGCTCCAAAGGCACTGTTAGAGTTGTTGATGATCAGTTCCCAGGGAGCTTAACTCATACAGCCACATGGAAACAAATGAATTACTGCAAAGAGAAGAAAAGGACTTTTCAAAGAAATGGTTTATATAATAAAACAGAGAAGCACAGAAAGTGATATGGCTCTTATTAAAAATTATGGGGAAAGGAAATTAAAAGCAAGGTTGTGCCCTTTTCTTCTGGCCTTTCTATTCAAATCTTCTAAGTGTTTCTTTACATAAGGCTAGAGGTGTTTGCTTTTATTTTTTATCTTTTGTTCTGTGTAATCTCTAGAGACTTTTTAGTTGGTGTAACAAGACTAATTAATGTGTCTTACCACCTAGAAAAGTTATTTTCTTTTGTACTTTGCCTGCAGAGGGAACTATGGGTCCTGATAGAATTAACCCAAGAATTCTCCAAGAGCTGGCTGATGTCATCACAAAACCTCTCTCTCAGTTTTTGAGCAGTCTTGGGAATTGGCAAAGTCCAGGCTGGCTGGAAGCTGGCAAATGTTGCCCCAGTTTTCAAGAAGGGCAGGAAGGGTCCTCCCTGCAAACTGCAGGTCTGTCAATCTCACTTCAGTGCCTGGCAAAGCTATAAAGGAGATGATTATTCTGGGACGTATTGAAAAACACCTGAAAGACAACAGAGTCACTGGTCACAGCCAGCACAGCTTCATGAGAGGGAAGTCCTGTTGATCAAACTTGATTTCCTTTTATGGCAAGGTAACCCACCTAGGTCCCACCAAGGGAAGTCAGCTGATGTAATCTTGGATTTCAGTAGATCTTTCTCAGAGTATCCTTCTGGATAAAATGTCCAGCACACAGCTGGATAAACACCTCATGTGAAAGGTGAGCAACTGGCCCATTGGTTGGGCACAGTTATAGTGAATGGGGTGACATCAGACTGGTGACCTGTCACTAGTGGGGTTCTGCAGGGCTGTCTTAGGTCCTGTGCTCTTCAACATCTTCATTAATGACTTGGATTCATGACTAGAAGGGGTACTAAACAAGTTCACAGCTGATACAAAACTGGGAGGAGCTGCTGACTCCCTCCAAAGCAGGGAGGCCCTGCAGAGAGACCTTGACAAATTAAGAGAACTGGGCAATCACCACCCTCATGAAGTTCACCAAAGGAAAGGTATTGGGACTCTGCACCTGGGAAGGGGCAATCCTGGATGAATGGACAGACTGGGGAATGAGAGGCTGGAGGGCAGTGCCATGGAAAGGGACCATGGGGTCCTGGTCGAGGGGAAGTTGGATATGAGTCAGCGGTGCCCTGGCAGCCAGGAAGGCCTCCCATGTCCTGGGAATCATCAGGAACAGCACTGCCAGCAGGCAAGGGAGGGGACAGCCTCACCTTAATAACTGTGTGCAGTTTGGGGAGCCACAATAGAAGAGGGATATAAAGCTATTGGACAGTGCCCATAGGAGGGCAACAAAGATGGTGAAGGGTCTTGAGGGGAAACTGTAAGAGGAGTGCCTGAGGTCACTCAGTCTCTTCAGCATGGAGAACAGGAGACTGAGGGGAGAGCTCATTGCCATCTGGAACTTCCTCATGAGAGGCAGACACTGATTTCTTCTCTGTGGTGACCAGTGACAGGTCCCAAGGGAATGGCCTGAAATTGTCATGGGAAGATTAATTTGGATATTAGAAAAAGGTTCTTCACCCTGAGGGTGGCTTGTCACTGGAACAGACTCCCTAGGGAAGTGGTCACAGCACCAAGCCCTGCCTGAGTTCAGGATAACACTCCTGGGCACATGACATCACTCTTGAGGATGGTGTTATGCAGGGCCAGGAGCTGGATTCTATGATCCTTGAGGGTCCATTCCAACTCAGCATATTCTGTGATTCTGTATCAAATATATCTTAAAGTTTTCTAACTGTGTTTAAAAGCACCTAAGTGGTGAAACAAGGATTTGTTCTGCTTGCCAAAAGCAACAAGCATTGAAGTTCTTAAACTAGCAGATTATGTTCTTAAACTAGCATAAATGTCCTTCTGCAGTGGCTGACACTTCAGCTTGCCTCCTTGTTGAAAGAAGCACTCCTTGAAAGAGTACAAGGGTATCTCTGTTCTCACCAGTATCTCCACACTGACTCCACTAGCTTCACATCACCAAGGAGGGTTTTTTCCTATCACTGCTTGCTTACAGCTCATGCTCCCATATCCAGTGTCTCACTCCACACTGATTGATAGGCAAGTTTTGTGGGAGAACTACATGGAACTCAAAGCCTTCACGGGGAATGAAGATGTCTACTTGAAATCCATGTTCTCAAAACAAACTCTGCACAAGTTCTTGGTATAAATGAGTATAAATTAAAATTCAAAAAAGTTCTTTCTCTGTATTCACAGAGCTGGACATCAGTCAGTCAGTCCTACTCATGCCTCACTGGCTTAGGAATCAATACAGACTCTGTAAAGAGCAGTGATCAGCCTAGGCACGTGACTCCTGTCCAGTTTGTGATATTGATAGCATGCTTATCTCATGCACTAGTGACATCATTATTTTGCAAGCCTTTGGGGAAAACGTCTTAATGATTTCTCAGCCTTTTTCATGATGTGTCAATGCTTTTTTAAGAGCTGATATTGCAGCAGCTGAACTTAATTTGAGAAAGCATTAGAGAGACACGTATGGAAAAATAAATGGGAATAAGCTAGGGAATTGGCTTCCAAGTATTTCAGTGCATACTTCTCCAACAAGTTGGCTTACAATTTGCTGGCTAAGTTGCATATATGATTCTTCCCCTTAACACTAGGTCATCTCTTTGCCTTGGAGTTTTTAAGACTGTTAGATGTTGTTAAACACAGTAACAGGCTTTCCTAAATAGACTTATTGTATGAAAGGTTCTGAGATTTGTAGGCCTCTGATCTGTGAACATGCAACAGATTCACAGATCTGTTATTCAAACTATGAACATGTAATAATTCTTCTCAAATGTCCACCAAACTGTTGAACTGACAGATCATCCTGTGTGAGTATCCATCATTGAACTGACTTTAGTTAGTCTCCAAAGTGTTTACTGATCAGCCATCAAGTACACACTGAAAAAAGAGAGCAAGGTTGCAATTTTGCAGATGCTGAACTGCCATAATGATATTTGCTGCATTTCTCCACTGTAGTGAACCAGCATTGTTAAAAGCATACTAGTACCTTTCTAAAATTAAATACTGAGTTTATCTTCTATTAATTTAGCAGGTTTATTCTGCTGATCCAGGGATGTAAAATATATATTTGTCAGATGACTGTGTCAGACTACAGCCAGATGAAAAAGATTTTGCTACCCTAACTATGTACTCTCACATTTGTAGGTGACAGACTGTTCACTTGGTAGCATAAACATCTCAATTTGTGTGCCAAAGTTTCAGCATCATTTGTAAGAGCTCAGCAAATAGGCTTAAGGCAGAAGACAGTATTTATCACAAGGAAGGGCACACTAGAGTATATTCTTAGGTCATTATTTTATTTAACCCCACAGTTGTTATCTAGGCAAATCCATCAACAAGACAGTAATTAGCGCTATACTTCTATGGGCCATAAGTGAAGAATGTTCCCATAGCAGGGGACTTGCTTTCCATCTCTACACACATCCTTCTTTTCTAGAAAACTCAAACCAAGGCAAGATTGAAAGCTAAAGAGTTAAAATAGATTGAAATGACTGTGTTAACATGCACTTTATTTTTATAATAAAACTGCATAATTAAGAGCCTTTTCACAGTGTTTCTCGGGAAATAGTAATTTCCTAGTTCATCCCTGGTGTATTTACCATGTTTGAATTGTTTTAGAATTGTCTCTGCTAAGCTTTGAGCTCCTCTCAGAAGGTGGAGTCACAAGGGTTTCATTAAATTGGGTTAGTTAGTGCTCTGCACAAGAAATAAGCAAAATCTAATGCCAATTTTACCACAGCAGTGGCCTCTACCAGTTAAGCTGAGCTGTTGTCAGCATCCTGTTCACTCATTCCAAGGTGAACTCTGCTGTGGTTTTAGGAATTGTCACATATATTACTATCAATACAGGATTACTAATTTCACCTTCTCAGATCCCTGATGTGCCACAGTAAATGGAACTTAACTTTTTGAAGAGGAATCAGATTCTGTGTTATTTCAGCAAAGAAAAAAAGAAAATCTGGCATCAACTACCTTGAAAAATTAAATAGCCAGGATTTTTCAAGAGTAAGATAAATCAATGGAAAGTGCAAGTGGCACAGCAGCCCTGTCTTTTTTAACATCCAAGTTGCTTTGGACTGCTCTCACTTTTTCCTTTTTCTGAGCACTTTACATTTGCATTGCTTGTGAAATGTGTGATGCCAGTAGGATTAATTTGGAAAGCCAAGTGGGAGACATGAAAATATACTTTTATGATGTGCATCACTTTTCTACACCATTTGCCCTCAGCCTTATTACTGGAACAGCTTTGTATTTTCAGCAAACCTGTGACCTTCCTGACGTTTTTAGAGGACATTTATGAATATGTCCTGACCCCTAAATAAGTCCAGTGAAAGCCTCTCTGCAACACAAGAGAAGTGTCTGCCTACCTTCTGTTCCCTGTAATTCCCCATCATTCAGATATTATTGCTATATACCAGTACCTGATCTGACAAGGCAAGGTATTTTAGCTTCCCAGAGAAACAGAAGAAGAGTTTGACTGGGGAGTTTTCTATGTTGCAAAGATGATTTATTGCCAAGTCAATAATCTGTTGTCTCTTTAAGTCAGTGTGTAAGAAGATTTCTAAATCAATCAGTTCACAAAAGAATAAACCAAACATCTTCCAGCTTTCAGTCTGACCAACTTTTATGCCAGGAAAACTCCTATCTGTGACCCCACACAACTAACTGAGCTCCCCTTTCCCCATCCCCCTCACTCAAAAGGTACATTTCATTGTAGTTTCTATAGCTTATATTCTTATCTGAAACATAGGACTGATTCCTGGCCTGCACTGGCTGAAAGTGTGGTAAGGAGAGGAGTAAGGGAGGAGTGCAGCTGCTGGGATGCTGCAGACCTGAAAATACCAACTGTCTGGCACAGCCACAGAGACACCAGGCACAGCTTTAAGTACTTGCCAGTCATAATTCACTGAACTCACAAAGATACAAAGTGAAGCTTAGCTATTAAATTCGTTTTAGAATGACGTTTTTAGTCATAATTTTAAAATGCATGCATAAAATACTGAAAATCGAAAATACAGAATTTTAAAATGCATTTTTGTTAGTTGTAAAGCATGTCAAAAACCTATGTAATGTAACATTTAAAAACCCTTTACATAGAAGAGATGGAAAATTAGAAAGCAAGGTTTCCCTCACAAAATTCTGATTATTCCAGTGAAATAAGTCTGCTTTGTTCTGAGAACGTTTGAAGTTGTGGTTCAGCTGCTTCTGTTCTTATTTCTTCAACAATCCTGTACATGATGTGTAGTTTTAATGAGGACAGCACAACCTAAAGGCCTTAATTTACAGACCTTTGCTTTAAGATAAGGCATGATGATAAGAAATAACCAGATTATTAAAGCTTCGTACACACTAAAAGCTCTGATACTTGCCCCTTACTCAAAGGCTTTAGAGGTATTTAAATTCCAATATGACACCACATTCTAAGTTACACTTCATGAAGGCACCTTTCCTTTCAAACAAACAGAACTAAGCAGTAGGGAGAGACTTCAGTATTAGTATATTACTCACAGATTTCATATCAGTTTGCTTTTTTTTGGACACAATGATTTATCTCACAATAGAAAGACTGATTTTTTAAAAAACTTTTTCCACTCTATAAATCATGGGGCAAACAAGTAGATGACATTTCCTTTTTGTGACTGAGAAATGTCAACTGCTGGAGATTAAAACTGTCGATACTTGTCCTGATAAGGCCACTATGATCTTATTCTGTACACAGTAAATGTCATAAAGAATTAAAAACCTGTGCATGAGGTCCCCATCTGTCTAGATACTGTTCTATCTTTATGTACTTGAGCAGATAAAATACACAGATATGATGATGGCCATTCTAAAAATTCAAGCAGTGAAACAGATGCTCCTCTGCACCATATTGTCACTTTATTATGTGTGGGCTTTATTTAGCTAAATGTGGACATGTACAGCTGACCAAGCCCTTGCAATCAATGAAAAGCTGGACAATGAAGTTAACAGTACAGATCACTTAATCTGAAGCAGATTTTTGTATCTGATTAAAGGGGTCTCATCTGCCTATATTAGATTTCCAGGGACTTTAGCTGGAACACAGATAGCATGCTAAGATATTTGTATCTACACTGCAGATGTCTGAAAATCAGGTAGAGTAAATTCCATCCCAAGAAACCATCTTGCAGCCGTAGCCTGACTCAAGTTGCGGACAAATTCAGAATTTTTATAACACAAAAAATATTCCCATTTAAAAAATAAATCTTTAATTCTAAGAAAGGTATTAGCATGCACTGGAAGACATAATATGGAAGTTAATGCCTGATTAAATCTGATGGTTATCAGTGTGCATATATAGCACTAGTGTGAAGAAAAAGAATGAAAATACTGAAGTCCACTCCTGCAGATTTTCAGTGGTACTTCAGAAAAGTATTTCAGCACATGCTTCACAGTTTCCCTACCCTGGGAGCACAGGCACTAATCCCAAGCCTCGCCAGACACTGGAGTTATGCAACTGTTTAATTGAAACAAGGCTGTATCTTCAGGGCTTATTCAGCACTGAAGTCCCACTTGTGCCATGGCTGCAGCAGCCGCTGATCCCCCAGCGGTGGAACTGTCTGTGCCTATCGCTGCTTTGCAGAAGCTGATCCCAAAACACTTCACTGACTGCAGGCCTCAGCCAAGAAGGCTTTGCAGTGTCACACCCTACAAATCCTGGTGGTTTCAGACAAAAAAACCCCAAAAAAAGTCCCAAACAAACAAAATAAAAAGTGGTGGTTTGGGAAGGCTTTGGGAATCTGTCCATAACAATTAAAAAGAACTCAGGGCAGAAAGACAAGACTAATTTTCTTTGCATCTCCTTTTTGCCACCTAACTTTTTCTTGAGTTTAAATGTTCCTCATCCACTGACGGCTGCATGGTTTTCCCTAGGTGAAAAGAAAAATCACCAAGATGCACAAAACTAATGTTTGGGCTCTGTTTGTGGAGAAGTGATCACTGATAGCTTCCTAAACTTCACAAATGCTTCTTGATATCAATACTAAAGTAAAGTTTTTTTTATGGTCCTCCAAATCTTGAGGATGGGGAACAGAGGTGCCTAGAAATTGTTACACAGGGTACTGGAGCATATATGTTTCAGTTCTTCCAGACAAAAAAAAGAGCATTTAAATGTATAATTCCTGAATGAGCAGAAATCAACAACCTCTTATAAGAAATGCACATCACAAATTCATCTTAATTCTACAGCTGTGTTTCAAAAAAAGTAATTATTGCTTTTTTTTCTTTTTCACAACACATCACTTCAGAAAATAGCTGGGGAAATAGTTATCAGGTAGATGAGACATTGTTTTGTATTACCAAGTAGTATAAATGGGTTTCAACAAGAAAAAAAAATTCAGACCTAAGTTCTCTCGGATTTGCCTATGGATTAGCAGGAGCTTGCCAGAATGTTCACAGTGGTTTTTCTTGATCTCTCTAAATGGTATGGGAAGTCTACAAAACCCTCTGTTTTTCTTCTAATTATTTACTTATCTGAGTCAGGGATGGGGAAGGGCACATAAGTAACATTTAGACAGCACAGCAATGGATCTGCAAACACCTATGATTTTTATAGAGTGTAGACCACAAGTCAAACTAAGCAGATGGCAGCATGGACAAAAACAAAGCAGAAAAGAAAGACGTTTGCTCTGGTAAGCTCTGAGTAGAAATGTCTCATTAATAAACAACAAAACTTCTAATAAACTGGCTTACCAGAGTCTGGGGGACAAAAAGGGTTGCAAGTGAAGAGTAATCCTGACAACATTATCATACGTCTTTTAAACGAGTAGTCTTTTCAAAAATATAATTTAGGCTTGTGTAAAACATAAAAATAAGTAACTCCATTGGGGGTAACTTAGTCAATGAAAGTCCACTTAAAGCTTACAGAAGTAGTCTGATATGGAATTTGTATAAGATAAGCTAAGTAAGTAACTGTACTTACTGTGTAAAGCTCGTTAAGTACTTTCATTAAGTCTTCATGAAGCTGAAATGAAATCTCTTTACTCTGTAATTAAAAAGAATCATTAGAAAAGGGCATGTAAAAACTGCATCATACATTTGTTTCTTGATATTTATACTCATTGCTCATCCTAGACAGTGAATGCAACGTTACTCCCAAAAACCATTCTGAATTACAGTGCACTAAAAAGAGTGATTCAGGGATGCAGAGGCAGACAGATAACATCTGGACAGAAGACTCCTAAAAAGAAACCCAGAAGTAGTTTTAAGGTATTTTTCCCATAAAGCATCAGGAAATTAGGTGCCAACAGAAAGGGGAAAGTTCAAGATTAATGTTTTTAATAGAACAAACTGTGTACTTTTTTATAATTGCTATAATATATACAAAAACGAAACCAGGCAGAATGTGATATTCTAGAGGGACATCCTGCCCAATTTTGCATCTAGTCTTTGTTTCTCAGCACATAAAACTATCTAAATATTTATGCAAGAAATAATTGTGGCTCCTCTTTGAAACAGATAGCCAACTGCATAATATTCCACAGAGTGGGCTGCTGAACCAGCTTTGTTTAGCTTTTCTGGACTGTGACTTTACTTTCATTCTGACCCAGAAAAAAAAAAGAAATGCTTAGCAGCAGTTATTATCAAAGCAAATATGTCAAAACAAGAGCATTTAATTGAAGTCTCATTGAAATATATTCCTTTGTTAGTTTTCCACAGCAGCTCAATCTGATGAAAATCGTGGCAACTGTGCAAGAATTGAAGGCATTTGTATCACAGCCTTAGGAAAGCAGCTACAGAACAGAGCTACAGGACTTGGCAAACAGCCTGGCTACACTTCTGCTGTGATGCTCAGCATTCTAACATCCATGCTGGAAGCATCAGATTTTTTTTCTGAGAATAAATTGATAATTAGTCTGGCTTCTAAAAACTTCAACAGCATGATAGATAATGGCCTTAGCTATGAGAAGTACTTTGTATTTGTATGGAAGCCAAAGGAAAATCCTCATGGACAACTCATGTCCAAAGCTGCTAGCGCATACTTGGCCATCACTAAAACACCTGAAGGAATAATGGGTTTCTGAATGAGAATTAGCAGCACGACATCCATGTATGAGGAAAAACTACATCACACATCCCACCCACTGTGTCTTGCAGGAGGATGAAACAGATACATACAGTAGCTCTAACAGAAAATTTGGGGTGTTTTTTTTCTCCTGCTCCTACTATCCTACTTTAATTCTGGGCAATATTTTAAAGCACTCATCATATCACTTATCAGTAGTCACTCCAATCATTAAATGCAAGATGGTTTTACACTGACAAGAAGCTAGGAATATAATTTAAAAAAACACTTCAGTGAAATTCTTGTATTCCCAAGGGCATTAGCTGTAGTAGCTAAGGCACAGTAAGACAGCTGCTCTGAAGCTGAGGTACACAGAATTACACTGAAACTTTCCTTATTGCCTACATTTTTCAAAGATACATTTTATGAGGTATGCATTAGTTCCAAAGTATCTAGAATACAAGGCTTACTACTTCCATTTCTCTGCAAATATCATATTATTTTTATCTAATAAGAAGGACAAAATTTCATATATGTAATAGTAGAGTGCTTATGAAGAATTGAAAAGGACTGCAGATTTGCAAGCTGCTCTAGGGAAATGCCATAAAATCTTTAGGAAAAATTCTGAGCTGCTTTTCATTGCTTTACATTGGTACCCTGCCTTTAAAAGTCAGCAGCACAGCTGTAACACAGCTTACATATCTCCTCAAAGCTCCAAGCAGAGGCCACCTGTTTATTCTTGGATAGATACTTCTATAGTGCTGAATGTGAGTAGTTTTTAAAATTACTTTAGCAGAAAGAAGGGCAAGACATACAAATAAGATGTTTGACATTAAGATGAGAGCATACCCATGTGGAGGAAACTCTAGATGAAGTCCAGCTTTAAGCAGTTTATCCCTTTCAACTGTTGCTCACAGCCATCCTGAGGCTGATGAGAATCAAACCCTAAATACAGCAACAGCAACTCTAAGGCAGGATGCCTTAACCTGGTAGTGCAGAAGTTTGTTTGAGAAGGTGAGACAGAAACCCCCAAATGAATTTTCTCAGGTTTTACTGTAAGCAAAGCACACAGAGTTCACTGAAGGATGGACTCTCCTCTCAATGCAGTCCCACCTTGATGCAGGTAGACACCAGATGAGCTGAGGATTTGGTGAATGAGCACTATTTACTAGAAGCCATTTTTTCCCTTTGCTCCTTTCAAGCTCTGTCCAGCACTGAAATACAAACAGTCCAGGCCTCAGGATTTACTGGCTATCATGCATACATCATCTTTTCCAGGGCAACACAGCGATCAGTGGTAAATTTGAAAGTGAATGGAAGAGATCACAACAGAGAAAGATGCTTTTATAGAAGGACAATAAGCTTTAAAACGGAAAGCATAAAGAGAAGGAGGGAGGTGATCAGCAAAAAGAGTGAAAATTGGGAAGTGACAACCGAGCAATGCCACACAGTCACAAAGGAGTCATCCCTCCACCACTTCATCTGTGGACTCCAACTAGCAGATGATGCCTGCAGTGACGGATAACATTTCAAATTATTTCAATTCTGATGAAATATTTTGTAGGAATTGTCCAAAAAAAAAAAAAAAAAGAAATTTGGTTAAATTTAGCAGTATAAAAGGGATTTATTTTTCAAGAACCAACACATTTTTCTTTACCATTTAGGATCAAGAAAGCTGACTTGAGTGGCAAGCAACATGGCTTTTAGCATGTAATATATGGCATGTTAGAGCACCAGTTAAGAAGTAAATTTATTTTTAGTGGTTAATTGCTTTCCTATTTCTTGTTTATGCTACCTATTCTTTGCAGTAGGGCTCAGCATGTGTGAATGGTGTGCTCCTCTAGGAGCCTGTCCACAGGGTACTCAAACAATAGCAAATAAGATGCAGCACACATTTTCCCAAAGCTAAGTTGATAGCTCTAATCAGGCTATTAAAACCTGACAAACAATCACTGAAGGTGCTTAGTTACTCACTGTGCCCCTGAGAAATGCACTAGTAATCTATTAACCAAAGGAATGAAGAATATAATAAAAATGTTAGAGCACATGCAAATTCCTGCTAAAAATATTAAATATGTTACTAATTTGGTTCAAGACATTAAGAGAGAGCAGTGTATTTTTTTCACTTGCTGGCAGCATAGATCATACACATGCAACCCACAAGCAAACATACCTAAAACCTCCTTTTGGTATGTGCTCAACTTTCAAAACATCAGTGCTCCTACTGATGTTATCAAGATTTGTATTTCTGGATAAAAGTCTGAGAAACTTAAAATTTTATTCCACATTAATATCTTTCCATTGAAATCTATTAAAATTTTGTCCATACATTTCAGTTAAAGTATAATTTGGCACTCTAGCTTTACTCTTGTTTATTTTAACTGAAATTTAAGCATCAGTCCAGTTCTTCCTGGGACTCTTTAGTGTCTGTATTTAGCCTATACAACACTGCTCAGTTAACATAATTTAAGGAAAATATTCTGTGCCTATTGCTTTTAAATAAGTCCACTGCTGGTCCCTGTGGGAAGTGAAGTGCAAACCCTTCTTTTATGGAGGTCTCATGAGCTGTGTGACACTAACATAGCCAACTCAGTAAAATTTTTTCCCAGACTTGCCAGTCTGTAGCAACAAACAGCTTTGCTATCCTTTTAAACATTTATATGTTTAAGAAAATGATGCAAAAAATTTATATGCCACAATCTGTATAACACCAAACAGATTCAGTAGGTAGTCATATTCCTTGTTAATAGCCAGATTAAGGAACTAAAATATTTATTGTGCTTGGTTTCTCCAGCATCTTTTACTGTAAACATTGGAAGATATGTTCTTCTTGGCTTATGTAGATTTCTGTCCAAGGAAAATACATGTTTATAAATTATAAATATACAAATCTGCTTAAGGATTTTGTGAGTATGTGTTTATATAGTTGATTATTACTGCTGGGGTAACCAGAATCACTGCATGAAATATTCTGCATAATACTTTTCCCTTCCGCCTGACATTTCTCCTTATTACTTTATTCTTTAATTGTTCCCATGAGGCCAGCTACCCCATCTGCCTGAAGAAATGTGTAAGTATGCAAGGTTTGAACTCCACTACTTTATTTTTGTAATTTTATGTGCAGCATGAAGGGCAGGCATCAACAGTAATCTTACTGCTTTTGTATGCCAGCAACTAAAAAGAAGAGATTAGGTGCCTATCTGAAAGTATGAGGCCCGACATAATGTCTCCCAACAAATGCTACAAAATCTCTGTACTAGATCCTATCTTTGTCTTGCATTTAGTACATTTAAACAGATGCCAGTTCCTGACCCCTGGAAAAAAAGGATGACAAATAGCTCCTGAAAGAACAAAATTAATTAATATCAACATGTTAAGGAGGCCAGACTAGACACCAAAGCCACATACAATCAGGTACTTGAATACAGCACATCCAGTCCCTTCAGACCATGTAAGGCAGAGCCAATAGGGATCACTTCCCCAAAACAATCCAAATACCCAGACACACAGATGCATAAATGCACACAAAGGAAAAACAGAATGATGAAGAAGAGAGACTGAGACAAGGACAAGGTACAAAGCCTAAGGAACAAGGACACCCTCATCACTACATTTTACCAGATCATCATTGGCTACTGCACACACCTTTACAGAACAAGAAGAGAAAGGTGCTGCTACAGACTTATGGCTTGTGCTATATCTCACACAGGAGGGGTAACAAAACAATACTCCAATGGAAAGCATGGCTGGGAAAGGAAGAAATTATAGGATCTTTTCTTTACTACAGTTCAAGCTGGAGTCAATCTTAAGATACAAATTCAAGCCACACTCCTCTAGAAAATGTTGGGCTCATTTCATGGAAAAGTTTCATTTGAGAACAAACACGCCCACCAGCAAGATGGAAAAAGTCAGTACTGTCTACCATTGAGAAGCAGAATGGGAAGTCCCACCCTCTTGGAAGGAGAAAGGGGGAGAAAAAAAGAGGAAGTAGAAAGAGTCAAGATATTCAGAGTGATTACGACTCTGCTGTTTTATCTCCTTATCTTGCTTGTGGGGCAATGGGGCAATCCACCCTGAGACACTTTCCCCTTCTGCAGCAGGAAGACTGAGGTTTCAGAGCAGCACAATGAAGATCTGTTCTGATCAAGGGCTTGGTGTGTGTACTTACTCTCCACACTTGGAAATGGAGTAAAGCACCTTGCTGCTACAGGACTGATGGAGAACTAAAACAAGGTAAAAGTAGTGATTTGTAACACCATTAGATTAATAAGCTGTAAGATATCTAACTGAAAGATCTAACAATTGAATACAGAGAAGCTTGACTAGCTGGTATTTGTAAATTATAGAATCACAGAGTTGTAGACATTACATGCTCTTGTGTGCAACCAACAGAGTACAGGTATTTCCTGCTCTTGACCGTGGACTGCAGTAAGACACTAAGCATGTACTTGTTAGTCTATTTTTAAAATCTTCATATTTCTACTTGTTATTAATATTTATTACTTAGAGAGACAGTACATATTTCACACAATAGTATGATCAGATTCCAGAGTAGAAGTATCTGCAGGACATGATTTGTCTCTACTTTAATCCAAAATCTGTGAACAATGAACAAATTCCATATGCTTTCACGGGGATATGACACCTATTGAGACTGATTATACTTTTCTCCGACACTATTTTATTCTAAATACATTTTTTTTCTGAAAGTAATCTGCAGAATCACAGAAATTAACAGAAATTGCTTAAATATGCTATTTGATGTTAAAAATTCTCAAACAAAATCAATGCCATTTTCTTCAGGGAGAATATGATTTTGATGGAGGACATTGTTGGCTGTCACCTTTCTCACTCTAAGTGCACCTTCTCTCTGCCCCTGTGACCTCTTTCCTGCATAGAGAACTGTAGCAAAGTACATGTGTTTTTCATCTGATCTTTTTGTTGCCCAGTAAACATCCATTATGCAGTTCTGTGAGTGCCTTAAGTTAGACTGCTCATTCACATCTCACACAAATTATCACAGGATCATGGAAGGGTTTGGGCTGGAAGAGCTTTATCATCAGTTCTGCACATGGGAACAAACAGCAAATAAATCACCAGTACTCTGCAGCAAGCACCATAGCAAGAACTGTGCACACTGGGGCTCAGAATGTCTTAAAAATGTGTGCTCAGAATTGATACTGGTGAACAAGCATTGCCACATTGAGTGCACACGCCCACGAAGCTCACTTGTACCACACTGAGGTGCTGCATGTGTTCCTGCCACCCTTCCCCTAAGCCCTAAGTTATGGGACTGGCTCAGATCCCTGCACAGAGCCTTTGCTTAGCTCAACTCTGCCCACGCTCCGCCTCAGCTATCAGCTGTTTGACATGACACTCCCACGCTGAGTGTCAGCTGGCAAACCCTGATGAAAGGTAGCAAAGGGCTGCTCAGGATCTGGGCTCTACTAGTGTCTGCTTCGAGTTATGCATGGCAGGACCACCTCAACTTCCCTGCTCTTCTTTCCCCTTTTATATTCCCAAGTTAGGAATATAAAAGCAAGAACAGATGCTAGCTCTTCTTCAAGAACCTGTGCTAGAAAGAGAAAACTTGAAATGTTGCACCTGCATGGGAACAACATGGAGGACAGAGACAAGTTTATCAGGGAGATGTTATGCCTCCTGTTAACACACTGAAAATACCCATGTATTTTCCTCCTTTTGAGAGAGAAGCTGCAGCAATCTCCATTAATAAATTATGAGTGAATATAAAAGGACATACACTTGTCCACTGAAAACTTTAACAATATACCATTTTATAGTCTACCTGGGCAAAAGGGAAGAAAAAGCAAAATTTCTAGTGTCAAAAAACTGAACTATGCTGAAAGCAAACAGATTTGTCTAATAATGCACACCTATCGAAGAAGACATAAACAAAGGGAAAACTATTCCAGATTAAAAAAAGAATTCTACTGGTTTGGAACTCTGAGGTATCTGCACATAGACAGTATGCAGCCTGTTCAAATCACTTTTCTCATTATTGGATCAATTTCTATAACTATCTTCCATTTCATTAAATTGAGTGGTCAGTAAATTACAGTTTTACATGTCAGACATATTATATGAACTACCCATTACTGATTGAGAAACTATAAACTTCAACTCTGTCCCTGTTACAGGTTTTAATGCATACCAGGAAGTTCTGTTTAAGTTTTTACTTTCATTTCCTCCAAGAACAATCGATGTGGTCCCTAAATGATTCTTCTCCCCACCCCAGGGCTATCTATGGTTGGGTATATGTGAAACCAAGTCCCTGTTCTGAAAACATTAACTTGGGTACTGCTGCTATCATTTCATCACACAATTTACATCTTTTAACCTTTACTCTTCTTGAACTGTTTTGTATGCTGATTGTCTACCAGCATCCCGCTGTGACTAATATATATGCATTTATAGTCTATTTTTCTTTTGAAACATTTGAACAACAATGCCTGCAAACACATGATGTAGATCTTGAGCTAAGGTTGCTTAGAGCGCTTGATTAGTACATGAGGGATTTACACACCATGCATGTGTTATGAAAATACATAACAGTCGTGGACAAGGACAAACATGTACAGAGACAACACTTAAAGGCTCTAATAGAAATACTTGTCAAAAGTATATGTTCATATTTAATATTAGGAAGAAAAGGAAACACTTTTAGGAGAATTGCAGCATATGCTACCAACTTTATATCAAGGGACTAAGAAGCAGATCCTTGCTTTGCCTTCAATCTGTTTCATTCACAATGAAATTATTTTTAAAAATAATTAATTATACAGTGTTACTATTTTGGGAGACGTAAGTGAAAACTGTTTCCTTTCTGCATGGACAGACAAGTGTGCTTTTTAGACAAGGACAGACTTTTCCCCCTGCTTTTTGGATATTTGTGATTCAGCTCTTAAGGTCACCAGCACATACAGCAGGATCCCAGGCATTTCAGCACTGGGTATCTGCTTCAAAAGACAAGTCATGAAGAATTTATATGCATGCTAAAACAGATTTTATGCTGTGTGTGCTGAATCTTCTCCTCACATGCTATCTATTAGGACACTTTTGCCTGCCTCATGCATCTTATAAGCCTGGATAGAGGGCTGCAGGAGAGGCATTACCTTCTTGAACATTCTGGTGGAGTCTTCACTTATCTGCATGAATCGCATGATCACATTGTTCAGGTAGATCTCACTCAGCGTTGCATGGTCTTTGCTTTCTCTTCTCACTTGGTTCAGGAGTAAGTACCAGCAATTCACTGGTGACAAGAGGTTCTGGTCTTTCCTGAGGAAGGAGATACACACATGTATAATGTATAGAAATGAAATGTTATTAACGGAAACGTCTCACTGACATTTACAGTCATAACTTGTTACATAAAAATATCTGCATCTGAACAATCTATCCATTCTTGGGATAACTCAGGTTAGGCAAGACTCAGATGACTTTGAAGACACACTCAAGTCCCATGAGGCATGGATACTCTGCAAGCCAACTTAAAAGTATAAAATATCTTTCCACAAAGCTTAGAGATGGAGTACATGTAAATGTTCAAAATCAGTAAAGGTCATCCTGGAAGAATAACAGTAATTAATTTTTGATATCAGAAATAAACAAGCACTGGAAGCACAACCCAAATTCTTAATGAGCAGAATTGCAGGTGTAGCTGTTTCACTGCATTGGATTTGATAAACTGATGAAGTAGAAGAAAATGTCTCAAGCATCCATATTCTGTGAGCAATGCTCAGAAATCCACAGCATTCATAAATACACTGCTACTGCTAGTCCTAGATGTGTCAATTACAAGACAAAGAGCAGGACTGGACTTTTTCCAGTGATCCAATTCTGAATTCCCATGACAGACTGTTTGCAATGCAGGCCCACTCCCAGCTTTAATGTAGCAAAAAGTGAAATAAAGGATGACTTCTCATTTCTTTTACACAAGACAAAATAAAAATACATGTAGTTCACAACTATTTCACAGACAAAAAAAACCTTTATATAATTTGTCTTATGATTTTATTGACATTTAAGTATAAAGTTTGCCTTCCAACTAACTGCTCCAGAAACTTGCTGCTCTTTTTTTTTCCCTCTTTTACAGGGATTCTCCTTTAGTTAAAAGGATAAAGCACATGAGGATCAAACAGGCAGAAGTGGTGATGAATTGAGAGAAACTCTCGCAACTCTTGGCTAACTCTTCTAATAATTAGCTCTTCTCATTGTTAGAAATATGGCCTTTAATTCCCATCTAATCATCTACTTTCAGCTCTCACCCTCAGAATCAAAGCAACAAGGAATGATTAACAGAGAAGAGTATTTTCTTTTTCATCAGTGCTTTGCTTTGCTATGAATCAGGAGTTAAGAAAACTTCCTCCATTTGTTTCAGATAGACATCTTAACAGTGTTACTTCACAGCAAGGGCTTTTATCAGCCAGGTCAGACAACAGGAGCACTCCTGAAGGGCCATGCTGATACTACTTGGCTCTTGCTGCTTCTGTACGTCCCGAAGCTGATTCCACAGACCTTCCTGATTGCTCTGGGGGCAATGGTGGGAACAGCTCAGGGGACCAACAACTAAAACCACTTTTGCAGTAACCTGTTCTCAAAGCAGAGAACAGCAAGAGCAAAGCCAAAGGTAGAACTCAAGTCATAACCCCCATGTACAGCTGCCAGTCTGGATTTAACATGTTTAAGAACAAGGAAAGATGTTTGTAAACATAAGGAAAAAAGATTTTGCCACAAGCAGAATAAAAGTCAGGGCTCTCTGTGAAGTGGTGACATATGCACAAGTTGGTTACTACAGAGAATCATTGAGTCACTAAAACGAATTTTAAGAAATATATATTAATGCTCTTTGAACTGTTCAAGCTGTATTTGATTAACCTTTCCTTTGCCAGATCTATTTGGAAAAGACTTTTGTCCTGAAACAACAGTTTTATCTGTGTATCTCTAGCACAGCACTGAGTGAACAGTGGGAAAATTATTTTTTAGTTTTACAAACACAAAATACTGTTCTAAATCCCTAAGCATATCAGAGCCAGACACAGGCATCCATTAATCAGCTCAAGTCAGGAAAATAACCACATGAGACTATGTCAGCAAGTGATGCAAATGAAGCATTTGAGAAAATGCACTGTATGTTACAAAACTCTGCCATTAAAAGGATACATTAAATTGTAAACAACACATAACGTTCACATCATCTTTACTCCTAGAAATCAGAGAGGTGAAGATGCAGAAAAGTTCACATGCAACAATAAATCAAAATAGTTTTATTTCTTAATGTCACTCTTGGCCAAAGTTGTCTTTTTTTTTGCTGTTGTAATGTTGACTGACCTTCATGCAGATGCTTCAAAATCCTACCGACTCCACTAGAAATGAGCACACATTTTCAAGCTTTTGGAGCTCTGCATCTCTTCTAGATACGGTATTTTGGGTAGTTTAAAATCCATATGGTAGGTTAGGGATAGTATTTGTGCAACTCAACTTTTAAGAAACTGAAACTACTTGTCAGAAGCTGCCATGAGTAACTGCATAGAGCCACATCAACACTGGTATTTAGGCACACATCCACCTTCAGCTGCAATGAGACCTGCTGTGCTGCTAAGCAGGGCTGGAAATTTTAAACAGGCCTTTGAACCAGCAACAGGTACAACAGGGGGGTGATATGCACAAGCAGGTTTCTCTTACTTGTACTGCTGATGATCCTTTGTACTCCTGGTTTTTGCCATGAACCTCTCTGCCAGTTTTTCCAGGTTTCGGGAGTACTCCATCTCTATTTCCGACTTCTTGCGGAAGAAATCCTGCAGATCCTGAAGAAGCTGCACTCTCATCTCAGTCTGCTGCTCCAGGCATTTCTGCTGCTCAACGAGTTGAGCTCGGATCTCTAATGAAACAAACAAATATCCACTCAGGTCAGTGAAAGCAAATTAATTGAATGTTACCAACCAAATTACAAACACTCCAGTGTACTTCATCCTCACAGCTACACCAGCTGGAGCAGGATTTGAGGTCCTGTGGTGGGACACAACAGTGTCAGCTCTCACTTCTGCCACCACACGCTTCATCCCTCCACGTGCTGCCTGTCTTACAAACAGCTGGGGCTCAGGTGAGTCTCCACCTTCCTGTCCCATCCCTCTTCTGGCCACTGGCACTAGCACAACATTCCACTTGGAGTGATCTCCTTGCAGAAGGTGTGGTGCTGCCCTGAAGAATGGCTGGATAAACAAGCAGCCTTTGGGCCAGGATCAGCCTGCTGACTGTCAGGTGTTCTGTCTTCATGTACACCATGGAAACAACCTTGTGATAAACCCTGGAGGCACTATCCATTGTAATTGTGCACAGGTGAGTTTCTGTGTCTGCCCTATCTCTGCCAGGGAAGGAACCGGTGTACTATACATGCATCCAACAACGTTTTACAGCAAATATAGAGCAAAACATGTACCTATACTTAGAGACAACTATTTGAAAATTTGCACCTCTGCACAAGGTTCCAGAGACTATAGTATACTTTTTAGTATTTAAAAAAAAATCATTTTAGAAGAATCTCAGTGTAGAAGAGAACAGATGCTCACAGTTCTCTTCTAGAGCAATAAAGAAAAGCCTCCAGATAACCTACCACTTTTTGCCATATGCAAAATTACTATGTAATAAGGTTTTTATTTTAGAGATTTCTGGGTTTTTTGATTTTCTTTTATTTTGGTTGGTGATTTTTTAGCTGACCAGTTAAATACATTCTGAGAACATTTAGTCTAAAAAGATCCCTCTGGTTCTTTAGAGTTCATTACACATTTGTCAGCTGCCCGGGCACAGTGTACTCCAATACTGTGGAGTAGAAGGAGTAGTATAAACACTTCCTGACAATAATATATGTGTATATTTTTTGCACAGTTTAATGCTATAATAAGGATTTATCAACAGCAAAACACCCAGAAGTGGTGTTCATGTAAATGCAAAATTGTTGTGAAATTTTACTTGATTCTTAATGACATAACCATGCTGTGGGCAACAAGATCCTGGAAATCTTCAAAGCCCACAGCATAGTTTCAAATAGAAGAGCATTCTAAAAGTCATACTAACATCACATGGAAATGCAAACCACTAAGCACTAATAACACCACAAAATATTATCTGATACAACTAGGATCTAATGCATCCTTACTGATCTTAGAGCAGGTATGAAGGCAGAGATCCACTCTGCTGGGATTCAAATGTGTATACTAAAATAAGGTAGTACGAGCACAGAAAACTGTTAACCAATATATTTGCTGGAGGAGGGAGACATTGCAGTATTTTCTTCCAGATCTCCTGTGAGCTACCAGCTGCTGTGTTAATCATTAATGAGACCATCCATTTTTATAGTCTTGGAGGTGAACCAAAAAATTCACGGGTTGGTTTTCACTTCATTTCAAATCAGTTTGTTGGAAAAGAAACTGTGCCTCCAGCAAGGATGAGCCACTGTAATACAACACTGTATCAATGACATTCATGTACACAGAGGAGAAAATCACATCAGAGCTGGAAGGTTAACAACAGAAACAGATGCTCAAGACCACTTTTTTAGGTGTCTACTACTGCTAATATTGCAGTCATGGAAGAATCCTGTGTATGGGGTACTGGCTCTACAGATCCACTGATCAGAAGCAGCAATTTTGTTTACAAACTGGAGTTTTCACTAAATCCAGATCCATGTACATGGTCACTATACTTCAGCCATCTCCCTTTCTCACTCAAGATTTTCTAGCAGCTACTTTGAAAGCAGCATTTTGTACAGAGCAACTATGTTCTGATTATTTTGTAGGTCAGTGTACCTTGCTGCTATAATTCTTCTTTTTTAGGCAGGCTTTTACCATAGCAACAAGAATGAGAAAGATTTTAGAAACAGGAATATATGAATAGAAATACAAGAAACAATGAACAAGGGACAACTGATAAAATATGAGAAACTGCCTTAGCTTTTTAATGCTGTCTGGATTTCCAGTGGACAATAGTGGCTTCTTTCAAACTTGTATTTTAGGAAACAAAATTGAAGCATGATCTATGAAAGCTGATGGAGATGTACAAGCTCTGAGTAAGGCCGGTAAAATTAGGGGCTCAGGGGGCTGCAGCTTTATGAAGGGAAGATTCCTAATTTCTGTTTATTTGAATCTCAGCAAAGAGAAAGAACATGTTGATTCCAAAAGGCTAAGCCTGTGGCCTCCTGCTGGAGGAGAAAAAGGGGAGATGTACATCCCACTCATGCTAGCCGACCACAGTCAGTCCAGAAGTGACTTCAACAGCAGTTCTCCTTCCAGTCTTTCATGTCATTCTGCTCCTCCATTTTTTATCTTTTCTTTTACTAATAACATGTGTAATGCCACACTGGCAGGCTGAGGAGACGGCAATGAATAAGAAATCAGATGAGAAAATGTTGTGACTTCCATTTTCTGATGAGAGCGGTGGATTAAAAAAAAAAAGGCAAGCAACCAACTAGCCAAACAACAATAAACCCCCAGAACAAGTACTGGAAAAACAGGCAGGCAGCCTGAGTGGCTGTGTGTGACAAAATCACAACTGTCCAGGTACTATTAACTATAATAGACTACCCATTACCTATTGCTACAGAAAAATTCACCCAAGCAATGCTATTTTCTTTAATCAGTTAACATGTGTGATTTTCCTAAGGCTATAAAGAGTGGCATGGAAAATTGCTGCATTGTATTCAAAGAAATAAAATCAGTATAGTCCAAACTCCATAGATACAAAGACAGGTGTAGCAAGTAAAAGAAGGGTGCCTGTCTTTACTCTTATTTTGCTGGCACGTTGAAATTAAAAGTTGAATTGGTACCAGTTGTAATGGGCAATGACATTGTCCTATTCTGCTCTGCTGAGTGGCTGATGTCAAATTGCCAGGCTATTTTGTGCCAGGAAAAGACCCATTTAAACCCTGGATGAGTTAACACCTTCTCCTTCTTTCTCTTGGCAGCTTTGAGTCAATGCTCACTGGCTTTCTGGCCAGGGGCAGGCTCAAAAGGAATCCCATCCATTTATACTGCAGTTTGCACAGACTGAGATCACAGCAACTGGGGAAAAAATTAAATCTACCTACACTTTGTCCAAGATTTGCACAATCAAAGTGAGGAAACAGTTAATGTGATGGCAATTAAATCAATAAACTGAATAAAGTTTTATTTCTAAAGATTTTTATGCTAAAATTTATTTTGGTTATGCCCTCACAGACACCCTCCACTACAATTACAGCATTAAGTATAAAATTACATTTTGTTTATGCCAATTTTTGTTTATGCCAATTTTGAAAATATAACTCTAACATTTCAACAAATCTTTATTTCTTTGACAAGTGGTTAGATCTGTGCATCATGAAAAGTAAAAAGAGATAAGATATATAGTTGCTTTGAAAGTTAAGTCAGAGCAGATGAAGCTGAATTACTGATATCACCCAAATCATAATCAGAAACAACTCATCATGGTTTCCTCTTTGCACACAGTACAGTATTGCAAATAGTGACTTACACAGCACTGCTGTAATACCCTGTACTATCCTGAAGAACACGTATGGAACCAGTGACAGGCCAGTGCCCCTACTGAAGGAACCTGTGAAGTTACACTACAACATGACACAATCATAATGCTGGCTACACACCAGCATGGAACTTAGTCCTACACCTTCACTTCCACACACAAAAGCACCAGACTCCCATCAAACATCCCCAAGAAATCAAAGGAAACCCCCTCCTGACCTCATAGGTCACAACGTGTACACACATGGTATTAACCAAATTAAACCATGGACAGACCAACACTTCTGCCCTGCTACAGAACTCTCCACTGCAGTGCCCACCTCCATCCCTGCCCTGAGGTACTGCAGTGCTCCAGCCATGCTGCACCAGGCTGTGCCCAGCCTTTCAGACCACCACAAACTCTCTCACCAACTCCTGAGCAAAGCAACTCTAAAGAATGCTTCATGGTGCTACCAACACACCTGCCTCAAGACACCTAAGCCACTCAAAGAGCTGATGCAGCCTGCCACTCTTAGCTCCCATTTAACTTTTGTGCTTGCAGGGCAGCCCTGACATGGA
This sequence comes from Ammospiza caudacuta, assembly GCF_027887145.1. Lineage (NCBI taxonomy): Eukaryota > Metazoa > Chordata > Aves > Passeriformes > Passerellidae > Ammospiza > Ammospiza caudacuta. The sequence continues at coordinate 45,478,373 of NC_080597.1, forward strand.
CTTTGGTGTTTGCTGAAAGCTCTGGAAAATGCTAAAGAGCAGGAAATGTCCCCCAGTCACCCCGCTTAGCTGCACTGCAAGCCTCCCACCCGCTGCCTCACTCTGCCTGGCAAGGAGCTATATTTAAGTCATGATTACAATTCACAAACTATGCAGACATATTAATACAGTGGTATTACTGGATAATCATACCAACAGCCTTGGGGCCTTGGCCTCACCCTTCAAAAGATCACAAAAGCAAGTAACTCAACAGAACTCTGAGAGTACCAAGGCTCCCACAAGATATACTTATGTTTGCAGGTTTTATCTGGGTAACCAGACAAAGCTGCATCACTTCTCCTTTTTCTCCAAATGAGTTCTTCACAAAAAAAAAAAAAAAAAAAAAAAAGAGTTGCTTTTAAATGTCTCATCAAATGCACTAAAACCTATACATGGTATCTTAAGACTTTGTATTTCTAAACCATTACACTTAGTCTTTTTTTTACCCCAGTGAGCTATCAACACACATATCCTTCATTGTCACGCCAATGATATCCAGATCATATTTCACAGGCAAAGATTCAGACCTTAAATTCAGCCTAGATATCATCTGGCGACCAACATGCATTTGTAATTAAGCAGCTATTGCAGCATTAATCATCTTGCAGTTCCTCCTTGAAGACACTTGAGTCTTATATCCTCTCATTGTGCCCTAGTTATTTAGCATGAAGAATTGCTGATGTCTACCCCTGCTGCTAGAAGCTGGGGTGCTGCATGAGGGGACTAATCATTTCAGTTTCATTCGAGCCTCTGCCTGTGTAAGGACTTGGTTTTGGCTTCTTTGTCAAGATGCATGGAGCTTTGGTCCAGCTGCGTGCAGCTGGCCAACATCCGCAGTTTAGGTTTTGCTTGAGCAAAGTGCTTATCTCCAGCCCCCTGAGGATGCTGCCAGCAGAGAAATCACAGCAGGAATCATTGAGAGGGGCCGGGAGGTGTCCCTGTGCACATCTAGTACTCCTTAATGCCATGTCCCAGCAGTGCTCCTACAGTTCCCAGGGACATTACTGTTCCTCTCAACAGACAAGAAGATAAAGATGGTGAGAGGCATCACATCCATGGTGGGTGCTCAGACCCAGCTGCCAATACTTGTCTCTGAGATACACAGTCTAAAGATGCTAGTGCTGTAAAGTTTTTATTTCTCAGAGACTTGGCTGGAAAGCTATTTGAGTATTTCTATGACAAATGGCGAGGGAAGCTCTGCGGTCAGCAGGGAGTCTGGCTCACACTCTCTCCCAAGTCCTTGTTGCCATTTTCTTTGACCACAAGCAGGAAAATCCACTTCAAAAGCCAGGAAATTCCACCAGACTGACAGCTAATGAGAGATGCTGGGGTAAAGATCTCGGAGGCTGATGCAGAAATGCCTTTAAATAGATCATGAGACTGTACCACAACATTAACCTTCTATGACAGACTAGGGGAGATCACTTCCCTGCGTTCAGCATGTAAGAAGTGTGGCTGCAGAGACAGTGATGCCCTTGAGCTTCCATAGGCAGGGTTTGTGTGGACTTTGTTCTACCCTGACCCCATCAATTTGACTAAGTACATTGAGCATACAGCTTTATACATGTTGCCACTTGAAGTGGGACCTCTGCGTGCACACCCCAGCATTAAACTTAATGTTTGACTTTGTGCTATTTTCCAGAGTTCGTTTCAGATTTTTTGTTTGTGTGGGGATTTTGGGGGATGTGCTTGAGGTTGCCTGTGACAGATCACATCTTCAGGCTGTAGTGTAGAACTGGATGGGGACAGAGAGTCACTTCTGCTATCTGAAGGGCTGTACAAAGAATGAGCAATCTGATGCCCCCGTTGACATCTGTCAACCTCTTTAAAAACCGTAAACTACATTCATTCAAGCACTTTGGCATCCTTAAAGATAAAAACCAATCCTCATGCAGCCATTAGGAGGAAAGCTGGTGTAGAAGCCATTTGCAGGATGCAGACAAATTTTTATGGGTCACTTCACTTGTCCTGCTCAAACAAAGGGAGCAGAGAAACAATGAATCCTCTCCTCAAAGCTGCAAATTTCATTTCTATACATTCAAGCAAACACGCTTCTGTCTACTGCAGTCACAGACTGGGCAACAACATGAGCTAATGCAGAATACTGTAACTGGGGGATCCCAGTGGACAGGATTCAAAAAGGGCAGCTGTATTAGGGCACCCTCCAGATCCTTTTGAAATGAGAAGACATGTCTGGAAGAGCCAACAAAATCTCTAGATGCAGAAGAAGAAGCTTTTCTTCTTGTTGTTCTTGGACTAGCGCCCTCCTGCTATTCACAGCCACAGCTGCTGGTCACTTGGCTGCCTACCGTCCCAGTCTAAATGGAGGGCAGTGTGCCAGCTCATGACTTGGCAGGACACTTGTGCCACAATGCTGCTGCCAAGTGACCATGAATTTAAGCAGGCAGTCTGCCTGCACCACGTTTTGAGTGCCACTGCTTTTGTGGCAACTGCTCCTCTGCACGCATAACTAAGTGCTGGCACTATGTCCTATCAAACCTTGAGCCTGGCATACTCTGTCCTTGTAGTCACAGGATCTGGGACTGAGGACAAAAAATTCTGTCCCTCAGCGGAGAAGGAACTTTATTTTGCTCAATAGTAAAAGCTCAGTTCATCTCAAAACACTGCCAACCAGAAGAGTAGAGAGCAAAGGGCAAGATGCCTCCTCTGCGTCAACAGTCTGATTCAAGGTCTTTCACCAGAGTGACCAGCCCTGAGAGAGCAGATACTCTCCCAAAATCCAGCTGCCCTACCTCTAGATGAGCAAATCAGTTCTGCAAAGAAAGACAGAGACAGTGAGAGAGAGAGGAAAAAAGAGTTCATGCAACTGTCTGCCAAGCACACAGGTGATCATAAGGTAGGTGTCTGAAAACCCATTTAGAGCATCTAAACTGTCAAGATCTATGGGAAAACTTCTTCTGAAGCTTCTTAAGAGCTTCAATCATCCATTTTTTGTGCTTGTTAAAGATACCATGAGCCTTTCCTTGCAGTCTTAAATTCTGGGCACATGAGAAAATGCAAAAGAAATCAGTATGCCCAAATCTTTCTTATCTTCTCACCAATGATGTATCTGCCTACAGAACAGAAAGATGATTCATGGGTCTTCTCGGAAGCACTCTTTGCACAATGTCTGCGAGGCCTTATTGGCACTAGCACTCCATGAGACAAAAAATCCACACAAACCAGGGGGTCCAGTAGGAAAGAAAACCCAGTTTGTCACAATCCAAGCAGTACTGAAAACCTAATACTCTTCATTAGCTTCCTTACTTGTAAACTGGGTGAAATCAGGTTGAATTCCTGCCTCAGCTGCTACAAGGCTGAGGATGGAGCTGCCTCTGGAAAGTGCAGCAGTATCTACTCTGTAACAGACACTGCATCGCTTGTCCACCAACACTACCCTGAAATAACTCCAGTCTTAGTATTAGCACATATCCTTTACATCCAGAGAACCATAAACCTCCTGACCATACAGATTTGAGTACAGATTGCATCCAGACCAGCACCATTTCATTTTGTTAAGTTCTACTTATTTGTCACAATAAAACCCTTCCTTCTTAATATCTTGGATGGAGAGCTGACAAGTGAAAACATCTGAAGGCTTCTTCTAGAAATGAAATGATGAGAGAGGTGCCTTTTCTTGACAAAAAAATTAATTAATCTGAACCTCTGGCAGGTGGCATAGCTCTTAAGATGAGAGTTATGCTGGTAGAAGTGCAGGCCAGGAACTCCTGAGCAGCAGGATAAGAAAGCATGAAATCTGCACATCAATCAGATACAGCATCTCCTGTACACTGGTAACTATCACTGTGGTAAGACTCAGAAATTAATAACTAGAGAAAATTCCCTCCCTACATCCTGTGAAAATGACTCTCCATGCACAGCACATCTTTAGGAGGTCAATAAAACATTTTTAGGATGACACACACCCTGCTGCATGTCATAAATAAGAGCATGCATTTGACCCAGCCATGACTTTCAGTGACAGCTCTTTAAGTCCCAAGGTGCAGTAACAGTGCAGTTAAGCACAAAAAGGAAACAGTAATCTGTGCTGTGTGCCAGCAATTTACCCACATCACTTTTCAGTCTAACATGTAGTAAAATACTTTCACTCTTGTTCATTTAGCTTTGATACATTTAACTCCAACCCCCAGCTTAATACACTGAGCACCTTTGTGTTTTTCTTCTAAAATAAATATGTACTTTTTTTTTCTGCAACAGATCCATGATGCTCCTCTTTAGTGAAACAAACAACTATGCCACTGAGATGCCTCCAACACTGGTTTTGAAACTTTATGTATATATCCCATGCTAACTACTCACTGAGTACATCCCTGTAGTTACTTAAGGCCCTGTGTGCCCCAGCCAACCAAGTGGGGAAAGAAACTGTCTTGGGTAACAGCCAGAGCTGCAGAGGCTGCCTTGGATGCTGGCACACTTGTGGGCAGAGCATCAGCCCCTGCCCACGAGCACCGTGCTCTGGAGCAGAGCAGAGCAGGGCCAGCCCTGCACTGCTGAGGCAGCCCTGGGGATCAGAGCCCTCACTCACCCACCCAGTGCTGAGTGAAGGATGGCATCCACCACCCAGCCAAACTCTGAATGCAATTCTATCACCGTGCTTCAGGCTTCTTGCACAGATTTAACTGTAAAAGTGCAAGTCTGGCTCAGGAGAATGTCTGTCAGACCAGATGGACCTTCATCTGCATAATATTTTAGTAGAGACTTGGCCTAAGTCTGCAAAACCAATGCCCCAGTGACGGATTACTGGTGCTCTGAGCATGACTATGATACCATCCAAAAGTAAATTTCAGCATCTAGTCTCATTTTCACACAGCAAATAATACTGAATTTGACTCAGTAGAGGATTTAAGAAACAGGACATCATGTTTTGGGGGAAAAAAAAAGTTCTGTATGACAAACTCTGAACAGAAAATTTGTATTTTTACTAATTAAACAAAAGAATAACCCCAATCATGATGGAATTACTTATTCTATCTGTAGGAGTACTAATAAATTTAAAATAGATAATCAGATAATCACCATGCTGGTTGATTATAACTATTATACAAGTAGAAGTAACAGACAGGTATTTTTATATGTCACCTACAAGATTAGATCAATTCTGCCATTCTTCAAATACATTTGTCTATGTACTGCTCTGATTTGGTAGAAGGTGTAATGCCTAAGTGAGAAGATAAAATGCCTACCTCAAAGGATGGTTTTCAACCCAATTACTCAAAGCCTCAAATTCCACTAACAGCAGCTGGGAAAAAACAAATCCTTCAGTGTCACAGAGCAGATTCTTTCTGCTACAGGGGAGTATAAATTGGATTGTGGACCACATTAAATTTATCTTCAGTTGTTACAGTAGCAGGAGAAGAAAGCCCCCCACCACCACCAGAGGTTCCTGCTAATGGGAATAGAAAAAAATATCCCATGAGACTGTAGGTAACTGTTGCTTACTCACTCAACAGTAAAATGAAGAATAGTATCTGCTAGAAAATGAACTCTGGGCTAAAATAATTTGCATTTTTCCAGGTCCCCTGGAAACAGTCTTCAATCTGTCAGAAGTTAAAAAAAAAGAAAAATATCACTCCAATTTTTTTAATGAGAGGAAATATCAGAACGAACAAAACTTAAAGCTGATGATTTGTAGAACCCAGTATCTGCATTAATTCACTGTTTTGTGTATTCTGTAAATGTTTCTCTCCAACAGATATATGAGTGATTAGGGTTTCCAGCAGGGCTTTGATGACTGCTGAATGGAAGCAAAGACACCAAAAACAGCTGTAGGAAACAGATGTGCCACTTAGGGCACCTTCACTGGCCAAGGGAATAATGCTTCACGTGCTTAATTCAGAATTCCTTTATAAAAAAAGGCTATAAAATCCCTATTATTACCTAGGTTTTTAGCCTAATCTCCACTTGTAAATAGACATTCTGGTAGCAAAAGCTGCATTGGAGTGAGTAAAGGAGAAGAGCTGCAATGGGCAGGGCAGGAGCTGTAGCTCCTAGGCCTTTTCCCTGGCTAAACTGAAATTGAATCTTGACGTTTTGTAAGCATGAAGTTCCAGCTCTGAGAAGCACATTAGCAATTATAGCACCTGAATAGCAAAGTGGTAACCTGTGAAAATAGTTATTCTTTTTTCTGGGAAAAAACACTGTTTGGTAACTCACAGAAGGCCATGCACAACTTAGTAAAGAAATGAAAGATGTGACATCTACAATAAAGAAATCTCCATCCTGTAAGAGGATCATCATCCAACCATTAGCAAAATACTAGGGGAATATTTTGGAAATAATAAATGCAATAAACACGGATACCAACTGGGGAAAAAAGCAAGGGTGGTTGGAAGGACAAACCAGACATTCCAGCAAGCCATATGAATCTCACAGGCTTCTGACCATTTGCCAAAGGAGGCTTTCTCCTGGGTTATATTTCCTTAATCAAGAATACTCTGAATACTCCAGATACTGGTTTTACAACAGTGCTATATTTCCAAATGTTAACTTTAGGTCCACTCCTTTTTTTTTTTTTTTTAACACCAAAGGCAAGTTTGAGTCACTCAGGAGCACTGGGAAAATAACTGAAACAGAAGGATAAAGTAAAGCCCAAAAAGTCAAAGTGTGGCAGTGCACACCTACTAGGCTAGATGAACCCAGGACTGCAATGGCCAAACTGCTGACAAGAATCTGTCCCCTTTTCCTGAAAGAGGCTGCTGTGACCAAAGAGCTGGAGAACATCTCCTGGAAAGGGCAGGGGGAGCAGAGAGAGATGCCAGTGTGTTCTAGGCAAGCAAATTGCTACTTCTGCCTAAATTACTGAAGTTCTCATCAGAAATATTTATAGAACAAAGACAGGTAGAGAGATAAGGAAAAGCCAGGTCAGTTCCTGGAAAAGAAAACTACAGTGGCAAGCCACTGGAGTTACTTAAGCTTATCAACAGATAGTGGATAACTTAAACCCAGCTGACCTTCAGTTTCAAGTTACCTGCAATCCTTCGCCTCAAGTTACCTGCAGTCCTTTAACTCAAATTATTCTATTCCTGTTCCATTTAAAATCTATCAAAAAACCTTAAAAAACACAAAAATACAGATAAACCAGTTGAAAAGCATTTCTTTTTTTCCAGTTTCTGCAAAATGTGCATTTTCACTGCAACTTCCTTTCTGCACCTAATCTGTCAAAGTACAGTGACAGTGCTTACTGAAGCATCAGTCCTCTCTGCCTGGATAGAGATTTTCACCTTAGTGCTCATCTACTGCTTTGTCACTTTGGTGATAATCTGTCATAACCTTGACATGTAAAAATCACAAAGAAAAGAAGACTACCTTTGCATGAAGTTCAAGTTGTCCCAGTTGACTCAGTCTAAAACTGCAGATTACTCATGTCCAAGCTGGGCATTATCTAAAAGACCTCATCTGTGGCTTCTCTATAGAACAATGATCTTGTTGTTTACAGAAACTTTCAGGTTATGAAGAACCTGAAGATAGTCAGAAAGAATAAGATAGCAGCTGTGAAAGGGGTTTGAGCAACATTTACTTTTGTCTACTTTGAAGGAAAAAACCAGAACTCTTTACCTAGAATGGAAAGCAAAGACAGTAAGTGCTCAGTATTTAAGCATTCTGCAAGCTAAGCCTTTCTGATGCGCTGTTGCAGGTAATAGTTCTTCTCCTGTCCATAAAACCCAGTTTCACTGCAAATTAGCATTGGCTTTAACCAGTGAGGTCAAAAACTGAGAAAATAAAGAACTTCAAGCATGAAGAAAGGCTTGTCAGAAGGCTCAATAGAACTGTAACACCCAGATGAATCCAGCTAACCTCAGCAGGAACCCCCTCCTCCAACTTCCCAAAAAAATGAATTTGCTTGGAGAGCAAACTGTCCTCAAACAATGCCCAAAACTGTCAATCATGTGGAAACTGCTTGCAAATATAGAAATCTACCATGGTGTTACAACTAGACTTACTTTTCTCCCCTAAAGCTCTATTTACAAAATTACTTTAGAGACAGGAATAGGCAAAAGCCTCCCTTGGTCTGGAAGACCAGTGCACATGGTATCCAGCGAGGCTGCTGAGCTCAGCCTCCTTCTATCAAGGAAAAAGCAAGCTTTTCCTACTTTCCATAGAGACAGTCCTCTAGCCATACAGGTGATATGGCACTCTCTAAGGAAAGATTCAGGTCAGAAAAGCCAATAGCCTGAACAGAAAAAGCTGGTTGTAAGCTTGCTTCCTAGGAAAAAGTTTTCCAGCAGACCTACAGGCAGTTCATACTCAAGCCAAACAAGCTGCTTGAGCTGCTCAGAGTGGGTGGAAAAGCCACTTAGAATTAGTGCAGTCTCTGATGGAAGCAACGTGATTAGATGGTAACTGAAGACCTACCTCATGTCCTTTGAGTGAGAAGCACATCTGCAACATTTTAACTCTGCTGAACAATTAGTTGTTTCTTGAATCATCACTAAGGCTAGACATAAAAACCACTTTGATAGGAATGCACCAGAGTTTCATTTCAGACTAGGACACTTAGAACTTTCAAAGAAGATCCTTCCTCTCAAAGCACATCCTCATTGCCATCCTGTATCAAGGGCATCACTCAGTTTGACCTGCCCCCAATCATCAGGTGTTTTGTTGGGAACACCAAGCTGGAGATCCTGCCCCTCTCAAGCACTTTGTGCAGGAAAGTACTATTGCCAGTGCTGCGCATCCACCCACGTTTTGCAAGTAAAAGGAAAGATACTTTCAAAGCATATCTTTACCCACAAAGATGCAAGCACTTTGAAGGCAGAGATGATTTAAAATAAAAAAATCAAAACAAATCAGGAAAGCCCTTAAGCACTCTGATTTAACAAAGGAGAACAAACATATTCCAATTCTAGAACACCTAATGATTTTAATAAAAAGCTTCCCTCCTCTGCAACATTTCAGCTTTTAATTTATAAAAAGCTTGTAATTAAGATGTAAACAAAAGTTCCAAACCTTGCAATTTCCTGCACTAAGGAAATTCTGATTATTTTTTTTAATATGTCATTAGTCCATTTGATTTAGACAGAAATTTTATCATTTAAATCTCCAAGAAAAAAAACCTAAAAAACTGCTGCCAAAGGAAATTTAAGGCAAGAAATGCCAGAGACTGCATCTGGCAGGGGAATACTTGACAAGACTGTAAGCATTCTCCTGAGCACCAGACTCCTTCCAATTTGCACCTTCAGACCTTTGCATTTGCTCCCTGAGACATAATAAGAGAAAGTGCTGTCCTTGTTCCCTGTGTTGCCACTCAGTGCACACTCCATCACCTCAGTGCAGTGACACGTCTCAAGACACTCAGTCTCATTAGAAGCCTGCACTCATTAGCTATGCAAGAGAACACGCTGTCTGGCCAGCCACTGCTCCTTATACACCTGCCTCTGATCTGGGCTGGACTCACCACCACCTGCATCCTTCCTATGGATTCCTCTGTGCATGGCTGACTCCAGGATGGGGAGTCATGCAAATGAATCCAAAATTAGTAACCTGGTAACAGTTTCAGGTCTCCTTTTGAGAATGGGTTATTGGATGCCTTCTCTGTATTCCCACTGCCCTATACAGACATCCTGATAAATGCTGCTGTAGATCAAGAACCTCCACTGATGTTCTCTGAATGCAGGGAGGGAGGGATAGCAAGAACCTTAATTGTCTGGGGGTAAACCAAAATACTTCCAGTATCTTTTTACACAGGCATCAGACAGCCATGTACAACACACTGGTTTGAGGATGCTCCTCTTTATTTACCAGGATGTTTTACTTTGCAGGCATATGCTCCCTCTGTATTCCCCATATGTTTTTGGGGTTTTAAAAAAAAATAAATTGGAGGAGCAGAACCATTTGCTCCATTGCAGGCAGCTTACACAGCAAACATTTGGATGAGCATCAGAGGACAGAAGAATCTGCTTTGATGAATAAATGAGATTTTGAACTAAAAGACTGAAAAACTCTTTTGTAAAAACACAGAACAACATTTTGTGACATTAATGACATTCCTTATTAAAGACTGTAGACAAACATCATAATACAGGTGTGCTACTTCAGAAGAAATATAGTAAAGGTCAGGTCAGCTCAGAAAACTGCACCTTTTCTGCATAAAAATACAGAATATTGCACCGTCTTCAGTAGGAGACATCCATTGTTAAGGTCTGGTCTAGACAGCCATTTACAGCTCCCAACAGCAGCAGTATTGATCAAATGAATGGATGCACAGCCATGCTCATTCTTGTGCAGCACAGAATGGTGACCTTTCTATCAAACATGCCCATCTAAATCTCAAACCTCTGCTTGACAAGTGCTGCACATAGAGGAACAATGTGGGTTCTGTGTGGCATTAAGTATCCCACGCCATATCTAAGGCAGGAAAGACAGGAGCTGCCTGGGTGAGGATGAAGGCAGTACAAATGTAACACCTGGGAAATAGAGATTTTATTCTCAGTTTCTGCTAAATTCTCGTGTGATCTGAGAAGATGCTTTACCTTCTTCTGTGACAGAGTGCAATAAGGCCCTGTACCTTATTCACCACAAATGTTTTGTACCATAATTTTTTTAAGCTTCCTTAGAAGAGAAAAAGAGCAAAGTGGGTGGCTTGAAGTGTTTTAGTAAGCAGCATTCCAGTAAGTTTGATTGTTACAGAGGACCTAAAGCACTTTCTTTAGAAAGCACTCTTAAATGAAGAGCTCAATATGAAGCTGTCTAAGAGTGGTTGCTGAGAATAAAAGCATAACCTTCCAATTTGACAGGACTGTATTTGGCCGTGGTTTCTCTATCATGGGCCACTTCTCAGTGGCCTAAAACCCAGCTGACCTCAAGACAACAGCAGGGAGGCAAACCCAAGCTCTGACATTCAGATAAAGCAATGAAGGGAAAGAATGAGTGCACCTTTGTGTTCTGGAAGCAAGACCTATGTGGTTCTTTGAGGAAAAAGGAAGTCCAGCAGAACCAAAATGCAACAGGCATTCTATTGACTCCAGGCAATATCAAAATTAGAATTGCTATTATTATTATAGCAAATTTGGTGTTATGAGAGAGCAGAAACCTTACTGCCTATCTCTGCACTTGCTGTTAAACAGTCTCCATCTGACTGCCCTTTGCATACTGCAGAGGTGCAACTTAAGCTAACCTAAGCTGGATCGAGAGCAGCGCATCTGTGCTAACATGTGTTATGTGTGCTTAGGGTGTTGATATCACTAAAAATTAACAAGGTAAAGATTATCCCTCAGATCAGCTCTCACTGCAACTACACCACTGCCAACCCTAAGAGAGTAGGAAAGCAATGTATGATGGGGGCTAAGAAGGTTACTTGCAAACCAGAAGAGTCATGGGAAGTGCAGAAGGACTGAAGCTTTGGCTGATCTCTCTTAGCTGATTAACTGTGGGCTGTTAAAGAAATATATGGGCCCACCTTCCCTCCTCTCCTTGTTTCCTCATCCCCTCCCCAGGTAAGATACATGAGGCTGCATAATCTGTCAGACCAAGGCGTGAATCCAACCAGAAAAAAAAAGAAAATCAGGTGAGGGAACTGCGGGTAAGGATTGTTTTTCATCTACGCAGGTTCTCTTGTAGTAGGGTTACATTACCACTCTGGCCTAAGAGAGTTCATCTTCCACCCTGCTTCTCTTTCAGCCACTGGTTCAGAGCAGCAGCCAAGTACCTTGCACTCTGGTCTGCTCCCTGGGAAAGCTGCTACTCTCTCCATCGCTGACAGAGGGAAACCAGAGAAACCACCCCCTTGCCAAAAGGATACGATGGCTCCAAACCATTAGTTTCTGCATAATCTATTTTTCACCCTGGAACACAGCTCTCTAGCACCTCACACAGGAACCAGCGGCCCCCCATACCAGGAATCAGGGAGAGGCAGAAAGAACAACTGCACTGAGGTGCAGTGGCATATAAACGAAAATTCACCTAAGTTAGTCAGATATGCAGTCACACATGAAAGGAAAAGAAGAGTAAGAAAAGTCCTGTTTGCCCTGCATGATACACTGTCATCTGATTATGTGCTGTGCCATTTCTCCCAGTGCCAGGCACAGGCGCTGTCTTATCTGTCAGCTGTGCATTAGACACCCTGGTGAAATACTTGCAAGGATACATTTCCCTGGATGTGACACTGATGCCTTGGCAAGAGAAATGGCACTAATGCCAAGGGCTTGCTGTCTTTCAGTCCAAATCCTACAGCACACGGGCAATTTCTATTACTGTCAGCCATAACGTACAGTGGATATTGTCAAGCACTTGAGCAAAAATGCATGTGTAGAGCATTAACAAGAAGGATGATACAGCTTCCTTCTTGATAAATGACTCTCTTGCCTAAAGTCTGCAGTAGGAACAACCACACATTTCACCATATTCCTGTGGAAGAATTTCCTTTTGGTTTTGTGGATCAGACCATCATTTAACACATCCACCTCACTATTGGATTTGCAGTGGGATAGAGCAGCAATCCACAAGGTTCTATGCCTCTGGAAGGCAAGCATCCATGTTAAGTAACTAAGGAGTACCTAGTTCAAGATTATTCCTGAATATTCCTCATGCCACGAAATAAATCCTCCTGCAGGGAATTGAGATCAGCTACAACTCCCAGAGTGAATAGGACAGGTCCATCACCTTTGTGCAGGTTGCCAGTCCTGAGGGTCCTGGGACACCTGTGACAAGGGACAGATCAGCCAGTGCTGAGAGGACAAGGGAATGTGAAGCAATTGAATAATGGAGGAAGCTGAGGAGGAAACTGTCTGTCATATAATTGCTTCTTCATGTGTGCATTGAGCCTGAGGCATGGAGGTGTCAGGATGTTATTCAGTATGAGGAAAAGAAAATGCTTTATCCTGTAGGTCTGGTTATTTTTATTGGAGAGGGAGAAAAGACTCCCATGACATGAGCTGGCTGTCTGAAACAGCTGGTCCCAGGGAGGTAGGACATCGATCCATGGCCCTGCTCGGGGCTTCTCCCTCTAGTGAAAGGTTGGATACATTAGCCCATGCATCAGTGTGTGAAATGGATGGATTTGTCAAACAGGAGCTTGGCCAGGTCACTGGCTGGCTACTACAGATATACTAGACAGGGACACACACTGCTGTTTTCTGAAGAAGTAGAAACATGCCTCCTTGCTGTGCACCAAATCAGACTGACTTGAGACAACCTCTCCTGTACCAGGATAACTTTTTCGACTACAGCAACACTTCCCTTACTGCTACCATTTCCAACTTGTTTTTTATTCTGTTAGGGACACAATGCAATATATTTGACATTCTAAGGCAACTGCTTAAGAGCTCCACAGCAGATGATAGCCAGCACTTAATATGAATCAGAGGCACTTAGTCAATGTTGGAATGCTAACACAAAAGAAGTTATAAATGCCTACAAACATACTAGTCAGGAAAGACTGTAATTACGGCAATTAAATAAGGAACAAAACAAAATATTCCCTTTGTTCAAAGAGACTTAAAACTATAAAACAAATATATCAGAAAGGAAATGCTGTGGTAAAAAAAAGCATTTATAAGAACAAAACAAGGAGTTGTCTCAGGAGAAAGGAATTATAATTATTATGTCACATCAAATGCAACAGATAACTTACTTCCACAAACAAATGCATTTGAAGGGATTCTACAAGGAACTGAATCCTATGTTAATGCTTTCCAGGTGTAAGATGATCGCTAGAAAACCACAGTAATGACAAGCCCTTAACTATGGCAGAATGAGAAGCTCTAATGGGGTGATAATCTTCCCAGAACTGCCTCTCCACAGAGCTCAGTTGGCCTGGCTTGATTTCCCCTATCATTTTCAATCTTAAAGAAACACCACCAACTTCAACTCAGTCAATCTCCAAGCCATCTCCAATCTCAAGTCACCCTGCGACTTGAACTTTATGTGTTTTGTAGGGTTTTATTGACATGTTAAAAACATACTCTCCAACAAAAGATGAAAAACTCCAGGGGAATCAGTGCTATAAATGAAAAGAGAAAACTAACTAGGAATGAAATGCACAAGAATCAAAAACCAAGAAACTGAAAAGCATTTCACCCTCTGATCTTTTGAGCTAAGTGTATTCCTTAAAGATTCACTGCTGTTTCCAGGCGACTGTCATGACCTCACACTGGCTGCTGGTCATCAAAGTGGAGCATGGGATGGACCCCCAGCTCAGATCTGCCATATTCCAAACAGCCAAGTCCCAGGGGGTGTTACACTGCTGATCCTATCTCAGTGTTATTCTTCCTTCCCTCACGTCCTCTCCTTTTTGTGCTACAAAGACACAGCTGTCTGTCTTGGAAGCTCACTTTTCAGTCCCTTACCTTCCCTCTCATTTTTTCCTCCTTGGCTTTTCTTAGGCTACTGGGCATGGTGTGAGTAGGGGAGAAGGGTTATACAGCACATCTCCATCCCTTCCTGCCTGTCTGCTGGGACTCACAGAGGCTGCTCTTATTAAAACACATACAGTTAATACCACAGGGCTTCTACAGTGTATGAGGTGAGGCAGCTATCAGCATGCTGGTGCAGTGCCCGGGGAACCAAGGCAGGCATGGGGAGGAGGACTTGTCTGAGGTCCCACCAGAGGAATCAACGGCACAGCACTTAAGAAACATGTGAGTAGCAGCATAAGGAGCTGTCAGACTGGTTCTGACACCCAAACCAACTCCTCCTGCAAGCTATAGCCTTTACTCCATAGCATACTGACAGACACAATGCCTGGCTTTGATGGCAGAAGAAATCCCGGAGGAGTAAACAATTTGATTATTGAGAAAACAGGAGACATGTTTACCTGCATACTAGTAGTACTTTTGAAACATCTCATTTAAAAGCTCTGCTGTGAGTATGCATACTAATAACTTCCTCCTGCTCCTTAAGCAAAACGTTTAGTTCTGAGTGGCAAGAAGTCCATTTCTTCAATTCAAATATGCAGGTATCTGTAGGATGAAGAGAGGAAATTCTGTGCAATGCTGCCTTCAGTGTGCAAACCAAACATCTGCATTAGTCACTGCCAGTTTATTGTCAAAGTTCAACTTTTCAACCTGTCTGAAGAAACTCAACAATGTATTGCATTTTTCACAGTGGGGAAATCACTGTGGAAAATCCCTAAGCTGAAGTTCAAATCCTCAGAGTCCCAAAAATAAAGCCATATGTGACTCTCAATTAAAAAGTGCCTCTGAAATATAGGGTGCTACTCTCATTGCCTCCCATAGAGGAAAAACATATTGCCTTCAAAAGTAGAAGGCCATTTTTGTGATTACAAGCCTGTCTGGTGACTTGCACTGCAGCAGTCAGCAGAACTGCAGGGTTAGCTCCTAGGTCATTGTGCCATTGTACGAACAAGCTTTTTGTTCACTTACTTCCAAGTCCATTGCATCTTTAGGTCCTAAAACACATATGTATTTTTTACAACAATCAGGGTATTTAATATGAAATATTACCATTAAAAGCACGATTCCATTTTAGAAACTCCTATCTATGTCAAGACATCCAGAACTAAGGCTAGTCAAAGCTTAGTAGGAGCACTAGAGCGAAAGTGAAGGTGTTTGAAAAGACACTGAAATCAATTTTCTCTTAGAAAAATCTTGATCTCACTAAATGTAACACAGGGGAAGAATTATTCAGTCAGAGCTTTTTGAAAGATGTTATCAAGATATTCGATTCTGATTTTAGATCTTTCAGATGTTATGTTGACTTTTGACTGTATGTGGATTTTGTCCAATACACTAAAAGGCAGAACTGCCTGATCTTCCTGTAGTCTGGATATTCAATCCTACAGATGTTGATATGATGAACAAGAAAGCAAAACCCAGGATCCCAGATTCCACATTTATAATAAAACTCTGAAAACATCCAGACTTGTAGGAAAACCAGGATCTCAATTTTTAGAGGCATCATGCTAAATAAATTCAACATCTTTTAAGACTCGCATCCATCATCTACAGCTGAACATGAAATCCAAAGCTATTAGTCTTGCACATCATTATGGGCACAAATGCCTAAATGTAAACCTAGACAGAGAAAGGCAGCATTGCTTTAAATCTTGATAGTTTCAAATAGAGAAGAGTCATGGTCAGTCCAACTCCTCATAAAGGAAGTTAACCTGAATTTTCATACAGAGAATCAATCAGATAAATATCTTTCACCATATGGCCTAGCACAAGGCCATGAAGATCTACTTATAAATTTCCCCTTCTGAAACTAATAATGTTGTTCATCATTTGACTGAGGCATTTCTTACCCTCTACTTTTCTCTTCCTCCACAGAAGAAGTAACAGCTTTTCCATAAATTTTTGCATACATATGTTGTGAAGCATTAGTGCATTCTCCACAGTGAAATCTATTATATTGTGCTCTGACACATATCTTCAGGAAAAGTAAAGCCAGAAAGCATTATCAAAATTTGATATGGAATCATATGAGTTTTATGGATTTACAGTGTAAACAACTAGATGCTTTATTATCTTTAGCCAACATATGTTCATATATCTACTACAAATAGTGCTGAAAGTGAAAGAGGTAAAAGTAAGACTGTTGACACGGAGTAAGGATTCTGATTTAGCTCATCTCACAGCACTTCCTAGAAGGCCAGCTAGGAGAAAGCAGGATGGAAAGATACCAAATTAAGAGTCTGAAGAAAACCTAAATAAGTATCAGTCATCTGGGAAGAATTAAATGGCTAATGCTATCAGAAAAGAGATTATATTGGATGGCCCAAGTGCTTTCCAGATAGGCTTGAAAAAAGTAGTCTAGTGCTTAAACTTCCCATAGTACAGCAGGTCTGGCCAGAAACCCTGAGGTGCAAAAGAAGGTATTTTTTTTTTCTATGAATTCTGCTTCTTTGGTTTTGAAATACTTGAATCACACAGATGAAGCTTCAGAAGGTGCTCCCTTCCATAATGCAAACTGGAATCATCTAAACATTAAAATATCACCTCCAGATTTCTTTTTAATTGTAACAGAAATTTTGGGAGCAGCAAGGCCATCCAGTACTGATTTCTATAGCTGGGCCAAATGTCCTGGGTGCCTCATCACCCATGGGCACTTTCAGAGTTTCAATGAAGCTCAGTGGGCTAGGTTGTAGTGCAACAAGCCAGTTTTAAGTATTTTTTTTTTCAGGAAGTAGATGCTATGGAAGACATCTGACAACCCTCAGAAGCAGAGCCAGGATTTAAATGAAAAACCTTTGGGTCTTTCACCCCAGAAGAGTCCAAACTACGCATTATCAGCATTTTACCAATAGCACTTCCACTGGAGGATGAACAAATCCTGTTGGTGGAAAAATGTAATAAACCTGAGCATAAAAACATATAATCTACTTTTCAGAACAAGAAAGGTAGGAATTGGTAAATGCAAACTTGATGAAAGCCACCCATCTGGCATGGAATATTTGCTGATGTATAATGTATATTTTACAATAATACACTTTAAAAAATTGAGATATATTTTTATGCTGCTACTCTTGCAACAAGACTGTAGCAACTACATCAGAAACATGGTTTAGCACAGAAGAGAACTAAGCTACCACATTTCCTAGAAACCATTAAATATTAATATGCATGTTAATATATTGCACCTGGCAGTAACAATCTCAGCCCCAACCTAGAATAAAACTCCATTTTTCCCAGTCAAGTGAAAATAATGTACAGTCACTGCTACGGTAACAGGTCTAATCATTTCCTTAGGCTGTCTCCATTCTCCATATGTTGGCTGTGCATAATTCATAGGATTTGCCATATGCTGTCTGAAGCAAGTGTCCCTATAAGTGTTTGTGGTTCTACTGGAAGGCATGTCTTCATAAATTATATTGTGATATATTTGACATTTAAAAAAAAAACCAAACAGGGAAAACAATTCAGTGAAACATAATCTGCTTAGAGTTTACCACTTAGCCATGTGTTGAACATTCAAGCGATTAGCTCCCCAAAGTACAACTTTTTTCTCAGAGTGTGCAGTCTGCTTCTGCTGGCAGCAGTTTCAAAGGCAAGAAACAATTTATCTTTCTCTCAAAATGAGTACTTGGTCCAGCAATCTTCAAAAACACAGATAGCTTCTGCTGGCTTCTGAGAGCCTGAGCATATGAGCATACAAACTAGGATTAGTTACTTGAATAAAGGATGGCAGCATTAGACTTTCCACTGGTTGCAGCCTTGCAGGAGAGAACCCCCACAGTATACAACCTGGGTTTCCTGTTTCCTGACAGACCTCACAGCTTCAATGACTTCTCTGACTCCCAGCTGGTTTCCCTGCAGCATCTTCAATAGTTTTTAGGCAAGCGAAGTTCAAAAGATAAGCAGCTGTGGAGCAAAGACAGACTATTGGTCAAAAAAACAGGATGACAAACAACAGGATCTCCCAAGAGAGTGGCATTGCTCAGAGAGGGGAAACAAATGGCAAAAAGTATAGGCAAGGGCAGAGGAAAGGGAAAAATAGCAGAAGTGATGTAACCTGTTTGCTTCTGTCTCCTGATAGCTAATGAAAGATGAGCTAATTAGTACACCCCTCAGCTGAAACAGGAATAAACCCTCCTTTCTACAGACAGCTATGCACACTGCAAAGGCTCTCAGGGGCATCCTCTCTCAGACTGCTGACCCCCTGAGCTGTGTGGCTGAGATCTGCCCTCCAGCTGAAAAGGTGCTCAAGAGAGGAGGGCAGGCAGCCAAACAGACGGACACAGCAGGATCTCATCATACATCTTTACTTGGGAAAACAGGATAAAAGTCTGAAGCATAAAGGAATACAAACATGGAAGTTCCTTTTATGCTGAGAGAAAACAAATCATCATCTGAAGCTTTTGGGAGGAAAATGGGAAGTGGGTTGAAGAAAGGCAAACTGGAATACTGATGGGTAGCTTTTGTATATTTAAGAACTTCAAAAGTTCTTAAATTTTAAACTAGTAAAATTCTTAAATTTTAATAAACTAGTAAAATTCTTAAATTTTAAACTATTTTAAGATAGCTTCTTACTATGTCAGCATAATTGTGTTTGTAGAATTCCACTATATTCAAGAAGACAGAAAAGGAAGCATGAACTTCAACATGAAAGCGACGCCCACTTTCTAAACCATAATTTACTTTTGATGCTCATAGCAGTGGTGCCATCAAATCTCACTGACAGTTACCTCAACAAAAACTTTCACACACAATATAAAAATTTCTCACGCAGCCACCATCCCATGAAGTGACATGTATTTCCAACATGAGTTACAGAGTTATGCTGGCACAGTGGGGCTACTGGCACTTCCAGTAAAACATGCACGAACTCTTCACTTGGTCAATGACTCAGGAAAGCCTGACCCCCATAAAAAGGAGAAGGCCATGCTCCCCAAATGCAGGTCAAGAAGAAGGGGCTTCAGACTGCAAACAGAAATATTTGGGTTTTAAGAGAGCTATGTGTCAGTGTGATGCAATGTGAGGAAAGAACCAGACTTCCAAGTGTCCCAGGCAGCACTATGTTGACATTCTTATATTAAAAAAATAGACTACATAAACCCAGAATAATTAAAATGGTAATTGTTTCTTTTGTTGAAAGTGTACCTTTAGGAAGGGGAAATTTTTTCATGTGTTGAGATTTAGTTAATCTCACAAGAGATCACCTAAGCATCTCAGTTTTCATGTAAGCAGAAAGGTTCAGGATCACTTAAGATCCAAGACAAGCAACTCAGAGACACAACAGGTCTTGCAAAAGGCACCACTGGCAGTGCAGTACAAATCCAGTGCATGATCCTTTCAACATTTCAAAGATGGTTACAGCTCATTATGTTTTGATGTTTGGATTTGTAAACAGCTCTGTAAATTATTATTTAAAGAATTAAGTTAAAAAATAATGAAAACTAAAGCCAAGACAAACATGTAAGAAGAATGAAGAGACTACTATTCACTTAAGATCCAATTTTGCATCAATGAAACCCAAGCAAGTTCTACTGCCACATTTGCTGAAGGAAGTAAGTCCCTGCTTGCGGTTCTTCACCTACACACCTGGCAGAGAAACAAGTTTAACTTCAAAAAGGTCTAGTAACATCCAGAACTAAGTTTTGCCTCTGGCCATCAACACTACAATCGTCATTACCTTTCTTTTTCCTGAGCAAAAAGTGACAAGAAAGGAGACTCAGAATCATATATGAACATATCAGTTACTATCAACCAACAGTATGCTCTTTGGAACTCGCTAAAGACAGAATACACTTAACACATGAACATTCACTGTCAACAAATCCAATTTATTACCTCACATATAAGGAAGCAGCACAGCCACAAGCACTTCAGGGGCAATTGCTGAATACAATCAGACGTTAAAAGTGGAAGAAGAAAGAGACTCAAATAGCTTCTACATCTCTCAATGATTTTTACTAGCTAGAAGATTATTTCCTACAGTAAACACCCTATTTCAAAGGGTTCAGCTATAACTAGAGAATCATGAAGCCCATCACAGAAACTCCAAGTACTGTATTAGGTAACAGCACAGTAGTTCCCAATTCTATTGTTGTGGCAGGCCACACAGCCTTTAATAGAGGGAAAGAGTGGAACAGGTGGTCTCCACTGTACACGAAACTTGGTCATTCATGTGTCTGCAGATCATGCACCCTTTGTGGTCATTCCCTGTGAGCACTGGAGTTAAAGGACACACATGACTCTGAGCACAAGTACATGCTCCTGCCATTAAATCCTAACTCCTTCCTGTTCAAGGCTGGAGAGCTCCAGGAGAGAGTTTGGGCATAAACAGCATGCTGCCAACAGAGTAATTTGTGTAGCTGCCTCCCAGTGACTATTTTCCTGAGTGTCCTGCAGGAACAGGATAAGCGGTTTTCAAAGAAATCTGTTCCTCTTCACCTTCTTTCCTGAGGTGTGGTTCCTTTCCCTTCTGTACCATCAGGACATCACAGGATGTTCAGGTTGGGTATTAGGAACAAGTCCTACACTCAGAGGGTGGTCAAGCACTGTAAAAAACTCTCCAAGGAAACAGTCATGGCCGCAAGTCTGGCAGGGTCAAGAAGCATTAGGACAATGCACTTAGGATAATATATGGTTTAACCTTTAGGTTGCCCTGTGAGGAATCTCATGTCTCTTCCAATTCAGGATATTCTGTGATTCTATAAATGGCAATTATGCGTGAGGACAGTCTTTATTTCTGTAACATGATGGAGACAAGCTGATTGCTTTCATCAGAGCAGCTAATCCAACCTTCACTATGCTCTCAGTATGACTCTGGAAAAGTAGAAGAGAATATACCACAGTGATCTCATAAAGGAGATACATGACTTCTGCTGTATTTTACAACACACCAGCTTGATATCCTATTATTACAGAGAGGAAGAACTGGGGTTTCTTGATGCAAATCAGCAAGAGGCTTTCTCTAGAGAATGTTGATACTTACAAGAGAAGCTTGATTTCACTCAAATCCCCTGGAAGATTTCTAGTGCACTCTGTAATTAGAAGGTTTTGCCTAGTTCTGTCAATTGAAAAAACTATAGCTCACCTGATTAGACAGTGCCCTCTGCAAAAAACATTTTTGATGTGAATACTCTGGGAGTGCACCAATACTGACAGAATCTTGATGTTATTTTTTCAATGAGATTCATTAATATAATTTAATGGTCTAGCTGTTTCCACATTAGAGGACTAAAAAGCCTTTCTCTTTCAAAGCAGGTTTTGAGGTTAAAAGATTTGGTGGGATATTCCCATTCAAGGCTAACATTCTTCAGTACCAAGTGTATATTTAAATACAAAAGCTAAGTGTACTAAGTTTACTTCCGTGGCACAAGAAAACTTAGCTGTCGTCTTCATTTTTTTGAAGATATGCATGGTTCAGTAATTGAAGTAGATAAAAATATTTCATTCCTTAAGCATAAAAGCTCCCAGAAACCCCAGCTGAGAAGAAACCCCACTGTGCTAAATGATGTGCAAATACAGAGTAATGCACAACATTCTCCTGAAGTTTACCATCAGCAGAATCACAAAGAAAGTACACACCCTACTTTATATTGTTCAAACCATGCAGCTGAGCTGAGAAAGAAATCAGGATCTGCAGAGACCAGATTTAACTTCAACTGCCAGCCATGGCAGGATGAAACTGAGGTCTTACCTCAGTGAGTGCTCTACTAACTCCTGTAAGGTATGATCTCCTTAGCCTCTTTTCCCCTTGTGTAGTCAGCTTGCCAACCCACTTTCCTCCTCCTCTTAAAAATTTTTTTAATTGTAGCTCACTTATGAGTCATTTGTCATTTTGGAGTCATCAACAGTTTAACTCGAAGTGGTCAAGTGCCTCATTAAATTCTTCCCTACTTAACTTTAGCATATCATACATTTCACTGTGATTTTGTCACGTTCTGTTCTAACCGCAAGTGTTTAAGCTTTTGTTATGAGTGGCTCCTTTCAATGGTTATTAATGCCCATTTTATTGGAGATGATGGAAGCAGTTTATCAGTAGACATGGGTCTCAAAAAATTCCAGTAGATGCAGAGATCACTTTTTGTTTCTACAAAGACAGAAGTATCACAAATTGCAAAGCGGTTTTAAAGAAAAGCACATTGTATTGTTTGAGTCCAGCACAGTTAATAGAAATGCCATAATAGGATCGTACTCTGGCCCTGGAGTAACAAACATCAGTATATTAGCCATAATTCAAAAGATGGGTAATAAAAGCTGTGAAACAGAAAGGATACACAATAAAGCTATGAATAATAAGAAGGCTGCTATGCAGAAAAATAGGCAAGGCATTGGACCTAAGCCAGCTGTTGAGACTACCTACCTCTGCATTGTCTAATAGAGTGTTTATTGCACGCCTTAAAGCTGAAATTCAGTGGGGCTGTGGGAAGAGCAAACATGGAAATACAATGGGCCAAGCTGTTTGTCTCAAGGAAATAATTTTCTCTATCTCCAATTAGGTGCAATGCTGCCTTTCATGAACTGGCACAAGCAGACCAAAGGCTTACCTGACAGCATAAGCAGGGCATTGCTACAAAGAGTAGCTGGAGAAGCTGCCCGAGGCTCCCAAGCGTGAGCACTCCTAGAAATGTAGCAAAGAGGGAAGCTCTAAAGAGGGATCTGAGATCATCCGGTGCTGGCTAAACCTTTAGTAAACACGCACTGCATTTAAACCATTTTACTGTTTTTAAAGCCAAAGCTTACATAGTACAGGTTTTGTTCTAAATCCAGAGCGGTTTTGCTCCAAAAATACCAAATTACACTGTCTAGGGAATAAATTCGGCTTGGTGAGGAAACCACAACCTATCATTGCAGGACTGAAACTCGGGGTCCCGCCTAAGAGAGGGAGAGTTTCAAGCTTCCTTCCAGACATGGAGGGGATTCAAGATCTCCTGCTCAGACAGCATAACTGCAGATGCCAGGAAAGCACAGGCAGGCTACTGCCCACCCAGCAATCAAGATTTTTCAGGATGTGCATTTTGTGGCAGTCACTGAACCATAACAGCACCATTTTAAGCCAGAAAAATGACCATCCAACCAGAATGAATCTGCTATAAATAAGTGTGGAGGTGAACTAAACTAGCAAGACTTCACTGTAAACCAATGTGAAGAAGAATGCTCGAGCTACCCCTTGTAAATCCAAACAAAAGCAATCTTCCAAAGTCAAAACTATCCCTGTTGCCATCAGAACTGGAACATATAAATAATCTATGCAATTAATTCAGTAAAGTAATTTGTAATGTTTATAAATTAATCAATAAGGTGACACTGACAGTCCAGTACTTTTTAATTGCAGAATTACCGTGTTCTCCCCTTAAAGAAACAAGGTAGAAAAGAATCCAATACTTAAAAGGCAGTGTTAACCATCCAACACAGTTCTTTTCATCTTGAGATTCCCTGAATCTTATAACCCTGCCAAGTAAATGGATGTCCTCTGAGTAAGTTAGTGAAATGAAAGATTTATTTTCCTCTGTTGGATGAAAAGACTGTCATCTCACAGGACATACTTCCACCATCACTATTGCTAAAATAAAATATGTCTATTATGTCACAAGCATTTCCTCCCATTATTGAGATCAAACAACATATTCTTAAGCAACTCTGCATTCTTTTCATGAGCATTTTGTTATAAAGCTAAAATATTAAATGGTACAAGATGTATTTCTCAGCAAATGTCAAGCTATTTATTTGCTCAGACAGGGCAGGGGTATCATTATGAAAGGCATATTAGAGGCATTTACAGAAGTCTCATGAAAAGCTATTTCCTACTCTTCTGTTTTGCAGTTCTACTATGAATGCCCAGGGCAAACCAAACAATCTATTCCTATCAGCCAAACCCCAAAGTTCTGCAAATGACATAGAAGGTATGGAAAATTCCGACTTTTTTTTTTCTCAGTTTTACATATATTAAAAATCAAGGTCAAATCAGTTTGTTCTTTCACATACATGGAAAAGCACTAAAAATACCTAGATTTCTGGAACAAATCAATTATTTCATTGAAAATTTTCCAATTGTTTGTTAGGCTTGAATTAAGGGGGTGTAGATTTAAGAGCATAGCTAACTTCAGTGAGAAGTTTCAGCCTTGTTCTAACCTGAAACCAAAATCAACACAAAGCCAGCTACAGATATCATACAACACAATTATTATGGTGCCAGCAGCATTTGAAAGGCACCTAATTACAGGTTTTAAGGCAAAATTTAAAGTATTAGGGATAGTTTGCTAATTTAAGACATCCCTTGTAGACACTAATGGCTCTGAACTACACTGATTTTTTTGATACACCGAAGTTATATAATTGAGATAAAGTGATAAAAGAATCTAGTGGAAAACAAAATAAATTCTTTGGTATTAACCCTGCAACCATGGGCATGAAAGTGTCTCTAGCGTAACACCTCATCCTGATACTGGGGAAGTGACACAAGACTCAGACATTTGATCTGGTCCATTCTGTAAGAAGGCATTCTGCTTTCCTATTATGTTTTCTTCTAACAACCACCATCCCAAAAAAAAGCAGATGTATCCCAGCCCTCTAGGAACACAGCACTAATTGTCACCTGTTCATATACAGACCTTCACCCCCTCTGCCATCCTCTTGCCACCCTCAGTGCTGCTCCTGCCTTGGGCTGGCCTCACCTGTACAGATGATCCCTGTACAAAGCACCATGTCCCCCTGGAACCTCATGTTCAGGCTCTGTCATGGGTTAGGAAGGCTGTAGCCAGCAGAGCCACTTGGTAACTGCTCCCCAGAAACTGCAAAGTCCTGTCAGCTTGTGGGACATTCATGGCATCAGGAAGGCTGATTTGAAGTGCATCAGCATTAAGCACTCAAACAGCATGATCTGCAACCTCTTGTCAACACTGGTGTAAACAATCTTGAAGATTCTCTTAACAGACAGTTAGATACAGCACTACAGTGAGATCTGATTTCTTCCTGAAGGTAAAGGACACTCCCACCACAGAACAAACCCCAGTGACTTTTCTACCCATTTGTTTTACACAGAGCTCGTCAGGCCACAGACAAGGGAAGCCAGTGACAGCACTAACAGCTGCCACGTCTTTCCACTACTGCTAAGTTTCATCAATACACGCCAGACCGACTGATCCAGGCTGCAGCCCAAAGAGACTCATTTGGCAAGGTTATGTAAGAAATGAGCTGCTGGACCGGCTGCTTCGTTTTTGTTTATCCACACAAATTAAAAAGTGTGGTCATGCGTAAGTTAATCAATAGCAGAAAACAGCAATCTCCACTTTTGATGCCAGTTGGCCTATTTAATGCTCTCAGTTTAAAAAGCAGCAATAAAAAGGCCACAAAACAGAAGATGTGTCAGATGAGGGGAGCACGGTGACTGGCTGGAGAGTGAGCCGGGCCGTCACGTCCAGCGTTACGCATTTCCCAGAACCCAAGTAAAAAACTGGCAGAAGTTAAAGATAACCCTCCAGCCAGCAATATACGTTACGACTTCTTGCATTGAAATAGAATGAAGCCCTGGACAAAGCAATATAAACTTGAAAAAAAGAAGGCAGCTAAGAGATATGTATAAGTAGATGCAAGGGCACTCTCTCTCAAGAAAGCACCAAAAGAAAATAAAACTATATATAATATACCCAACTACCACTGAGAACACCATCCCCACAATTTTAAGTGCTTATAAACCAAAAAGGCATTTGGATCCAGCATGGATCTGGTAAAAATTGTTCCAGGATTAACCAATTACACATTCTGAATTTCTAATATAATTTTTAACTTAACATTCATGAAAGTATTGTGAAATACCTCCTCCCAATTTGTAAGCTAAGAATAAAACAAACACAAACAATACATTCTTTGGCATATCTCCAGGCTTTGCTTTTAACAACTCGTGGTACCCAAACCAGAAATTTGCCAATGTTACCTTAAATTTTCCATTAAGTTAAAAAAAAAAAAAAAGAAAAAAAAAAAAGTCAGTGCCTTGAGGAGGTGGCCATTACATTATACATTACAGATGTGAGGAAGCTGCAAGCTGTTAGACTGTGGACTCATGCCTAATATGCATTAACTATGTCCATTACAGCTAATTTTTACAGCCATTTGCTATCCTGACAGCTTACTCTGAGGTTTGCCATCATTGTAATGCCAGCCCCATGCTTGCCTGATGTATTACTGTCTGTATCTGTGTCACTTTTTCAGCAATGAAGAATTACTTTATTCTAAGGCATGGTGTTCTCCAACTATTTTTCAAAAACCACTGAAATGGGGGGAAAGAGATTGTTTGCTTCAAAGCCCAGTTAATCAAAATGGAATGTCTCCTGGTGCTCACATCTGACCCTAGGGCTTTTCAGGATTTCACTGGTCTCCCTGGTGATAGTTGCTATGAGCACTTTCAGTATGTGCCATGAGAAATACACAAAAATAAATTTTCACTGCTTTCACACAGTCCTTCTAACCTTAGCTTTATTAACTTTTATCAATGTTGTTGCCCATAAAAAAATAAGTCAAAAATTCTTCTAATTTTTCTCTTCATTCCTTGCAAGGAATCCAAGCACTGGACAGGTTTTGCCTCCTCCTGCCACAATGAACCACTTTGAAACCTTTCAAGATTAAAATATTTTTTTCAAAACTTGCCCTCTAGGGAATGAGCTTAAGAAGATGAAGCTGTCTTGTCCTTTTAAAAGGCTCAAATCAGGTAAAACACATCTAGGTATGATGCAAAGTAAATTACAGCCACGGAGTCATGTTCATCAGCCTCACACACTGCGCCCTAAGAATCTCATTTTATTTCATGAATATGAACAAGTTGAGTTTCACTGCTTGAGAGGCTACAATAAACAGTATTTCTTTTCCCTTTTTCCTCAGTTGAAAACTGAGGAAAACATACAGCATTCGGTATGTTTTAAATCTCACAATCCTCCAACCAACAAACAAAATGCTTCTTTATAAACCTTAGAAGATAAAACCATCTTGTTTAATGTTTGCTCTGTAATACCACGGCAGTAAAGTCATGTTGCTGAAAGTGCTGCAGTGCCTGTACTTAGGCATGGTCAGTTTTGAGCAGTTAAGCCTGTTTGAATTGATTTGACAGAACCAAACACTGTAGTTCAGTAAAACAATTTCTCCTGCCTTTTTGTTTTGCTTTGTCTTCTGAATATTCCAAAGAAAGTTCAAGTTTAATACTTGAAAAGCACAGGAAAACTATACTCATGTATACTTTCTAGTGTAGCAGTAAAGAAAAATTTAGCTGGTTATTAAAGAGTCAACAACTGAAACCTAATCAAAATTAGTTGGAACATCTAAAACTGACACAACTTAGAATACACAAATAGACTTTTAGAAGGCTTGGGAAACCATGATTAAGGCAGTCATTTCCAAAAAACACTACGGTACAATTCCTTTGCCAGCAGCAGAAACACATTCAGCTATATTAAGATGCATTAAACATCTGCTTAAAAGCTTTCTGGCAAACTTAAGTAAAAACCAAATTTTATATTGAATGGCAAAGCTCAAGTTTTTCCTATAAGAGGCTGCTTTAGACACATGAGATTCTGACATATTGTTGGACGAAAGCCTGAAAAACATCCTCACACTTTGAGCTGAAAATATCTGGATTCAAAATGGAACTGTAATTCTCAGAGAGTTGTAATTCAAGTGCTTTATACTTTCCACTACTGTCTAATTGACTTCAACTGGCCTACACTTAAAAGAGGAGGAAAAACTTTGTTTAATTAGACTATTCAGCTGACAGAGGACTTTTGAGGCAAAAGACTTTCACATTACAATTCCCACAGGAAAACAAAATGGCAACTTGAATGTTTTTTCACTTTTAACTGTGGACTGAAATACATGGGAAGACACTAGTGCTGTCCTCAGCTGCCTAATGGGAAGGCATACATATAAGAAGGCAGACCATGGTTTTCCCAGAGGGCAGAGTGATGCCAGGAAAACCAGTAGACACAAACTGCATGACAAAAAATTCTGATTAGCTGGAAAGAAAAAGACCTTCTCTGTGATAGCAGTCAAAAAAGGGACAGGTTGCCTAGAGAGAGTTAGTGAAATCTCCATTCTTGGATGCATGCAAAGCTCAAGTGCAAACAGCCTTGAGCGACCTCATCTAAGGGGCTGCTCAGAACAGGCTGGACTAGGCTGCCTGCAGACATGCCTCCCAACCTAAATTATATCATGACTGTATACAGAGACTGAAAAGATAAACTGCACATTCATGAGCAAAGCGAATATACAAGTTCTTCACATATACCTACTTCTCAATAAATAACTTTACTTCACAATTACTGCTAAAGAAAACTCAGATGAACTCTTCCCTGGACTGTAGACAGTCCCCTAAAAAAAGAATTTTGTTCAACTGAATAATATACTAAACTCATTTGGAAATAAGAGAAATAATTCTCCAAATAAAAATACTGAGTGCCATCATGCACACAATTTGCCTGTATCAGGAAGACATCTAGATGTCCCTGAGAGAATACAAAGAGTTCTTTAAAGGCAGTGATAGTTAACTATGCTTATTTGATGTGCACTGGGGCAGATTAAAAGCTCTTTCAAACACTTTAATATGACAAGGTTGACAGCCACAGACAGACTCATGCTGCTATGTGCATTACCTTTAGGAAGAAGTGTCATCCAAAAACATAAGCATGATCAGACCAGCCTAGCAATACTCAGGGTAAAAATCTTTACCTCTGTTCCTGAAAAATATCTGTGCAGGAATGTAAGACAATTTCAGACTTTAGGAAGAAAATTCTTCAGGAATAAAAATATGAATGTATTCCTTTATATAAGTAATACATGTTCTAAATTTTACTATTCCAAGATGCAACCAATATACTGCAAAAAGCAGCAAAATTACTGAATGGAGGTCAGTTTAAGGAAAAGAAAATGTTAAAAGGAAACCCCAGCTGTTTCCTAAGATCTGTCTTAAACAGGAACAGAAGCAGCTCCTTTCCAGCTCTATTATAAAGCAGGCAATTTGGTGAAATGCTAACATCTAGCAAGAAAAGTCAATTTAAGAAACATGTCCAGCAAGTGACCTTACCAAAGCACAGAAAGACTGAGAAAACATGCTTTCTTCAAAAAAGAAGAAAGCTTTTGAATAGGTGACATTTTTCACAGTATAAGGCTTTCCAGACTTAAATACTTGTTTTTATCCTTGAACTGAATATTCTCTTCTTAGTAAGGAATTAAACACAGCAAGTCACAATGATATCATATTCATATTGATCCTATTGGGCACACACATGTTTTTCGAGTAGGGGCTGAAAATCTTGTAGGCTGGCAGATGCTCTCCAGGTTAAAGGGTTAAAGATCACCACCTCTCACACTGGACACTTCTAACAAAGGCCAATAACTGTCTAATTCCCTCCCAGTCCTATGCATGCTCCAGAAAGAATGTGTTCCAGAATGCTGCCACTTCAGTCATTCCAAGTCATCTTTTCCATGATCCTATTTATTTTTTTGCCTTCAGCAACACATAATTTCCCATCTCCCTCCCTAGCCATTTGTTCCCAGGTCATGTGGAATCCCCTTCGCACCCAAGTGGTTCCATGCATCCTGTACGTTTTTAAGTACATCACCTTTGTTATAAGATAGAGAGACTATAATTATATACAGTGTTTAATAAATTCTGTACCATGGTTTTACACAGCAAACTCTTTTGACAAGTAGCATACTATTAACCTAGTACACTTACAAAGAACACATTAAACTGGAGCCATAGTTTAATAGTTTAATCCAAAGTCTATTATGTATTTTACCCTTTATGCTGCTCCTTTTAATATGCCTTGGATTGTTTCCTCATTTTTATCTACTTCCTTTCTGAAATATTATAATGGGAAGTAAGGGGGTTTTGGGAGGCCTATTTATTTGATGAGAAAACAGAATTAAAATAGATCATCTATTACAAATCCTCAGCATATAAATTGTGAATGAAGACCCACTAAAAAAAATCAGCATTTTTTTGTGGGTGCCTCAACTCATTTGCACTTAACCACTATTTCCACATCATACCTTTTGTGACTTCTCCCTTGGATATGGAGATGTAACTAATTTTTTTGGACATTATTGTTTTCTGACATCACAGCAATTCTCATCTTCCTCCATATTCTGCATCATTATCACCATTCTGTGCTATAACTGCAGGTCTATTTCCAGGATAATGACCATATATTCATTCATTTTCTATCCACATGGACTGAGGCACCTGTTAATACATTTGACTTATAAATGCTATCCAGTTTCACTGTCCTTAAAGCACAAAGCCATTATTCCAAAGGTGTAACCTGCTGCTATTTTGACACATAAACCAATATTAAACTCTGGAATATTCATTGTTAAGGTATTTTAACAAAGAAATCAGACACTCCAATCCATGCATATTAGCTTGTAAGAGTTTGACATTTGCATAGAAGCACTTGCAGACTGAGTGTTGGTTTGATTATCTGTTTTTATGTGCTCTGTTTAAATAAGACTGTCAGCCTGTTTCTTGATAAAACCTGATAATACTTCTGTTCTTTCCAGATAATTTTTGACATTTTCTACCATGGAAAAGACAACATCCATATTTGCATTCATTTAGTTTTCCAAGTCTTTAGGTTAAGAGAAGACTGGGTAGAGAAGCAATAGTTACTTGCTCCAACACAGTATAATGCAAATGCATATAAGGTGCTTCTAGACTCCTCAATGAAGATTTTTGCATTCCACTGTAGCAGAAGGGTAGCCCACCAAGGTACTTGGCAGGCTGTATCTTGAGGCCTCAAAACAGCTCCCTGCATTGAGATGCACATGACAGGTGCTCACTTTGAGAGAGGATTCAAACTCCTCCTTGACAGATGCAGACAAAACAAGATGGTATTTAAAAGCCTGTTGGGAAGTCTATTCACCAGGTATGACAGCCTAGGAGAAATTCTTCCACCTGAGAGAACTGAGTCAGTCTGTCCCAAAACCTATACTGAGAAGCCTCGCTTCATGCTGCCTGAATTCAGAGATTCATTGCCTCAAGAGATCAGGAGAAAAAGCCCCTCCATGATCACAGTCTGATGGTCACATCTAGTCTTTAGCAAAAACAATGCATGGGTAGGGTCACTCTTTATCACTAAGGGACTTGTAAAAAAATTCCCACTGATTAGTGATAGTTTCCATCACTAAAAAGAAGTTGCTTTCCCTTTAGCCCAGACTCTCTAACAATTATGAGGAATCCATGGAAAACTAAATGCTGCCCGAAGGAAGGCAAAAAGGAGGCTCTCACCCCAACAGGTTTTTGTCTGATGGTGAGGACATTCTCATCAGGTAAGGGAATATAAGACTGTGTCTCTTCAGCAGTAGGCAACAATAACCATGCCCAGATCTGGTACATGCATAATTAAACACTTATTGCACTTGTGAATGAAAAAAAAAAAACAAACTACAAAACACCAATCAGAAAACCTGGAGAACTTTCATGAACTCTTGTAATACACAGAATGAATAAAACAATATACTAAAGAGAAGTTCCTTCTCAAGTGCAAAGAAAATGGATTGATGTCCCATGATCTGGTTCACAAAGCAAACCCAGATATTTTGAATAATGTCATTATGGTTTTAGTCCTCACCAAAAAATAGAGAACACACTTCACATCCTATCTTTAACAAGTTAAATACAATAGTATGCAATGGTATTTTCCTATCACAAATTCTGGTAAAATTCAAAGTTCTGTTGATCCTCTTCACCCTTCTGATCTGTTGAAGTACCTACCTACTATCTTGTTTGGGGTTCTTCTCCCCTTCTTAATCCTGACTCTGTTTCTTCCAGAGATTATAATTGGTACCTTAATAATTTTAAAGATGAGAAACTAGACAAGAGTCTAAAGGGCACATTAAAGAATTCAAGGCCAGAAGAAATTAAGAGCCAGCTATAGGTCAATATATGACTTATATATATAAATTAATAAATATATGAAATTTCAAAGTGATATTGAAATAGCTTTTGTGATTTCTGCTCTTCAAAGTTTCTTAAAAATTGACGTAGCTCTAAATAATGTATAATGAAAGAAAATGAACAGCTGAGTAACAACATAGCATTATAAAGGCTGGAAAAGACCTCAAGATCATGAAGTCCAATCATTAACACAGGATTGCCATCTTCACCACTAAACCATGTCCTCAAGTGCCACATCTACACATTCTTTGTCAGAACACTTCCAAGGATGAAAATTTCACCACTTCCCTGGGAAGCCTGCTCCAATGCTTGAAAAACCCTCTTGGTGAAGAAACGTGGAGAATTTTTTCCTAATAACCAATTTAAACCTCCACAAGTGCAACTTGAAGCAGTTTCCTCTCGTTCTATTGCTTCTAACTTGGGAGAAGAGACTGACCCTGACTTTGCTACATCCTCCTTTTAGGTAGTTCCAGAGAGCAGCATCCCTGAACATCCTTTTCTCCAGGCTAAACAACTGCAGCTCCCTCAGCTGCTCTTCACAAGACATGTGCTTCAGACCCTTCACCACCTCTGTGGCCTTCTCTGGACTTGCTCCAATACCAAAATGTCCTCCTTGTAGCAAAGAGCCCAGAACTAAACACAGGATTCAAGGTGCAGTATCACCAGTGCCAAGTAGAGAGGGACAATCACTGCCCTAGCCCTGCTGGCCATGCTATTTCTGACATGTTTCCAGGACACCTCCAACTTTTTGCCTACAGTAGTGATCTAGATACTCTGCCAGTAGAGAAAACATTCTGGAGAAACAAGTGTTAAGTTCCATAGCTTGTAGGCATTCCTGTATCCAGAGAGGCAGCAGCCACGGCAGGAGGCACAGCCGGGCACACAAGTGAAGTTGTCTGTGATCACCATCTGCCAACACAGGTGTCTCACACATGCATCTGCCTGTGTGGTAAGACATGCGTTCAGCATGATGGGAGAGCCCCAGCATTCTGGTGGCAGCCAAGAGTAAGCAAGTCCCCTGGTACAAAAGGAACCACAGAGTAATCAGTGATGACTCAGCATGGTCTGTATCCTGCCCTCCTGCCTGGCCAAAGAGAAGGTGAAAGGCACAGGCTGTGGACTCTGAGAATTGCTTTGGTAAAACGACTACACCTAAACCGGAGCATTTCTAGAAGTATCTCTTAAATAAGCAATCTACCAGAAGATGCTGTCCTCTCTGAATGCAATTAAAATTTTCTCTTCTCCAGTGAGTCCACCTGTACTTTGTGACTCCAGCTTGCCAAAGAGGTTTTGGCACCTCACAGGCACCAGCTCCCTGAAGATGCACAGGAACACTTCATTTCATGTCATGGCTTCAACATAACATCGTCAATCTGACCAGACAGCCAAATCTGGTAACATCTGTGACCAGCTGCACCTGCCATTTGTTATTTACCAAAGTGTGTGTAGGACCTTGCAGAATTTATGGGGGCATCCAGTGGTGAAAATGGAAACAGATATAAGATGGTGACCCTGGTCTACTTTAACAAATCAAAACTATTGACACTCTAGACAGATTAGCAATTGTTTTCATTGAGTGAAGCAATAACAACTCAGTAAAAATGTTGTCCTGGTTTAGGACAAATTAGGGGAAATCTCCAAAAGGGAGCCCCCCAAAACAAAACAAACCTCCAACCACCCCTCCCCCAATACCGGGTTCGGGAAGGAATTTCTCAGAGGAGCAAAGTGGAAAACAAAACCTATTTATTTACAAGTAACAAAAGAATACTCCCCAACACAAGAAAAGAAAAGAAAACAAAGACTGTGTTGAGAGGGCGCCGCTCTTCTTTGCAAGCTTCGGGTGTCCTGGAGCTCTCAGGTCACGTCCGGAGCCGGTCCAGTATCTTCAGGGGAGGGTAAGAAAGAGGGAACAAGAGAAAAGAAAAAAAACAGCGCAAAAAGCAGAAAGCAAGCAAGCAAAGCGGCTAGCCAAGCCAAGCAGCAAAAGCCAAAAGCCAAAGAGGCCTGGTCAAACACTCCCCCCTCTCTTCCCCGCCCCGCCGCGGCAAGACGGCCGGGGGGGGGGGGAAGAGAGAAAAGGCACAGCTGCCAGACACAACACACAATATTGGGATAAAGGCTGTCAACCCACGACAAATGTAAAGAAAATACAATACAAAGTATTAGCCCAAAGTAATAAAATCCTTATCACATGCTCCAACATCAAAGATTCCCTGCTCAGTAATACAACTTCTGCTATTCTGCATGGGCATAATACATACATCATGGTAGATATACAAAGAGATTCCTCTTTCCTCATTTCAACTATTATTCAAAAGAATATTGTCCAGTTTTAATTTTGGCAATAGGTCCTTACTAATCCCTATATGCTACTGTCTTCCATTAATTGTCTCTAAGTAGCTGCACAGATGCATTTGCTAGTAGACTGACATGTTTATTGTTGAATCTTTTTGTTTACAAACAACACGAAACAACCATTGCTACTACAAAGTAAAAGCAATGATTTTATATTTTCAAACTGAAAAGGCTTAAAATTTAATTTAAAATACTTACTGTCTTCTTTCCACTCTGTCTATTCCATAGCATTGATAAGTGTTTCTTTCCTATGCAGATAACTGTTCTAGTGTAACTTTCCCAGATGGACAACAGTGATAAACTATTTAACAAGTAAGAAGATGAGCAACTATCAGATTGGTGTCTTGCGCTTCAACCAAAATTTCTTTTGTCCTCAAACAAGTGGAGAAAAACACAAATAAGGGTGAGCTGGAATAATTTTCACTTCAGACCTTCCCTTCAGTATCTTCAGAGCAAGCATTAAACATATTCACTCAGTAACGGTCTGTCTGATACCAAGAAAGGTCAACACACGCCCCACCTTCCCCTTCACAGCCTTCAGGCACACTGTCCTCAGTGGGCACACAAATAATGTCAAGAAAATGCTGACACAGCAGGCTTGCCATATGAATCCCAAGTACATTAGATTATTTTTTAACTGGTTTTCTGGGTTACCACAAACACAGTAAAAGATGACCATATGTTTGAAATACCACACATATTACAAATCTCATCTATCTATTTGATCCCACACACAAAGGAATGCATGTATTTAAGTATCAAAGGGAATTTGATACTTAAATATCTGATGCCACACAGGAAGGCCACCATAGTAATAGGCAATCCAATGTTTCATTCACAATCTGCAGATGCAAAGACACTCTTCACAACTCATTCATTCATTCATTCATTCGTTCACTGAAAGGAAGGCCAGTGACCAGAGTAATAAGGACTAATACTCTGCATAAATTTAGTGCATGTGGTAAGCAATATATAGTAAAATTTCCCTCTAAACCAGTATGACACACACCGATTTACACACACTCTGTAATTTCAGATATCTCCCTTTAGGTTTTATTAACTCTGGGACATTATCTCATTGCTGCTAATAGCAAATTATCACTTCAAAACTACTTTTACTTCCTTAAAGGCAGGTACAGAGGATAATTATCACACTATCTTAGTACAGAGTCACAAAACTTTGCACTAAGGCCAAACTGTAATTCAGATAAGGGTATGCCAAGTTGTACCTGGCATTGTGCACAGAATTTCAAAACAGAAGTCATGAAGTCATGAATTGAAACATGGGCTACTAATGTCTTCTTAGCACAGCTAAGTTTTAGTACAACAGAAAGGTTCAGAAAACACAGCATAAATGCACTAGGTGCTATCCTACAGCCCTGAGTCACTCTTACCCACACTCCATGGTTACAGCAGACCACTATTTGGACTAAAGGAAGAATAAAAATATCTGAGCAACCTGAAAGCACTGAACCCAAGCCAAGAAGTACCAGTAAAGCTCTGGGTTCACCATTAACACAGCACAGTAGGCTGCTTGGTCAGCTTGGCTCTGGAGCAAAGTGAGCCACGACATAGTGTGAGCACATCTGGATGACTTGCCATTATGCACAGGCTTGTAATCTCATTCTCTGAAGATCTACTGCAAACAGGGTGATTATATTTTAAATAGGATTAAAAATATATGCACTCTATCCTATCAAAACCCATTGCATAACTTCAGCCTTCCCTGTGGCTGTAGCATGAAGCTCTGATTTTACCATTCAAACCCAGGGAGACCCTTCCAGGAAGATAATGCTGCAAATGAGCAACAGATAGGAAAATCACAGAATTTTATTTAACTAAAGTAGTAGAAAATGAAGTTTAATTTAAGGAAAAATAAACATCTTCTCTATTTTCAGAGGCAAAATCCAACTGTTTTTCTGTGTCTTTCCCAATTCATCAATTCCTTAATTAATTCTGAATACAGCAAAAAGTCTACTACCAAAAGACACTAAAGTCTAAGGCATTATTTTTTTCACCTTCACTGAGATGGAATTTCTAAGTGCACAACTCTTCTTTTATGAGAGTTTCAAAGTGTAATCAGGATATGTACAGGCCTTATTGTTACAAAGGGAAAAAAAATTTGCTTTGCAGTCCTCTTGGCATCACAATGTATCCATTAGTAATTGCTGATTTTAGCTTTTAACAGAGACTATAGCCATATCAATTCATGACGCTGACCTCTGTTTTTCTGAATGAATTAAGAGGAAGAGAAAAACGTGGCTTCCACCGAGCTTCCATTCCAGCACAGGAAATCCTGTGTGGTTAGATACAGTATGTGTTGCGCTCAGAGATTTCATTCTACTCCCCTTTAAAAAGCCAACATGAGCAGCATGTCACAGGAAATTCTTCCTTATTTTCAGTAGTTTTCAGGACAAGGCTTCTTTGGAAACAAGGTCAGCATGAATAGAGCATTGCTTCCTTATCACTGCTAAGCAGCTGCGTTGAGGATGCGAGACACAACGCTGCACCCTGTCCCTGAATACCTCTTTTCATAAACTTTAAGCATATGCAGCTCAAGCAGTTAAAAGTTCCCTTGTGCTTTTTTATTTTGAGATTTTTATATCACATACTTTCAAAACATATTTTTTTATATGTACTGAGCAACTGTAAGGTTAAAATCCATCTTAAAAAAATCAAACTTCAACTACTTTTAAACAGACAGCACCACACAGCAAGGCCGACAAAATTAAAGCACAGTTTTGGCTGACTCTTCAGGAAGCGTGGGGCCCAATTACAGCTCCCTCTGCAATGTACCTCTTTCAAGGTGCAATGTACAACTTTCAAGGTATTATTTTAAGTCTTTTACTCTCTGCAACTCCTCAGTTTTATACAAAGCTCCCGTTGTAATCAATCATTTAACTTAATAAGCAATTTATGCAGGAATTATATGCTTAAAGAGTCAAAGCAAATTTCAGTTTTTCCAGATATTAAGCCACTTACAAAACATGCAGTTTCCCCCTTCCCATACCCCATGCCAGTGAGACTACTGTTAAGTACACTGATGAATAAGGTGTTGCTAATTTCCCTCAAGATAATGTCTTGAAAGGTTTGCATTGATAACAACAGCAGTACACAAAGTATTTGCATTTAGGTTTTGCATGTTTTTGCAAGGAAGTTAAGGGATGGAGGAAAAGGAGCTTTGAAAGTAGCAGTAATTTGTCTAAATGGCAGTAACACCAGTTATCCCAAACAGGAGACACCCCCAAACCACAGGAAGGCATTTAAAAGGAAGACATTTAACCCCTCTGTGGCCAGAGAGACACAAAGTGGGCAAGGTCCATCCACCATAGAAAGGCACACATATCAATTCAGTGCTCTTGGCAGAGGGGATGCAGAGGGAGTACAGTTGTTCTCACATTGCAGACTCTTTGATTAAGAATTTAAGTGGAAGAGTGCAGAGGTGAGATTGTCAGCATTCCTCAGGCAAAAGGGTAGCAACAGCCACCTTTGAGACACAGAATGCAAGAGGGGAGAACATAAAAGAAGGGAAGCATTACAGACCAGTGAAAAATGCTCCTAGCAGATAAAATAAATTGTAAGCTGAGGCATTGAGTGGCATGCAGTACCCTGACTGCACTGCATTTCAACCCCATTTAAGCTGAGCAACTCTGCAAGTATTTTTCAGAAGAGACACTTGAACAAGAAATATAAACCCATTATCTACAGGTTTGTCTTCCTAGTTTTCTGGCTGCAGAGTTCCCAGGTGTCCTCACACTGAAAGCTCTCATGCAGCTACAGCCCCAAGCTGATGAAGTCTAAGGTCTTGTATGCTCCTGGCTAGGCTGCAATGCTATAACACCCCGCAGGCTTGTAGGCAGTATGGATATGGTCTGGGTGATTACAATTATCTGGGGTAGAATCTCTCTTCTGAAGAAAAGCCATAATGCAGGATAGGTTATTGGAAATTGGTGTCTTGAAGGAAATGGCAATTGTAATAACCAGCACATAGAACACTTGCCAGATGTTTTAATTCTGTCATAAAACTTGATGCCTCTCTAAAGGTCATGCAGGTGCTTTCAGCCATCTCATCAGATAAGGTAAAAAATCCTACACTGTTCTAAGGTTCATGACCACCTAGAAGCAATTTTACAGTCTACAAAATAGTTACAGTAGAGTCTGCTATGCGTGGAATCACTTACTTGATTTTACAAGCATTTTCTGAAAGAAAAGGCATCAGATAAGAAAATAACATTTTAAACCACTAGCAAGGAAGTACAAATCGAGTGGTTTTCAGCAATTGAGTAGATAATTGGTACAATATTTCTATGACACCGGGACACTTTAAATGTGTTTAATTTTGCAGTGTAAACATTGGCTTTTCCCTGAAGTGCAGAGTAGTAATTCCTTACTAAGGAGGAAGAGTTTTCCTCAAGCATCCAAACCTTAATCCTCTCTTTTTTTTTTTTTTTAAGGATATTGCTGTTATCTTAAACCTCAATATAACCTATAGAGTCAGTACAATTTATTTAATACCTTAACACCTGCAGGATAACTAACAGGATAGATTTTCCTTTAATTGCAATGTAAGGCTAAAAAGAAAACACCATGCCCCCAAAACAACACCTAACACCTTAGATCTTTTAACACTTTATAGGGATTTGCTGTTCCATCTTACTTACAGCTGCACTGGAAACCAGACTAAGAAGGTACAACTGGTCCAGATGCACCAGGAACTACCTCCTCAGCAGAGCACACTGCACTTCAAAATTTTTCCACCTACCTTTACTCTTAGAAATCTGACTCTGTGTGCAAAGCCAGAAAACAACATCTTGAAATGAAGCATGGCAAGGACTTGTGTTGACACAACTCACGGACCTGCCTTTAAGATCCTCTACTTGACTCCTGTGCATTTGACAAGGCAAGATCTTGATTTTTTTCTGGATGTGAAGTTAAACTGAAGCTGCAAAGGGAGGATGAAGTGATATTTCTGTTCTGACAGTGACTATGGAAAATCCAAACATTTCTTTTTCAGTATTACTCAAACTGGTAATAAATTAAACCTGACCAGCTCACTAACAGGTTGTCCATAGTTGGTAAGGTCCCAGACCTAACCACAGTCAGCCAAAACTGTGCTTTAATTTAGTCGGCCTTCTTCTGCATATCATGTAGGTGCAGGAGGTGCCAGGGCTGGCTGGCACAGAGGCTGCTGAAGCAGCTGTGGTGGTTCCACCCTGCATTGGAGGCTCCAGGCCATGGGATCACATAATCCCATATCACCCCCACCACTCCCTGCTCCCATTCCTCAGAACTCCACAGTCCATGGGCTGGAGAGGCTGACTGTTTTTGCACAAGGCTTTCAATTTGTGAAAACTGTACTGCTTGGCTCAAGCACATTTATTGCTTATTCTAACAAGCACCTGATACATCAGAAAAAACGGGGAAAAGCTTCTGCCTGGAAAATACACAGCGTAAGTTACACTGACATCATGATAAACACAGACAAGCTATGAGAAAGGAAACCACCCCTCAAACAGGACACAGCTTCCAGGAAATCACTACTGAGAAATTCTAATAATTTACACCATGTTTGTTAAAGAACTTATTTTCATGTAGTATACTGTATGGCAGAAATGGGAAAATAATACAAGATCTGAAACCAAGCAAGGCAGCACAAAGCATGATCACAGAAGCAAGGACACACTGACTGAAGCCATTAAGAACCACTAGTTACAAAAGTGACTCAGCTTTAGGTTAGTGTCAAATTCATTTCAGTTCTTGCACAATCTGAAATTCATCAATATTCATCACTTTCCTGGCAGAAAGTCTCATTCTTTAGATTCCCTAGTTAACAGAATTACCAAGCCAGAAAGAAGTTCAAAGTTTCCTTCTGTGACAGTCAAATCCATCCCTCTGCAAGTGATTTTCATTTTATGGGAAAAATATTCCTTTTTTTTTTTCAGTTCCATCTTTGGCACAGAAGTATTTAATTCTCGTGACTGCAAATTTAAGTACATGACCAGCTTCCCTACCTCTCACATGTAGAAATGTACTCTTCTGCAACTTACATGTGTCTAAGACCTGTCATGTAGCTACAGACTAACAGCCAGATGAAGAAACAAAAACAAACATCCACGTACTCAGAGAGCTATGAAATTCCAAGGGCAAAAGGCAACTCAGAAATTACTCAGGGCCTTAGTAGGATAAAAAACTCCACAGTAGCACAGGAGGCTAACCAATGGATAGCTTCAGTGAAATAAACCACCCCAACATCCCCATACTATGATAATGAAAGTATGATTTCTAATCTGTACTTGGTTATTACTTTGTACTTTGTTATGGGGTGAATTACTCAATTGGTCTCCACAGAAGCTTGATACTTGCCCTCCAGGAAGCATCCATTTCATCGCTGTGGTCACTTGAATTTTAAAGGTTCCTTTGCCACTGGTAAAAGGATCTATCAGAGGCCACAAAGGATCCCATACAATAGGAATCAGGTTTATTGCTTTTTATTGTTCTTTCAGGCAAGAACTGTTTTAATCTCACAAAAACTTTCTTCAGTCTGTTAAAGAACAGGCAAGTCATTGTACAGAGGCTTTCACCCCACCCTGAAAGGAAGAAAAGGTTATTGGAAAATGGCAGTACGAAAATCTGTTCTGTTGAAAGACAAACAAAACAAAAAGCACATTCATACTGACAATGGAAGATTTAAAGATTTATTTACCCACTCCAAAACTATCCATTTTGATAGCATGAGAAGCAAGATATTTGGTACTTGGTTAACTAAGTTAGCTAACTCAGAGAGACAACTGTCCAAACTCCTTCAATGTATATAAGGACACTAACATTTGAGGATTAAACACAGAAATACAGCAATTAGGGCCTCTGATGTTTTTAATGGTGTACAGTCAAAGAGGTTTTCTTCTAACAGAGTCACAAAACAGAAACAAGTCTACTTTAGGAAGCCCACATTTACTGCTGTCACTATTAGACTTCCCAATACAACTATCAACCAAAGAATCAATGAAAATAGTTTGAAAATACCACTCTGCTATTAGCAGTTACTCAGCCAAGGAAAGATCCCTAAGGTTAGGAATAAGAGTAGCATTTCTCAGCATGGAAACTGGTTTGTCAACAACCATTCTTCTCCTGCACAAAACCTCCGACAATGCCAGCTCACAGCAACACTAGCTTCATTTAGTGGCGGGAAAAAAGGCGTCCCTTTGTAGCATCAGTTTTGTGCCCTTTCAATAGCAGCTCTGGCGGTAGATTGGTGTGGACAATCGCACTGACCATCTGTGACTAGGAGACAGTTTGATAGCTGCAAGACTAACGTAGCTTCGGCATCACCACGTCTTGCCCTGCTGAGTCTTTCATACAGCTTTGAAAAACTTAATGAAAATGGATACATTCAAAGCTGAATAAAAAGAGGTCTCAACAGGCTTGACCCTAAACCTGAACAATGAAACTGTAATGCCGGCACCATTGTATCAACACGACAGATGTAGGTCGTGCTAACTTTCATCTATAGCTGTGACTGATAGCTTGCAATTTGCTGACAAGACATCTAGTATCAGTTTTCATTTGGTTTGCAGGCACAAATTTCAAGGGTTCAATTAAAATGGAAGATGCACCTTTTTTTTTAGTTGTTTCTCGCAAATAGTATAGTCAGCATGTGTCACTAACCTAGGGCATTCTTGTACTAAATCCACCCTACAGAATTTATTGTAAAATTACTCAGTGCAAGATTAGTTTAAAAGGTTTATAAAGTTACTGCTTAACCAAAAAGTTAATTCACAAAGACCCGTAGTATCAGCACAGTCTATAGTTTTATATATTTTACAGTTTCATATTTTCCTGGTTTATTTAATTATGTAATCTAAGTTGTATGAAATTTTGTTAATAAGCTCCAGAAATCCATCCGTCATAAATACACATTCACGGCTGGTACAATCTCATCATGTGATCTGTCCCATTTGGATCAAGGTGAAAAACTGATTTATATTGGAGCTAGGGAAGAACAATCAAAAAACCAAAAGCTCCTAAGCTGCACTTGTTACTTGAAGAGTAGTCACAGGAAGATTTATAAGCAATACTCTTGCTGGAGAAGGGCAAGCACAAGCAATCCAGGAGGTCTCTGGAGCACCCTGATAGTGGCCTCCTGACATGGGTGATTAAGGAAAAAATATGAGAAGATGCTCTGTTTGGTCTCATACTTAAAAATCAAAAACAAATGGCCAGGAACGTGAAGGCTGGAGCACTCATGGCTGCAATGACCATGAGATGATGGAATTCAGGATGGTATGAGAAAGGAAGAAAATAAATAGCAGGACAGCAGCCCTGGACCTCTGGAGAGCAGACTCTGGTCTGTTCAGGCACTTGCTATCAGCAGAATAGCTGGTTGGTTTTCAAGGATCACTTCCTCCAAGTTCAAGAATGGTCTGCCCTGGTGAGCAGAACATCAAGCAAGAGTGGCAGGAAGGTTAAATAGATGAACAAGGAGTTCTTGACAAAACTCAAACATAAGAAGGAGGCATATGAGAGGAAGCGCCAGGGATAGGCAGCCCAGGAACTATCCAAGAATGCAGGGAGAAAATCAGGAAAGCCAAAGCCCGTCTGATATTGCATCTGGCTAGGGGCATGAAGGACAACAAGCAGGACTTCTGCAAGTAGATCAACAACAAAAGGACGATGAGGGAAAAATGTGGGACCACTGCTAAATGGAGCAGAGAACATGGTGACTAAGGACAGAGAAAATGCAGAGATGTTCACTGGCACCTTCCCTTTGGACTTGAGCGGCAAAGATTTGGCTTTGGCATTCTCAGGTTCCTGAAACCTATGGGAAAGCCAGGAGCAAGCATGAACTTATCTTTGGTACAAGTGAATTAGTCTAGCAAACACACAAATTGGACATACTTAAGTCCACTAGAACTGATGGAATACATCCATAAATGCTGAGAGATGGTTAACGCCATTACAAGGCAATTCTGGAATACCTTCACAAGGTCATAAGTACCGGGAAAGCTTCCTCAGTACAAGAGAAAAGCAAAGGCA
The DNA here is from genome assembly GCF_027887145.1 of Ammospiza caudacuta. NCBI lineage: Eukaryota > Metazoa > Chordata > Aves > Passeriformes > Passerellidae > Ammospiza > Ammospiza caudacuta. The sequence goes on from NC_080597.1 coordinate 45,522,104, forward strand.
ACTCTTATACTCAAGAGAGAAAAGAAAAAAGATCCAGGAACTAAAGTTCAGCCAATTTCACCAGGACCCCAGGGAAGGTGAAAGAGAAAGCAATTCTGGAAATACTTTCCAAACATGTTACGGACAAGAAGGTGATTTCAAATAGTCAGTATACAATTATTAAAGAAAATCAGGATTGACTAACCTGATAACCTTCTACAATTAGATGATTCCCCTGGCAGAGGAGAGAAGAACACAGAATATTGTCTATCTTGATTTTAGTAAGGCTTTCAGCACTGTTCCCCTCCAATATCCTCATGGAAAAACTGATATTAAGTATGAGCTAAAGGAGCAAACACTGGGGTGGACTGAAAGTTGACTGAACTGTCAATCTCAAAGATTTACAATCAGCAGCATGAAGTCCAGCGGGCAGCCAGTGGCATACCCCAGGGGCTGATACTGGGGCCACTACTCTTTTAACATCTTCATTAATGACCTACATGATTGGTCAGAGGACATCCTCAGCAAGCCTACTACTAATACAAAACTGAGAAGAGCATGTTGATACAGCATATGGTTGAATCAACTTCCATTCAAAAGGACCCCATTAGGCTGGAGAAATGGACAGATGTGAACCTCGTAACATTTACCAAAGCAAAGTTCAAAGTTCTGCACCTGCAGGCACCAGTACACAGTACAGGCTGGAAACTGCTTGACAAAAAACAGTCTTAATGAACACCAAGTTAAACATGAGCCCACAAAGTGTCCTTGTGGCAAAGAAAGCCAGCAGCCTGCTAGGCAGCACTAGGAAGGCATTGTCAGCAGGTAGAGGAAGATTTTTTGTCTCTACTCAAAACTGGTAAGATCTCATCTGCACTGTTGTGTCTAGTTCTGGACTGTCCAGTCTAGTGAGGAGTACTTGAGTGAGTTCAGCAAAGAATCACAAAAATGATTAAAAAACAAGAGCACTTTTCATCCTGAAGAAGAACAGATTCTTAACAAAGGATCTTATCAATGAATTAAAATATTTAATGGAGAACAGAGGGAAGGAAGAGAGAAGATGGAGCCAGACTCTTCTCAGCAATGCCAATAGAAAGAACAAGAGGTAACAGACACTACTTGATATTCAGGGGAAAAAAAGACCTTTTTGAATTTCCACTCTCAGATTACTAATACCTCCCTTACATAAAATTACTGTACTGATCCTTGTGACATAGAAGAACCAGTCATGATCAAGTCAGGCAACAGGAAGAGCCATTTAGTAGCACATTCTATAAATGCAACACAATGTCCCTGTCCCTCCTTCCTGGTAAAGAATCCCAAATGCCAGTTGAGGTTGTTTCAAGGAAGGGAGTATAATAGCTTTATTTGGCAAATAAATTACTCATATGGGATGCACTAAAGGGGATGAAAGATGAGGGTAAGGGCAGGAGATTTCAGTAAGTTTCAAGTATACTGCTACTATGAAGTATTCTTTGCACCTCCACAACTCAGATGCTGTTCTGCACTCAAAGTGGAGTTTACCACTCACCCAGTAAAACTAGGTGAAATTTAAGTAAACCAAAAACAAGGTGAAAATTTAGCAAAACTAAAATTTTTCTAGAGCATTCCACAAAATAAAATTTTGAGGAAAGAAGATCACAACAGTTACTTAACATAAAGGGCTCCGCATTTTCTTTCCCAAAGTCCAAGGAAGTCAACAGCTGCTTTCTTCAGAATTTAGCAAAATGGTTAGATTCTTTAAAGGGACATGGATTTTGATCTGAAAAGCGTTCTCCTGACAGGACTGAGCAGAAGGCTGTAAAATACTCAAAGAGATAGGTAATGAGGGAAATGGACTACCTTAAGCCATGCCTGAGAGCTCTTCTATCCAAACAAGGAGCAGAATCAATTGTTTCCCAGACAACAGCAGTCTTTTGTCATTGCTGGATTTGGCATTTAAACTGCAGAGGACAGGCATAAGACACGACCAAATTCACCACCATCATATTTTTGAGCTTTTCCTTTAAAAAACTCATTTAAGACAGATTATTTCATTGCCTCATCACACATAGTAAACTAGTGAACATTAAATAAGCCAGTGCAAAAGAAAGCTTCACACCTGCAAGGCTTCCTCTTACCAGTGTCTGATGGACAGAGGAGACTAGTTTGGAGTTTGTTTGCCAGAGGTAATTTCAAAAACAAATTAAAGAACGCTTGAAGCTACTAGGTATTATTCCTTAAAATTGCCAGTTTTATAATTTATTGCAGGCTGGCAACTTGCTGAGGCTGTAGAGAAGGTTACTGACTTCAAGACCTCAACAACACAAAGAAACATACACTCCAGAACATACCAGAAAAGTTTCATTATCATTCTTTATGCTTAAAGGAAATACTGCACTGTATTTAGGTCACACAAAGTAAGTACAAAGGTGAGTAAGGGAAGAATGCAATTACAATGCATGTACCAACCTAACCCAACATATTAGAACCATGTAAACATTGCTATTAAATTTACATTGCAATAAAGCTATCTCCTGGATGAAAAAAAACAAAGATAGCAAGAAATCCTCAAACCACTGAATAACCTGAAAAACATCTCCTTAATATATCTTGACTCAGATGCTCAGGGACTGGGAGAAGGCAAATCATATTTTAAGTTTCCCAAATAAAAACTACTGGTTTATTGTAAACTCGGCCTTAAATCTGTAAATAGATGTGTTTCTTCCAAACTTCCTTCATCCCTCCATTGTTTTATTTATCTGATTTAATGCAAGTTTTTCTTACACAAAGCAAAAAAGAATGCAGTTGAAACTCCTGTCCTAATTAAAGGCTTCCTTATTCTATTATGAACCTTACTTGACTGCTCAATACTATTGCCCAGAAGAACAATACATATTTAAATCTCTAATCCCCACAAGGGAGGAGAGTCCATTTGGAGTTCTGCAGTAACTATAACAATCTTGCTTGAGGATAAAATACTGTTAAAAAATATGTGTTAATCTAAACTTACTTCCTGACTCTAACAGTTCATACCCTGTAACCACTGATCTTTAAGAATTTGTACACTTACAGTCATGTGCAGCTGCCTCCTGTACCAGTTCATGAGGCTTGACTGTGGAGAGGTGGAAGTACAGACCATTACAAGTCAGAGTTAGATACAGTGCCACAATACACCACAGAATTTGCACTACACCCATGAGACCTTTAGAAACACAAGGGACCTACCTCCACAAACCTGCATCTCTCCAACTCTAGCCCTGGCAATCAGTAGGAAAAAGTCTAGGACAGCAGCTTTCACACAGGCTATAGATTTTGCACTTAAAGATAAAAGTGATCAAGAACTTAATTTTACTCAGATGTAAAATTTCATTTTCCATTTTGGATGATTGTAGACAATCTGCAAACATAAGCCTGCAGCTAACTGAGCCGCTAACTGCAGGATGGTAAAGAATCACAATACCAATGTCACTTATAAACTCCATCAGTGAGAGCCACTTGCTGAACACCTCATCTTGTTAGAAATTTGCAGATGACTATTGAAATGGTGATGTTCAGTTCTTTTTGGGGATGTAATATAACCCAAGAGGCTCCCAAGGGAAATGATTTGCAGCTCTTCATTCATCTTCTGACCACGCATATTACCATCCTACACATAATTTCAAGTACAATCATGATGCAGGCAAGTGTGCATTCAGGAGTGGGACAGCATCTGCAACCAGTCCCCAGTTCTGTAATGTGGTACACACACCCCTAATTATGTGATATGCATTTCAGGTCAGAAGACAACAGTATAGCTAGTCACAACAGAGGAATGGCATGTATGTTTGTGAGGAAGTACAGTAGAAAGTAAGATTTTGGTTATTAAAAAAACCCAACCAACCAGCCAACCAAGCAACAAAAAAAAACCCACCCACACAAAACCCTTGTAGTGATAACTAGGTCCACAGCTTGCCCCAGAATCCACCTGGATCAGTTCTCTGATGGAGGTGATTCTGATAGCCAGGATCTGGTCTAGGTTGGCTATGTTTGCTCAAGGCTACAGAGAATCATCACAATGCATTCAAGGACTTGCATTACAGGCAACAAAAGTCATCACTTTCTTGTTAGTGCTCTGTATTTCATATATACACACAGGCCCATCACAGTCAGCAATGCAATTCTATCATCAAGATACCTTTCTTATAACAATGTTCAGAGAAATACATAATTTAGGGAATGAACAATATATACCTGTATAGCAATTCAGTAAACTTATCTGAAATATGAACTCAAAGCTTTTTAATATTAACACAACTTTTGTTCATGAGGCAAAAAATAAAATAATTCTTGTTGTTCAATATTCTATGGAACCTTCATTCCTTCAATATTGCAATGTCAAGGCTAAACATATTAATAGGGTCATAAATATTCAGATTATGTAATAAAGACAGTGAAAGCAGATGATAAAATGCTGTTAACATTCATTTACAGCAGCTGGGAAGGCCCTGCTAAATGTTGCTTTACATAACAGGTCATGACGCTCTGCCTGCATTAAGCTTTCTGATCACTCTTCCTTTATCTGCTATGATTTTGAACACAATACGAGACAGCACAGACTAACCAATGGATTTAGGAGCCCTTTCAAGCACACCACCATTTCAAAGGTTTAAAAGATTAAAACATCAAAAAGAGCCTTGTGGTTACTATGTTTGTGCTTTTGCATTTTATAGTGCAGACATGAAAGTGACATTCACATCATTCTCCATTACCTCCACAATTCAGTGCCTTCAATAAATTTTAGAAGTGACTTTATTTTATTGTGCCATGCTTTAGTTTAGCCATTTGCAAAAAAGGAAGTAACAGTCAGTAACTTGAAAACATCACTGCTACCATTTTCACAAGGCATCTTGAGTACTACTGAAACATTCTGTAATGTATGCATAATCCCGTCTACAACCTACGCTGATTATATTTTATGAATTGCATCTGATTCAAGTGACAGTTATTGCTTTGCTTCAGTATATTCTGCATTACATTTCCTTTGTTTCAGAGCAGTCTCTCCTACACTTAAGAAGTCAGGATTCCAAATGCATGGATCAGATCCTGCAAGTTCTCAGGCAAGTATCAGCCAGACACATTGACTGCAGGGCTAGGTCTGAATGTCCTACTACAAAAATGATGACTCACAGTTGGATTCGTTTGGCACATTCCCATGCCAAAATTAAGCCAAATTCTTCAGACATTATGGAGATTAGTAGCCCTAGGAAGGTTAAGAGCTCTAGTCAGGTCAACAAATTGATGTGTGTGAAGTAAGCAATGCTGTCCTAACAGGACACATAGCAACTATTCAGTGCACTGAATGCATTCAAAGCCTATTCCATTAACTGACTGAAATTTTACTGCAGTGGGTCTCGAGCTCTTCCTGTAGCCAAGGCACATTAGAAAGCACTGATGTGTCTTTACACAACTGAGAAGTTTCCTCAGCACCTACCAGTGCCAGCTCCACACCATCCACATGCAGCACTGCTTCAGCAAAGCACACCTCATTGCTTAGGAAACCACCTAAATACCAGATCTGGGCAAAAATATTACCCATTATAGGAAAAATAAATTCCTAAAGAGAAATACCAGTTTGTTTCATCAATACTCATTTAATGCTGTGAACAAGGAACTTGGTACTCCATTTTTGATTCAAGTACAGCTACCTTCACCATACTTAAGGAGACACTTGTCAGTCTGTTCAGTCACCTGGAATTAAGATATCTCCTCACTTTAAATCCTCTTGCTTAAGTTAGAGCAGAGTCTTAACCCTGATGTAGGGGAGGCTGAAAGCTTTCGCTTTTTCTTCACTAAGTCAGGTTTGTTTGCACAAGAACTATACGAGAGGTATGTCTTCCCAAAATCACAGACTCTTCAGATGAGATTCAAAGGGGTTTCCAAGGTTATAAACACACTGTAATAGGAATAATGGCCTGTATGATCCTAGTAACAGGTCTGAATCCCCACTGCACTACACATGGTTGAAGTTGTAACCTAAGAAGCTCTTTTCCAGAGCATCTTGCTACAGACCTATGCATAAGATGGAGTTTTCAGTGATCATAACTAATCCCATGATCTCCCACACTATTGATAGTTAACAAACTGAGAAAAAAAGTAATTCCAGAGATGGAAGTAAAAAAAGCAATTAAATTAAATCTATTTCCAAATATCTTAACACGAACATTGCTAAGCAAGTCCAAAGCCATATAATGCAAACGTGTGCTTTCCAAGTCAGATATTACAACTAAAAAAGCAATAGATTACATGTAAATAGGGAACTAAAATTTCTATTAAGTCTTCATATATATGCTATCTCCTTACAGTATCTTCAATACACTTATAAGAATACTCTTATTCAGTAGGAAGTGCTACTGATTCATGATGCATTAGCTATTCATTTAACCCAAAAGTCAATTACAATTAAAAAAAATCATCACATGAATAGTTACATAAATTATCAGATAACTGAATGGAGTACAGAACAGAACTAAGAACAAATTGTCCTTTCTAATGCAAAACATATCACTCCACAAGTTCAGAAGCATACCTGTAGGGTCGTCTTAAATCCACATTTAAATTAAGTGGCAAAAGAACTCAGACATTTCCATGCCTGATTCTCAGCTATGGCATTTTGCATACAGCTGTTCAAACAACCCGACCTCACCACATATAGCTGTAGCAGTAGAAGTAAAGAATAACCCCATTAATACACCAAAGTAAAGCCCCAAATCAGTAACAAGTAGCTTGGCTTCTTGAAGGACTGCCTGCTGCCTTGCAAAACAGCTCTGCAAAGGAAATAACCCGATCAGCTATCATGACTGATAAAGAGTTCTTCATTTTTCCTCCTTAGAGCTATGTTAATGCACAGTAATCATTCATCTCTAGTTGCTAAACCCCAAAACATTCACTGTTATTTGATTAAAACCTGCAGGTTTGCCTTGGTAATATTTGCAGACCAACTGACCTTCTTTCCTCCTTAAACATCAGCTGAAGTAATTTTTCTGCCCCCCAAAAAAACCCTCAAACCCCACACAAAACAAAACCCCCTACCCCTACTCTTCACAGGTATGAAATAAATCAGGAATATTGGCTTAGTAAGTTTCTGGTGGCTGCAAAAAAAAAAAAAAAAAAAAAAAAAAGCTGTTTGTGAATCTGCAGCTCAGGCACCCGGGGACCAGAATTGCCATGGGACAGAGGACTGACTGCTGTATGGAGGGAGTGCTGCAGAAAGCAAAGGTTCAAGCAAGCAGACATTCATCTGTGACCCCTTAAAATAACTCTGAGCAAACGGTTACTTCACAGATTATCTGCAAAACTAGAGACAAACTACCAAAAATTGGTGCAAATCCTGTAAGGGCTTTAAGATTAAAAATCATTACAAAGGAAAGAGCTGTGTTTTTTTCTGTATACTGTGATAAATAAATAAGGTAGCCTCTGAACACTCTGCCCTCCAGATTAATAAAGTAAGTATTCTTAATTTAGAATGGTCATGTAATTATCTCAATTCTACAGTCCTCCTCCTTTTCCATTTCTTTAAAAAAGCAGAGCAGGAACACACTCTTGCTGGAATGCATAGAGAACCCTATCTCTATGGTGCCTGCTCTAACTACCAGGCAATGGATTCATAATCACCCTGTAAATAATTAAATATTCATTAAGTCTGGGAAAGAGCTTGAGAGCTTCAATAAACAAGAAACCAGGGAGACTTGTCCAAGAATACTCAGCTCCTTAGTTCTCAGAGCAATCATTTGCAAGGTGGGAGATCTGTACTCAAGACTCAATTTTGAATAAGATTGAGGCAGCAAAATATGGAACTGAACTCCTCACACAAATGCTCTGATCCCTAGGAAGGATGCACTGATCTGATTCCTGATGCCACAATTTCATACATATTCTCACATGGCTCAGCAGAAAAAGCAACATTTTTAGGTCTACTCTGGTGGCAACTCAGATGACATCAACATGGATGAGGATGGCACTTTGCCAGCTGCAGGCAAGGCAGTTTCTGGTCTATAAACATTAGAGATGCTGCATTTCAAACTATACTACAGAATAAACATGTAGGCCAGTATGTGCAATCACACAAACATACCAACACCTCAGAAGCAAGGCAGCAACTAAACTGAATGTGGCATCTGAAAGGCAAACACAAGCTCGAGCTCTTTTATTAATTTCATCCCATGGGATATTTTACACCCTAAGTCTCTTTGAGCCCCCAAGGAAGACTGAAAACTGTTACTGTAGCCTGAAAGTCTGTCTTCTTAGGCCTGAGCAGAGACTCCAGTAGCCCCCTGCCCACAATTACAGAGGCCATCTTGGAACCACCAGGGAACAACACAGAGCTGTATTGAACTGTCAAGCAGGCCACTATCAAGGCACGTGCTTGCAATTTCATTGAACAATCCTTCTCAACACCCATACCCTCTCACCAGCAACCCACTAGTTGGCTTCTCAGGGATTATATTTTGGAGGAATTACACTTTGACTCTTATTTCCATCGATTTTTATCCCTTTTGATATGTAAAAGAGGGTTCTTCTTGCTCAATATTATGGTTGTCCAGAAAGGTTTCCCAGAGATGTGAGTCTCTCCTCAGTGCTTAGACAGATCATGCAGCAGAACCTCCTTGAAGTTATGCTAAGGCAGGCGGAAAATACTGTGGCGGGTGAACATGACTTTATAAGGGCAAACTGTGCCTGAGAAACTTGGTGGCCTTCTGTAATGCAGGTTACAGCGCTAGAGGATAAGGGAAGAGCAATGTGTCACGCACCTTGGCTTGTGTAAAGCACTTGATGCTACCCCACACGACATCCTTGTCTCTAACCTGCAGCCACGTGGATTTGACAGATGGACCACTTGGTCAACAAGGAATTGGCTGGATAGTCTCACTCAAAGAGTTGTGGCCAACAGCTCGACAGCCAAATGGAAACCAGTGGTGTTGAGTGGTGCTCCTCAGGGGTTAATATTGGGAGCAGGGCATTTTGACATCTTTACTGGTGACACGGAAATATAGGATTGAATGCACTCTCAGTAAGTTTGAGAATGACACCAAGCTGTGTGGTGTGGTTGACGTGCTGGAAGTGATGGCATCTAGAGGCACCTAGATTGGCCCGAAAGGTGGGCCCCTGAAAACCTCGTGAAGTTCAACAAGGCCAAGTGTAAGGTCCTGTATGTAGGTCAGGATTATCCTAAGGACAAATACAGGTTGAGCAGAAAATGGACTGAGAGCAACCCTGAGAAGGACTTGGGCATGTTGGTTGACAAGAAACTCAACATGCTCTGGCATTGTGTGTTTGCAGCCCAGAACAGCAAACACATCCTGGGCTACGTCAAGAGGAACACAGCCAGTGAGCCAAGGGAGGTGTTGCTTCCCCTCTGCTCTGGTGAGACCTCACCTGGAGGGCTGCATCCTGCTCTAGGGCCACCAACATAAGAAGGATGAGGATCTGCTGGAGCAAGTCCAGAGCAGGGCTATGAATACGATCAAGGATCTGGAGCACCTCTCCTATGAGGACAGCCTGAGAGAGTTGGAGCTGTACAGCCTGAAGAACAGAAGGCTCAGGGGAGACCTAGGGCAGCATCCCAGTACCTAAAGGGAACAAGAGAGCTGGACAGAGAATTTTTAGAAAGGCATAAAAGAACTGGTAATGGCTTTGAACTGAAAGAAAGTAGCTTTAGATTAGATATAAGGAAGAAAATCTTTACTGTAAGAGTGGTGAGGCTTTTTTTTCTCATTAAGGCCACACGACCAAGTTCACAAGGCATAGTCTATTGCACCATCCCACAGGTAAAGTGGGAATATTGCTTATGAAGCAGAGAATATGACCCACAACTACACTACCATGGCATCAGAAGTGGCTGGCAATTACAGGATTACAATACAGTCCACAATAATCCGATGAGCTCGGCTGCAGATGCAATAGACTGCTCATCACAGGCTGCTGGGGAAGAAGTGATGCCAGGCATGCACAACAGTGCTCACTGCCACCAGGCTCCCCCACAGCACCCTGGCAGGAGAGGAGAGAGCACCTAGCAGGTGTGGACTTGCTACCTGCACTCGGTTCCCTCATCTGTTCTGCACAGGGGAACCTTCTCCCACTCCACACATGGTTGTGATTTTAATGCTGAAGTATCTGAGCAGATTAACAATTGGATTCTATTTTCTGTCATTACATTAAGAATCTCACTAATTTTATGCACTGCACTGTTACTTGGAAATTAGGAAGGCACAAATAAAGACAGCCCAAGAAAAGGTACATAATACAAAGAACCCTCTTACATTGGTCTTAACCTCAAGTAATCTGCTAGGCAGTAAGCACAGCATAGTTGTCAAGTTCTTAAACATACTGGTTATCCATTTGCCAACACACACAAAAGCTAGCTTTCTGCTACACAGCTGGTTCCTCAAGAAACTAGTATTATTTAAGCCAAGAATGCAGACACCAATTTGCAAAATACACAAGGCATCTATGGACAAGAGTTTATACACTTTCATTTCTACTCATTGGCAAATCAGTGATTTGCAAGAGGTAGAGCTTGCTGCGCTGTCTAACCACTTAGCAACCTTGGTGTGGTAAGAATCCTATGATAAGGGTTAAGAACTTTTTCTTTTTAGCATGCCTTTTGAGCACCTGCAGAAATACTCTCAAAGAAATAAAAGTAACTTTATGCCTAGCAATTTAGTCACTGCAACTGGTCACAGAGACTAGTATTGAAGCATATGACAAAAGCCACCTCCCCTTTTATAGGGTGTTTTTTCTTGGTTTTAGTAGCACAAGCATCATCCTGATCTATATTTTAAAAATTCAATTAAGTAACTTGCAATCATTTTAATTTCTCCATTTTTGTGTAAAGCAGTAACTTAATTGATGAATTAGAAAGTTTCAGTTGAGATGCCTGCTCATCTTGGTACGGAATGAACATTTATTTTATCTTGCCTCGGACCTGATGCTTTAGATTGTTTATCCTCTCTCTGCTTAAAAAAGAATCAGGGGGAAAAGCAGTGAACAGCAAGGTTTGAAAAAAAACACGCTGTCGAAAGAACAGAGTCATACAAGAGCTATCACTGAATCTTATTAGACTTCTGGTGTACTCTGTACTTTGTAAACATGAACAGATTCCTCTGATTTTCAGGAAGCAGATACTCTGGAACTGGCTAAAACAGCAGAGGCTGCTTTCTTTTCCCATATGAAAGAATGTACACTGCAAAGTGAAAGGGGATCAGCATGTCTCCTTATTTAGTTTTACACACTGAGAAAATCCAAAAGCGTGCACCACTCTGTTTATGACATGCAGGAAGAAACATGAGCATCTCAAAAACTCCCCACAAAAGACAGCACCAACAAACTGCCAGAAGATTTTACATGCTGAGTAATTCGGATGAGTAAGCACTGAGTCAGTGAAGGAGTCTGGATAGTTTACATGAATCTCTAGTCAGTTTTGTTTCCCACAACAGCTAATTATGTAAAGGGTTACAATCATTACTTCCTGGAAGTCATCATCCGGTAAGCCAGCTGCATTTGCTTTTTATTCCCAATATAGCTAACAAGAAATACTGCACCATAAGTGTTCTAATTACACTTTTTGTAACTTCTATTTTACAACAAAAAATAACCACTTAGGTCTAGCATATTTCAAGAATGTTTTGGTTAATATGCTAATACAACTCCCTTGCCTGCTTGTCAGCACTTCTGCATCTATAAAGCAAAGTCTCAGGACGTTGCAACTGAAACTAAAGCATGTTTTATTGGTCAATAATAGATAAAAAAAGTTAACAGGAATATTCTAACTGGTGAATCCATGATCACACTTTTAAGCAAGTTCTACTGAACTTTTTGAGAAAAATAGACAAAGAAAAAATATTTCTTCCTTCTCACCACCTTAATTAAAAGCAAGCCCCCCAGATGCTATGATCAAGGTAAACACAGATAAAGAACCTTAGGAGAGACTTCATTAAAGACAGATCAACAGCACTGTCCTGCACTGGATAGAGTTTGGAGTAAATAACACAGACCATCTTAAATTTATTTCACAGATATTATTATTAAAGAGTCAAATCATAAAGCATATGTTTTATCCACACCATTTTCTTAGAGCATGTCATAGGTTTTCCCTTCCTACCTGCAACATCTACCCCATTACCATGCATCTGAAGCTGGGATTATTTTATTGTGCCAAGTATGAACTACACCAAGCATTTACACCTTCCAGAGAAGACAGGAGAATAACAAGAAGTCACAGCCATGCCCACATACAGGAAACAGGACATCAGATTTGCTTGGGGTTATTTCCAAAATGCTCTTCATTTTTCATAATGACATTACATCTCAATCTCAGGACTTATCAGTCACCTCCAGGTAAAATTCAGGTTTCCAGCAGGTTGTACAATGCAAGACTGAATATTGCATCTTGAAATTCATACAGGTATATGCCTGAGAAATAGTGACAGAAGAGAAAAAATGAGAGGTAAGGAGCTCTTGAAGAGATCTTCCTTGATCAGTTACAAAACTGAAATTAACTGAAAACGGCTTGAGAATATGAGTGCTTTGCCTGGACAAGATGGCTTAGTGGGCAGAGCATAGGTAACACACCTTTAGCCTCCCAGGTGGCTGTAACTAACCTGTACACATGTCAATGTCTACAAGAAGATGACTTCCAGAAGTTGGAGAAAACAGTAGATTCCAGAGGAAGTAGTGCCTCAGGATTATGGCTCCATTACAACAGATCAAAGTGAATTGTTTGTCTTAGAGCATTCCCACAGGACCAAGCCACCACACAAACTGCCAGAACAGCCTGCAGTTGTTTAAGTCTTGGAAACAAAGGAAAAAGCAGTGATAACCAACTCCTTCAGTTTTGGCGCCAGATATAGCCTTCATAATGTAAAAGATACACAGCAAGCAGTCTTCCTGTGCAGACAGCTCTGTCTCTTACTCAAGACATGGACCCATGCTCTCAGCAATGGCCTTCTGTCCTTCATCCCAATATCTGCTACTGCAGAGCCCACCAGCCTCATCCCTGTTACTGGTACACAAGCAGCAATGCCAGTCATTGCACCCTCAACCTCTGCCTCCAATTTTCAGCTGTTGCTCTTCTTCCACATCCATATGTATATACCTACACACATACTCCCACAATCTCCTGAACATCAGGGAGTGTGGCACAATGCCCAAGAGACAAAAAGTGGGGAAAGAAAAGATGCAATAACTTCAGGAACAAGAGGCCATTCATGACTCGCAGCTCCCAGACTGAGCAGCACAGCACAAGGTCAGCCAGCCTTGCCCCAGAGATGGGCAGCACTCGATCACATCAGCCCACACAGCTCACAGCATGGGGCAGATCCCTGGAAGGGTCATCCATACATGGCAGGCTGGGAGAAGCACTCCCAGAGGAAATGCTGCCTAAGACTAAACCCTGCAGGAAGCAGAGGCAGCAGCACCCCAAGCACAGGCAGCCCTGCTACACATTTAGCCTAATCACTCACACACAAACAAACCCCCACACTCCAAAGCCTACTTTGCCCTGTGAAAGCCAGCAGTAAGAGTAGATTAGACTCTAATAGGGATTAATACAAGTCAAGGTAGCAGCAATTTCCACTAGGGAGACCACAAAGGTTAGACGTGGGATAGCATGACAGGTAGATGTAGGAAGGGTTGGGAAAAAAAAGGTAAAAGGAAGAACAAGTAACACAGCAGAAGCTTGCATTGACACCTGCTGGCTCTGTTTTTGCTCTTCCTCGTGTCCATCCCTGCCCAAAGCAGAGATGAGACACGCTGCACTGTCAAGTCATGGTCAGTGATTTCTAACAGGCTGTGTAATGGTCAGGAGCAGATTTCTTATCCAATCTCAACAGCACTGACCCACTTTCTTCCAGCACTACCATCCATCACCTCTGACTGACAAGGAGTCCAGTTTTAACAGAAGGCAAAACCTAACACAAGTCTGAAGCAGAAAATGGAAAGAAATTTGGATCCCATTCTGTCTTACTGCAGCCACTTCAAAGCTATGTTTAATTTTATTAGCAACTAGAACTCCAGTTCATAAAAAGGTGACCAATAAATGATGATGGCAGGAAATTAAGTGACCTTAGCATGATTTAGAACATTGCTCTGCAACAGCAAAACTGCTCATAAGGTATGCTTGGAAAAAAAAAAAAGCCCCAAAGAAGTGATCATAAAAAGTTTCCAAATTGCTTCAGAGTCAGAGGCAAGTTAAAACTTCATGCTAGAGACTAACAAAAATGTGTATCGACAAAACACATGCATTAAATATGCCTTATGAGTGCCATACTGCCAGAAAGAAACACTGTTCAGACAATCCATTCACTGCCTACCTTTTAAAGTGTGCTATAGTAATCAAGACTTTATTCACCTTTAAATTCAAGTAAAATAATGTCGTTTCACTGTGCTGCAGGAACACAGCAGCTACAGTGTGTGGTCAAACCAAGAAAAAAAAGAAGTGTACTTTCCTGACTCTTTGTCATATTTTCAAAAAGGCATGAAGAAAAGGTGGGAGGTTTTTTCTTTAATTATATAGAAAGACTAAGAAGCCAAAGCCTCTGAAGTTCCTGAGTCATGACCTTTGGGAAGCAGGCATTTTGCAGGGCTCCCCCACAACCCAAATACTTTGGTACACAGCATAGTAATAAACCAAGTTCCTTAGTTTTCATTCCAAGAAAGCTGTGGAAGTCTAAGAATACTGAATATGTTGGTTAACTAAAAAAAAAAAAAAAAAAAGAAAAAAGAACAAGACAAAACCCAAAACCAACCAAAAAACTGTTCTGTTTACGACTGAACTGTCTTTACTTGCAGATACCCCTTTCAATTGCATAGTCAACTACAAACCCAATAACCTTTGCCTGGACAAACTCATTAACATTTACCTGGACAACTGGTGTTTGTACTCTGAAAGGAAGGATCAGAGAGCTGGGAGAAAATGGTGGGGGAAAAGATAAGGAACATCATTAGACAATATAACTCCAACTGGAAAATAGCATGGAGAACAATATCCTTTCTGTATCAGACAAAGTCCTGTGTGTGGTCAAGTTCTTTGACCAGAAAAACTTCTGCTAAACCACACTTGATAAACTTGAACTTTTAAAACTGGCATCTATTCATCGGATTTTTTTAAACAAACCTCAAGAATTCTGGCATCATCCAAGGTACCAAATGTCTCATTACAAAGACTTCATTCAAAATAGCTATCAGTTTACTAAAACAACAGCCCAATTTGTACTTCAGAACTCAGCCTTTTCTCAGAGAGGCTTCTGTTATTGTTTTAATGTGAAGCTGAAATTCAGTTTCACAATTCAGAATTATAATTTTCCATAAAAATTAGTTACGGAATGTAATACAGACTACTACCAAGTTCTTTCTGATGAAAAATAGGAGTATTTTGTTCTGAAGAAGGCCATGCAAATATTGATCTTGGGGAACTGCTGCAAACTGCTTTTGGGCTTGCATTTCCACTAGGTCAATTCCAACTGAAAAATTAAGGTGGAAAAAAGGAGGGATCTAAGCAGCTCTTCCTCAGCCCATTTCAGTTGGAGATGCAGTAGTGTAAGAAGGCTGAGACTTAAACTGCAATGATTCTCAACAGTTCACACCATAAGGAGGATCTCTCTGAAGAGACAGGCCAGATAATTAGGCAGTACAATGCTTACCTAGTCAAAGCACATTTCTCCTGCCCGTGGAAGGCCTGTTGCAAGTCCTAAGAAGGCAAACATGCCAGCTTAACATGAAAGATCGAAAAGCTCTGGAGCAGTATATCCCTAATCCTCTTGCTCCTACGAGAGACTTATTTTTCAGAAGGATAAATTTCCGAAGGGAACCAGGTATTCAAGATCTTACCAGCTCACCCTTTACCATCTCAAGACACCCACTCACAGACATCAGAGGATGCTCCAATATTTCTTCACTAGTGTGAATTGCTCAGTAACTTTATCAATAGACACTACTTGACATTATCAGCAGTACCAAGGAGCACTAGTCCTCAGAACACAAAATGTAAGATAGGCTACTGCTGACTATAAATTTAATAGGGTCATACAGCAGAAATTTAATACTTGGCTCATAACTATACCACCAGTCTGTTGCTCATCTAAAAAGTATTCCTTCCACTTTCTAGCTCTAGTTGTATCTCCCACCTCAGCTGCAAGGTTGGCAAAACTATCTCTAATGACTTCAGAGTGCAAATAAAATTACCTCAATCTTCAGAAAAACACAGATACAACTTATACTGTGGATGACCAAGAATATTTTATTCGTTGTGTTACTTTCCAGGCGCCTTTATGCCTAAAAAGTAAGGTACCCATGCCATCATAATATTATTACATCCCCCAAAACCATACGTATAGGTATCCAGCTGGACAGATCTGACTTCAGTATTAAAACATCCTTAAGAAATATTCTTCTGCTTTCTATACAATATGCAGGGAAGTAAACACACTTACCTTATTGATTCAACTGGGACAGTTCTTGACAGAAGGTAGACTGAAGAACAGGGATGTTGCAAAAAAAGGTGCAATAAAATACTCTGCCCAACAAGTCAGAAGTACCTTGTTTACTTCAGTTTGACAAACATTTACAGACTTTCTGCTGCTCCTGCATGACCTCTACTAAAGCAATAGACAATCTAGTGATACTGCTAAAAATCGAAGGAGAAGATGTCAGTTTACACCACTCAGGAACCAGGCACAACAATTAATATCTGTTACTCCTTCCTATTTGAGGAGTTAAGAGTAGAAAAGCTATGTGAAGAATGGCACTACCAAATCCTCATTTCCAAATATGGCACCATACACATACCCTACAGGGCATGTACAGGGCAGGCCCCTCTTCCTTCAGTATTAATATTCAGACAATCTCAGGGCAGGATTTCCAGCTGCACCCACCAGCGGCGTGGTTTCTGCAGCACCAACGCAGATGCTCAGCGAGCCGGGCTCAGTGCAATCTCACCCCAAGGTACAGGAGAGCTGCTGCACTCCTGTGCACACGCCTGTCCAGAGGACCTCAAAGGGCCAGTCTGCTGCCCAGCTGCCCACATCCTTCAGCAACTACACACATCAGCAGTGAGAAATCAGCTAGCCATTGCAAACACCAGAAATCACAGGCAGCAAAAGCAATTTGGCCACACCCTTTCTCCTAACCTAATATAAGAAATTCCAAGCAGTATATAGGGATCTGACTTTCCTGAATTTACATTCCTTTAAAGCTATCTTGCTGGCTAATTAGGGCTGATTTCTTAGGCCTTGAACCCTCAATATCAAAAAGATTTTCAAGGTATCACACAGTGGTATCACTGCTTTTTTATACTATCACAGCTGGCGTCAAGCAGAATTATATCTTAGCACAGACAGTTCTTGACATCTGAAATACAATTCTAGCGATGCTGGTTGAAGAAAAAGCATCTAGCCCAGCATACCTTTTTAAACAGCTGCTGATCAACAATTCCAGCAAGACACTTGGGTGGGACCAGACTGCACACACCCCAGATCACCACAAAGAAGCAAAGAAGTTAAAAATCCTATTAAGCTATATTTACAAATGCCACCTCCCTCTGCAATTATGATGGAGGACCATGACACCAAAGGAGAGCAAGGTTTATCAACAGAACTTCATGCCTTCATCTTTAGTGTCTTTTGAAACGATACAATAGATGTAGCTGAAGGGCATGGCATTTTTTCTTCATTATTCAAAAGAAAAGACTGGCATATATAGCAACTAGCTGCAGATAATAAAGGCTGAGCCTTTAACAATCAAGTTAGGAGGAGGCAAAGAACAGTCTGCACACTGTGCAATGAGCTTAAGATCTCAAACATTTTTTATGCTCACTGACCAAGACAAATCTGCACCATGTCCACAGAGAGGAAAAAGCGCCAACCCTTCAAGGGCTCAATGGCAGTGAATACAGCAGCTATGTGAGAACTGTCTTGGCCCTGCCCATGTCAGACAGACACTTGAAGCATGCCCCACCTGCCAGCTCAGACCCCTCACTGCCCACCTATTTGGCAGATCTCTTATTTTAAGTATAGATCCTTTCTTGGACACAAAATGACTTTTGATAGTAACAGGTATTTTTCACAAAAAGTTAAGCTTAAGAAGAAAAAAAATCAAGAACTACCTCTTTACTTTTAAGAGGAAAAACTCCAACAGAAGGACAAGCATTGCCTTGAAAAATTGATGTCACAGGATCAAGTGAGAGAGAAATATATTGTGCAAGTACACAAAGTCAATAAATCTTTCAACAGCTGAGGAGTGGTCCCTCCCACCCTGTTCCAGACGCCTCCTAGGGAAGGTCCCCAGCCCATGCCCTGTGGAGCAGGAAGGCTGTTCCTGAAGCCCACGGACCTGCATGAGGACATGCTCCATCTCTGCACATCGCAGACTGTGGGCAGCATCGAGGAGGGAACACCCTACCGATGTGAAGAGCACACCAGCATCATTTTAAAAAGCAGAGTTCAGATGTTGCATAGCTTTTTAAATGCCGTGTTTCACGGTCACATCCATCCCTGGATTTATTGCAATTTATATATTATGCAATATTTTCCCCGACAGCACTCAGAAGGATGCGCACCAAGAGACCCACACCCCACTGCCATGGCGCTACTCTCCCCATCTCTGTTCCACCCAAGACACTGCCAGAAGGAAAACGCCAGGCGAGGAAACTCGAGGGGTCTGGAAGCGCTGCTGGCTCAAGCCAGGATCTGCCGGCGCTGTCCTTGGCACAATAGTTGGATGCGATACAGCGGGCGATGCGAGGCTGAAATACTTCCTGGGATGGCTGAATGGGCTCATTCAATAGTCAAGGGTAATTCTTTATTAGCCATCTTCTACAGCCCAGCACAGAAACTACAGCCCTGAGGCGAGGGTGGGAGACACCAGCCATGTGCCTCAAGAAAGGGGTATGGCTTAGCATTGTCTCTCGCCTCAGTAATTGACAAGCTTTTTTTCTTTTTTTGTCCTCCCTTTCCCCTTCCCTCCCCCCCGGGCGTTACCGAAGCCGGCGGAGGAAGGGAAGGTGCCCGGCCGGGGCCGGGCTGTGGAAGAGCCGCCGCAGCTGCCGTCCGGCCCGGCCCCTCGGACCCACCGGCGCCGCTCGGAGCGCTGAGGGGGAAAAGCCTCCGCCGCCCTCTCGCCGCTCCCTCCCGCCCCGAAGTTCGAGCAACTGGGACCGGCCGGCCCACCGGCGCTGGCGGCTCGGCCGGCAGCCGGGGAAAGGGGCCGGCAGGACGCCCGGCCCCCGCGGCGCTTTCCCCGCTACCTCCCCGCGCTTACCTTTCACTTGACTTTCATACTCCGCTATAATCTCTTTGTCCTTTTTGAATCTGCTCGGGGTTGACATTATCCACTCGCTTCTTCTGCCTCTCCGCCCCGTTCTAAATTATTATCACTAATTGTTCTTGTTTATCTGGAGGTGCTCCCAAGTTGTGTCAGGCGGCCGCAAGCCCGAGCGAGCCGGGGAGGCGGCGGGCGCTGGCCCCGCGGGAGCGCCGCCGGCACCGGAGGCGGTGAGGCGAGGAGCAGCGATCAGACTAACCCCGGCGCAGGCACCATCGCCTCCCGGCACCGCCGCCGGCAGCAACGCGGTCCGCGGCCCGGGGCCGCCGCAGGGCGGGGCGGCGGAGCAGCGGCCGCGGGGCACTCTCTTCCACTAGGCGAGGGCGGGGGCCCGGCGGCTGCGCCCCACCATTGTTATCTGTCCGCACGCACCCGGGAGAGGGGAAGGGAAGCAGGGAGAGAGCGGTGAGCGGGAGGCAGGCGGCCGCGCTCGGTCCGTACGCCAGAGACACTGGTCACTGCTGCCGCCGCGCTCGCCTGGCTGAGAACTCGGGGCCGGCGCCCCGCCGTGACTAACCCCGGGCGGCAGCACCGCGGCGCATGTCCCAACCTCGCGGAGCGAGCAGTCGCCGACTCGGGGCGGCTCCCCCGCCGCGCCCTGGAGAGGTGTCTCCAGGAATAAACTTCTCCCCGCCCTCCCACCACTGTCTCCTCCCTTCCTGCCTGCCCGCCCGCCTCCGGTCCTTGCTCGCCTTGTCCGCCCGCTCCGCCTCCCCCGCCCCGCCGGCAGCCGCTCACCGCCCCGGGCCGGACCCGTGGGTGCAGCGCCCGCTTGCCCGGCCGGCCCACAGCCGGAGGCCCAGCAGGCCTGGGGGCCTCGGGCTCGGGTGGGGGTGGGAGGAGGGACACGCCCGCCCCGCCGCCCCCATCGAGCACATGGTGGCCGGATGCTCTCGGGGGACAGGGGTGTGAGGCCGCGGTGCGGTTACAGAAGGCCCTTGATTCGGCGGGGAAAGTTAAAGCCCCGTGCTGCCGTCAGCGCCGAGCCGCCCGGGGAGGAGGAGCCCGGAGGGGACGAGTGGCCTTTGGGGACACCATGTGCCTCCCCAGTGCCTCCGAAGACAGGGCACAGCTGCACCGGTGTGCGTAGGGGTCCAGACACAGGGAGCCAGAGCTTGGCAGCGCCCAAGGGAAGAGCTGCACCCTCATCACGGCAGGTCTCGCTTCCACCGCTCTTGTCAGCCCGGTGGATGCAGCTCGTTCTCCAGGGCAGGAGCGCCTGTGTGGGGCATTCCCCGCATCTGCGGGAAACAAGCAAAGCTGGGCTGGAGGCCTCTCAAAATGATGCTCCCTTGAGGTGCTGTGCATGGCACACACGGGGCTGGCCCTGATGTCTGATAGTCACGTTCAATGTCAGCCTTAGAAGGATGGATTCTAGCCCAGCAAGCAGTGGTGCACAGTCCTCCCCAAAAAGCTAGGGCTGGGAAAAGGGGAAGAAGATCATCCAGAAGGGCAGGAATAGCTGAAATTTGGAGCATGGGGCCAGTTGTTGAAAGGGTGTAAGTGACCCTGGCATACCCTTGGTCTGGGGTACCTCCAACTACGGTGGGGACAGCCTCCTCTGCCTGAAGAGCTGGAACTTGGTTCAGCCCTTGGAGGCTGTGGAGGATGAGAGCTGGCTGCCAGCTCTGCAGGTGCAGTGAGACCATGCCTGCAGGAGTCAAACACAGTGATAGGTGCAGTGAGACCATGCCTGCAGGAGTCAAACACAGTGATAGGTGCAGTGAGACCATGCCTGCAGGAGTCAAGCACAGTGGTTCACAGAGCTGGTAGCCACGCTTCTCTAAGGTCCCCGGCTGCAATGTTGGAGATGCACAAGGGCTCAGGTGTGGCTCAGGGTTGTACAACCCATTTTTCTTTTTCCCCCGACTGCTCTGAAACTTTGCTTTTGCAAAAGAGCTTTCTGAAAAAAGTAAACATTGAAAAAGCAGAATGATGGACACTGCTGCCTTGTGATGAGCAAAGAATGTGGCTGTCATTCATGGGTCAAAGCCAAAAGTCAAACCAGGGCACAGCTTCAGACTTTGAGGTTCAGGGAGGTCAGCTCTGAGGAGGTTAAAAGCAGGCAGGGGATATTCTGGAGACAGAGGGCTCCATTGATAACAGGTATGTCCAGGAGTGATTAAGCAAAGATGCACACTATTTACAATGAAATTCCAAAGATAGTGGCTGTATAATTTGTGTGGTGGAAGTTCCCAGAGATCCTGTCCTGGACAGCTAGCTCTGATGCTGCCAGGACCTGACTCTTATGGACAAACAAGTGAATTGTGGGAAAATCTGCAATTGGAAAGGCTCAAGAGATTTGATCTTGAGTGCTGGGGGGACCTGGTGCTCAGAGAGGAATGGCACAGTTAACTTTACTCATGCAGACATTCTTGCTTGTGTTTATATTTAATTCTTATAAGCATGTTGCCTTGGTCTTACAGTTGGTCACTTCCACACCTCTGCATTTCAGCAGTAAGTGTACATCTGTCCTTTGCAGTTCATCTTTCATTAAGTACCATGTTCTTCCTGCCAGGGGATCAGGGTAACAGGATTCCTGTTCCCTTTTCCATCTTCATGTTTTGTTCTCTGTAATTTTATTATGTTTCTTCCTCCTGTCCTCCCAGTGCAATCTTTTTCCACTCTGATCCCAATCCAGATCACCTAACACTGTCTTAGTACAGGAGGTTATTGTTTAAAACCAATTTAAAAATTTAGGTTGGATAGTCAAATTACATCCCTTGAATAAGAAGCCCAGCCTCAAAAGAGCAGTCATCTCTGTAATCCCAACCACTTTGATTTTCATCTCAACCTTTGATGCCAGCATCTTGCTTCCTGGCTGTTTGAGTCCATCTATTTGGCTGGGGACTGGCTGATTTACAAGACAGTAGGCCGTTTTCCCTGGGAACATGAGGCACTAGCTGGAGATTAGCTGTAAGTCTTGTCTGGTCTTTCAGAGCACTGTGTTTTTACAAACAGGGCAGGGAACAGTGCTCAAGTCCCCTTCTACCCTGTGTGAGGTTATGCAGGCACCTCCAGCCAGGCCCGTCCCTTTGTCCCTTACCTAGGACTTGGGCACACAAACCATGTCAAAATTTGGTTGAAGGTGTAGAAATGTTCTGTGCATCCTCTCCTGAGTCCTGAAGGATGCAGCCCTCTCTTACCACTGAGCCTGTGCTGGAAAGACTGTGAGGAGAAGGGAGCAGAGAGAGGCTGAATGCCCATGCCAACACCATCCATTCCCTCTGCACTAGATCCTGCGTCCAAAGGATCAGCCTGGATCTACAGAGCCAAAAGAGAAGCTGAAGACAGATTATGTTACTGCTTGAGAAGATGAAGAAACCACCTTTGGGCTCTGGAGACTGACCTCCCTGTATTCAGCCATTCAACTCAGGGCTGTGTGTCCATAGCAAGACCACTGAGGAAGGATGGGCCAGGGACCCAGCAGGCTTGAGTGTGCCAGGCTTAGAGCTGCATAGATTCTGGATCCCTGAGTTAGGGTTGGACTCCAGGATAACCAGGATTGAGCTAACTGAGAAATCTGATTTTGGCCCCCTGTCCCTGTTCTCCCCCTGCTTACTGAGCCCCCCCTCCCCCCCTCCCTGCCCCGCTCTTCTTTAGGGATTGGCAAAGGATTGTGTGTTATTACATGGGTGTAATCTTCTTTTAAGATGTTCATGGCAGCTCAAGTCTCCAGACTCAATTCCGCACTGATTTACACAGCCTGCAATCCCATTGTGAGGGTGGTGATTGCACAGGAGCAGACCCTGCCTGGGCTCTGCAATGCCACGTTTGAGGTGACTTACAGGACACAGAAGATTATTACAGAAATGCCTGTCATTTGAGGCCTGTTCCCAAAGATCCCCACAGAGTTGCCATGAATTTTGAGAGCAGCGAGTACTAGAGCTGTGGAACAGTCTTGTTATATAAATCCCTGTGCACTCATGAATGATACTAGAGAAATCATGTTTATCCAGTGTTCTATGTGCTCTTAACTTACTGCTTGCAGAGCATATCAGGTCTTCACAGGGAGAATGCTATAGACATTTAAAAAGTATTAAGATAAAGCTGATGGAGAGCACGTATGTTGTTGCAAGAGACCGAGTTGTATCAATAATGCAGTGTAGTACAGTACTGTTGTGGTACAGTTCTGGTGCAGGGTTTGTGGACTGTACCTCAGTGTATGGAGTTAGATAATCTACTCCACCAGGGAATTGGAAAACCTGAATTATGTATGATAGAAGAGAGATGTGTTTATTCAGAGAGCAGTTCCTGCAATACTTCATACACTTAGTGCAAAAAGGAAGTAACACAGGCATGTTTGATTCTGCTTGCTTGAGAACTTCATTATTGCATTTCATTTGCACAGCCTGATGAGCTGTGCAGTATTTGGTTTCTTCAGCTGCTAATAAAAACAGTCCATATAACTGATTACTGGAATATCATTGAGCTATTCTCTGTGAGTACATAATGAAACATTATTGACCCCCTTAAACAATAAAACCTTACACTATTTTTTTTAGTCAGAAAAGAAGACAAATAATTCATCTTGCTTTATAATTGCAGTCAATCAGTCATTTTACAATTGGACAGTAAGTGTCTAAGTGAAAGACCAAGCTTTAATTGAAACAATGAAACATTTGATTGTTACTGAAAAATCACTAAGAGGCACCATTGAAAGAGCTCGTTCAAATGTTTGTCACTGATAAGATGCACATTTCTAAAGAATCAAATCTATTTGCTTTGGAATGAGATTATTTTAGCAAATACAGTTGCTTATCTAAGATGTAAAACCAGTGAGGCTTTTTTTCTCTCCCCTGCCCCCAACCACTGCAGCTCTTAATGCCGCTCCGTGCTTATAAACTCCTGAAACATGGAGATGAAATCTGGGCTTATGGGGTTTGTCATAGGCTGCAGAACAGCCAGGACTTCACCCTGGCTGACCTGCAAGCAGATCCAAAGCAATCAGCTGCACCTTCACAACAATGAAATGAAGACTGTGAGCTGCCCAAACTTTAGTAGTTCAGGAGAGACATTTCCCTTACCCAAGTTTCTCTGTGAGCCTAAGTTGTCACTCAGCTTTCATTGCCAGGAACAGTACTCTGACCACTGGCATGGGTATATTGATTGTAAGGGCAGGTGTACACAATTTCTTCCAGACACAGGAAGAAGGGGCATTCTTGTTCCTCAGTAAGAGTGTCTACAGGTGGAGTATGTAGAATTGGTTATGCTGGAAGTTCATGCTATACCATGTCCATGACCATTTCCAAGCCCTAGGCTTTATTACATACCCCCTCAGGTTACTTTTTTTGTCCATTATGCTGAGTTTTTTTAGAATCTAATGATCAGAATATCCATTTTGTGGGCTTCACATGCCCTGATTTAGGCAACTGAAGTCATATGCCCAATTCAAATGAGGGCTCCTCAGTATGAAAGAGACATAGAGCTCTGGGAGAAAGTCCAGTGGAGGACTACAAAGATGATTAAGGCATCTCAGTTACAAGGACAGGCTGATAGGGTTGGGCCTGTTCAGCCTCAAGAAGAGATGACTGAGTGGGGACCTCATCAGTGTCTGTAAATATCTGAAGGGAGGGGTATCAAGATGATGGAGCTGGGCTCTTCTTAGTGGTGCTGAGAGATAGAACAAGAGGCAACAGACAGAAACTGATGCACCTGAATATGAGGAAGAACTTCTTTTACTGTGAGGGTGACTGTGCCCTGGAACAGATTGTCCAGAGTGGTTGTGGAGGATGATATTCGAAAGCTGTCTGGACACAGTCCTCAGTAACTCTGTCTGAATAGGGAGATGGGACTAGATGCTCTCCAGTGGTCTCTTCCAACTGTACCCATTCTGTGATTCTGTAATTTAACCATCATTGGTTAAATTTTTAACCTTCAAAAGTCAATCAAGAGAGGTGGGCATCTGAAATTCACTTATTTTAGATAGTTAATTTAGTATAGATTTTGTTCCCATTTTCCTTAGTGTCATAACCAGAGGTCATATAAGACAGAAATTATATCCTCTTCATAAAACCTGAAAGTAATATGCTGAATCTTAACAACAATTAGGAATATTTATAGTAATTTGCTGCTGAGTAACATGCACAGCTAAGGGTATGCAGACTGCATTTGCTCATTTACTAATTGCAGTCACATTGGAAAGTAATCCTGCTGGCCGGTCATCTGAAGGAGGATTCAGGAAAACAGCCACTAGGTAACGTTTTCTGTATATGCGTGTGCACGCATGTGCATATACAGCCAATTTGCCATGTTCAAATGTGTGCAATAGCTCTCTCAGCATGAAATGCATCTGAATCCAGTGGAGAATTGTTCACATAGCAGAAAAAAAATCTTCCAAATGAAATCACTGACTTAAAATGTTAAGAGATGCTTCTGGTTCAATAAGGTGAGATTTCAGTCCTGGAGGACTGAAAGAGTCTGGGACTTGAACAAGCCTTGTGTTTCTTCTAAATCAAAAAGAAATGCACCAAACCCAAACCTTCTTACATTAGTTTCATTGCTATTTTGTTTGAAGACATTAATGAGACTTAAATAAGTGGTTGATATGTTAATATTTAGTTCTTTGGTTTTACAATTCTGAAGTGTATCTTAATGTTTCCTTGTTAACTTGTTAATTTTGAGCAGTGCTAATAGGATCAATGACATAACTAACATATAGAAAGTAACGAGGCTACTTTATGCCTTCTACTATTGTTAAGAATATTATCCTTTTTTATATGGTATTGCTATTCACTTCCCGACTAGTAATTAGAAGGAGGAATGAATTCCAAGTAATAACTTTCTCACTTAATGAGAAGAGACTGAGGCAATCTTGCCTTTTGGAAGGAGAAGAAATATAGAAATAATTGCATCCTCACTGCAGGGTTTGTGTTCTCTGTGGGGCTACTTTTGTTCTGTTGGTAGCCTTTGAGACTCTAGTATTCTGCTTCTGAACGTAATGAGCTGAATGCCTAATTTGTAGGCTTTACACACCTTATACCTGCCAGCTTACATACACTAGCATTATTCTGTATCTTTATCTTACTTCTTAAATTTAAGAGTATATTGTCCAGAGAAGCAGGAAGATTGTTTTTGGTTTGGCTTTTCTTTCTAAGGCTGGTAAGGGAACACCAGTGTATTTTGAAAGAACTCTTCCAAGTGAGCATAAGGAGCTGTGTTAGTGGTATTTAAAGTCTTTGATGAGCAGATAATTGCAACTCTGATAAGCATCTTTTGGGTTTAAATTTTCCGCTTGCATTGTTTGTGTTTGTTCTATCCATTCTCATCTAAAAATGAAATGCTTCTGCTACTTTATTTATTCCTGACCTTCTCATGCTAATGGTTTTGAGTTGAAAACATTAGAAGCTGGGTTATGTTTAAAAGAAGGAACTGCTTGAAGCAGCATCAGATAATTAAGAACATCACATTTTTAAAAATCAGTCCTACCTACTTCATCATGCTGCTGTTATCTGACTTTAACTGGAATGCTTCTATGAACAAGGCTGCTGGATTGTACCCTCAGGACTTAGATAGGGGAACACAACTGCCAGTCTTGCTATCCTTATATGGCCTTCATGGGCCATCCAGGAATCTCAGCTTTCTGGGCTGCTTCTGTCTGTGCCAGTAATTTAAAGGCTGCGAATTGCCTTCATTTTTCTCAAAAGGGCATTAATTTTGAAGCCCAGCAATGACACTTCAAATGTCAGCCTTGTTCATTTTCTCAGAAGCATCCAGCTAGTCTGCTTATTCATTAATGTGGCTGGCTGGGTGGGAACAGCTGCAGTCTATCTGCTTGAAAAAGTGCCTGGCTATTAATGGTCTATGCAGTGTGCTGTCCTTTCTCTGATTAAGCCCCTTGGTCTACCCTCTGGCCGAGCCCTTGCCTGAGAAAAAGGCATATGCAGAGGGAGGCAAATGTGGAAAAGGAAGGCTACTTCTGTAGCATCTTCTCTTTTGATTTTTGATAGCATGATGCTGCTTTCCTGAGGTTTTTTTTCTCTTAGCTACTTTTGCCTTCGCAGTTGGACAAAGACAAACCAGACTCATGCAGGAGGGGTGGTGATACCTGGGACTCAATGATCCTTGTGGGTCCCTTCCAACTCAAAATATTCTGTGATCCTACATGGAAATGCTGATGCCAACATAACTGAGTCTTAGACTGTGAAATAGAGGTAGGAAGGGAAAAATCTCCAAGATGGGTCTGAGGACACCCAGAATCTCTACATTTTGCTTAATACCACTTTAATTTCACTCAAAATCCCAGCTGCTAGCATGGCCGGAGAGCACTCCAGGGTAAGCTGGGTGGTGTCAGCTGGAACAGTTTCAGGCTGCAGAAGGAATTGAATCCAGACCTGCTTCTAGGGCTGCTGTCCCCTTGTGTTAAAAGACATCGGGATGTCCTTCTTCTGCCACTGGATTTTAAAAGACAAGGATTAACCTGAAAATTGTTCTTTTAGGTGTTTGATACTAATATGACTTTGTACAGAGAAGGTGCTCCTTGCTGCAGTCTCAGTATCTGGGTGGATTTTGAGGTGTCAATGATTCCTCAGCCAATGCCCTAGTCCCTGCTGCAGAGGTGTGGAATCACTGGGTGCTTGAAGGTGCCCATGTCCTTTGTTAAACCTGGCTTTCTGTCACATCCTCAGGTTGCAGCTGACCCTCTCTGCACACCTGGGCTGCTGTCTCTCATCAACAGGAGACACACAGTAGCTCAAAGGTAAAATACAACGATCTTAGCCTCACAACTGTGGCTTCAAGGTAAAGCTTTTAAGCTTTTATGCCAGAGTCCAAGAAGATGTGTCTCACATGGAAGAAAATCAGTAAGGAGTTCCGGAGCAATCTTTTTGTTTCATTTTTGGCATGACTAAGAACATTTCTTAGTCATGCCTTTTGTTATTTCTGTTCAGCCACCCAATGTCACAATAATTGGGTGTGCAAATATTGCAAACTGCACACAGGCATTTGTCTCCAAAGGAAGTTATTTTTATAAAGTCTGTATCTCAGACACAAAACCAAACTGCTTCAAAAATTCATTTTGACCAAAGTTACTATCTGTTTGAAGTGATTCATAGTTTTCAAAAGCATAAAACTAAAGATGTGTAGAAAATCCTTCCTGGGGGCCTCCAGGGCAGTTTCCAGCCGAAGCTGTTGATATATTTGAGATGTCACAGCTCCCTCCAGCGGGCTACTTCCAAGAGGAGGATTCTGCAGGCACCAACCCAAAGCTTCCAAACCTCAAACAGAAAATATTCAAAATATTTTTTTTAGCATTTTTTCCCCTGAATGTAGTAGCTGATTCTCCCTTCTCACAGTATAATAATATTTGAAGCAAAGACTTGGATAAAATCTGAGAAAATTAACGTACATGGACCAGATTTTCATATAGACTCAAACCAATTATTTCCTGTTGACTGCCATGTAAATACAGTTTTTCATTTGGAGTAGGGTGGTATAGCCTGTGAAACCACAACATGTGAGTTGTAGTAGGACAAGGAAGGTTTCCTATGTTTATATTCTCCAAGTCATCATTCTCGAACATCAAACTACTGCAAAGTTCAACACAAATGACATCATCTGAACATATGTGACTCCATGTAGGTTTGTTTTCATAACATGGATTACTGGTACTTACGGACCTTCACAGGAGCTGATGCCTTCTTTTATGAGTTTTCAAGTGTGGCAGTGGATGAAGCCATGTCCATGGGAATGACAAAGTCTAGTCCAACCTAAGGAACAGATCCATAATGGAAATGTGTTCTTTCTTTCCAAGAACCTGAAAACACAGAACAGTTATTTTGGGAGATTTCCAATAATTCTAATTCTTGGTGTCTTTTTTCTTGGGAGATGATGTCTTGTGACATAAGCACGTTATAAATATTTTAATTTTCACAAATACTGTAAACCACAACATCTATGTTAATAATTTTAGATTGATTATTTAATATTATTTATTTAATATTATTATTTGATATTAAAAGAAAAGTAATGAAAGGAGTTTAATGCAGTTCATTACTACTCCTTTCCAATCAACTTCTGTTCACATTACTGACTCCTTAGTAGTGTTTCAAGCTGTAGGTTTAAAAATGGGCTTGCAGCTGATGGATAGTGCTGGCAAACCAGGGAATGGATTGAGCATGATGGTTATAGATAGGTGGTTGCTGAGCCTATAAGAATCTGCATTAGATACAATGGTATCAGCATCTGGAGACAAAACAACAGCACTACATAAATCATGTGCAGTGTTGTATGTTCTCAAATATATAATATGTTGCCTGGCAACCACATGTCTCTCAGCTTGGAAAAGTAACTGTTTTTAATTATGTCCCTGTGATACTGTATGACCACAGAATTAAGAACACTGAATCTGCCTGATTTCTTTGAAGATGACATTTATTAAAAAATTATGCTCCTTTTTGAACCATCAATATGCCTTGCCTCAATCAAGCATTCTGTGCTTCTGCAGAACATGTCTTCTTTTCCCTGAATAGTTCAGGATTTATAGAATTTATAAAGCATCCTTCATG
Source organism: Ammospiza caudacuta (assembly GCF_027887145.1). Classification (NCBI taxonomy): domain Eukaryota; kingdom Metazoa; phylum Chordata; class Aves; order Passeriformes; family Passerellidae; genus Ammospiza; species Ammospiza caudacuta. Next base: position 45,551,920 of record NC_080597.1, read on the forward strand.
TAGTCAGGGCCTACTGCTTCTTCTTTTTTTTTTTCTCTGTAAGGATGTGCTTACATCTCTCAGCTCACAGAGACAAGAAATTTGGGCTGTGTGGCTCTCCTGTGGCTTGGACTTTATCTTGTGTAAGGAAAGGCACTAATATACAGACCAACTTGGCACATACCAGTAGTTTACAACATCTGTCAGCTGGATTTAGGTAAGCTAAGTACACCTGAAAAGCTGGATCCCATATATATACTATATTCCCAGATTTCTGTAAACAGTAATTTCTGCACTGTTAAGAGTGGAGCACATTAGTAAAACATTTGCAAAGTCATGGAGCTGAGGCACGGCCTTCAGTGTACTATCTTCTGCAAAGAACATACCTGGAGAGGAAATTGTAGATATCACCCATCTTTGCAGGTCCAGCCTCAGTAGGAAAGGACTAAATAATCCCCTGGAGCACACTGCCTGGGACACCCTGCACCATGGGAGTCTCTCTCTATTCAAACCCCCTTTGAGTGGATTAGGAATAGCTCTTCTATTTTAGGGGTGAATACTCCAGCTAGAAGGTGAGTTATAGAAATGGTGTCACAATTTCACAGCTCTGTGGGGCCTTAAATATACTCTGAGATACCTGTTTGGACTGAACCTCTGAAGAGACTTAAAGAGATGCTTAGTTGCTCATAGGCAATAAATCTCAGATGAATGGAGATTTGAGCTACACCAAACAAATATTTTCAAGTGGCACGGACAAATTTCTAGTGAGTCAGGGTGCCTCCAGCATTACTAACCACCTGCTGCAGAGTCCTTTGAATTGAATTCTTGTACATAGGTATTCCATTCTATGTTATTTGTATATTTTATCAAACACAATTTTATTTTATTGATTTATTTTTTTACATGATCCCAACTCCCTATGGGGATTATGCTCTTTTTATGTTTTAACGCCTAATTGTCCATTAAGAAACCTTCAAGAAATAACTGAGATGACTCCTTCTAAAAAAATAGCCCTAACAGATCATCTAAGAGGGGATGGCATTAAGAGTAGTCCCTCAAATCATTTTCAGTTCTGTACAGCTTTTTCACTGTATGGTTACATAGGAACAGAAATTTCCTCAGGTACTATTGCTTCAGACTCAGAATATTAGACATTAATTTTATATTACACTTTCTGGCTTTTTTTTCTTTTGTGTATGGAGTCCTTACCTAATTTGATAAAATGTAGGAAATGCACTTAATATGAATATGAACATATACTTTTATTAAACATATGAACTTTATTAAACTCAACACCGGCCCAGGTTGCTCAGGGAGGTTGTGGAGTCTCCATCCTTAGGATTAATAAGATATTTGAACATGGTCCCAAGCAACCAGCTACAGGTGGCCCTGCTTGAGCAGGGGGGTTGGACTAGATGGCTTCCAGAGGTCCCTTACAACCTCAGCCATTCTATGATTCTGCGAAACATACAGTGAAGGGACCCTGATCAGAAGACCCAATTACTAACTGTCCCTTCCTTTCCCTTTCCCCAGACCTTCTCAGCTAACTTGAAAATACCTACAGAGAAAGAAAATCAGTCTCAAGATCCAAATCCATGGCACTAGGACACAACTCTGAAGCTGGCAATTTCAGCCTGTGGAGCAGAATGAAAAAGCCCATCCTTAAATCCAGAGTCTGATGGGCAGTTTTCCAAGCAGCCACAATGAGCTGGGGGACTAGCAGCTGATGCATCCCACCTGGCCAGTCAGGCCAGAGCAAGATAGAACCATCTAGCAAAAGATTTTTTTTTTTTTCTTGAGAGTTAATTGCTTTGGTTTCCAATTGTATTAGATTGGGAGGACTTTATATTGATTTTCCTGAAGGAAAAAGTGAAGAATAGATAGAAGATCATCAGTGCACTTCAGAAGCTGTCTTTTGTATTTGTCAGGTTGGTCCGATGTAAGATTTTAGTCCCTGCCATTCAAGCACTGCAGTGCCTAATGCCAAGGGCAGTCCTAGCTGTCCATTTGCCTTTCATGGTGCCTGGGGAGAAGTGACTACCCAGGAAATCCAGTGTGCTGTGTGGCAGCTGCCTTGTGTGGGCCAGGAGACACAGCAACGGGAATGAGCCTGGGATCCCTCCTCAGCTCTCCAGTGTGGGTGTCTTGGAGAAAGCACACCTGCCATGGCCTGGGCAATTCACAGCCACAGCTCTTAGTGCCCAAGAATGTAACTAGAAACACCAGACCCTAGGCAACAGCCGGCCAGGGAAGTAGTCTCTGCCCCAGTCATTAAATTTGTGTGGCTGCTCAGATAGGATAATAATCACTGAAGAACAAACAGGCAGGACCACAAGAGAGAAAATGAGAGCAAGTCTTCCTCTGCAGCAAGACTGGTGAGGAATGAGGTGGGAGAGTCACATCTGCTTTATAGACACAATGTGGAGATCAAGTAGAGAAGAGATTCTCTGATTAAAAATGTCTTCAGTGCTGAGGACTTTCAAGGTTTAACCTTGAAAATAAGCATCCTGTTTTGGACCTCTAATTTTTCTGCAATAGCAGCAGCTAAAGGGAAACCTGAAGTTACAGATGAACTTTATGTTGTTTTGTAGAAGTAAAACCACAGGCTCTTATAATCCAGGCTTGACTGAACTGCTCAGTTCCTGAAAATAGGTCACAGAGAGAATCTGCACTAATTAGGAAAAGTTGGCAAAAACAATCATTGCAAGTTAAAAATGTGTGTCAGATCCATTTTACTTGCATGGTTGATCTGGAGGTGATGTAATGAACAGGTTTTGTATCAAAGGAGTACATACTGAAGAGGATGACTCAGTTCTGGGAGCCACAGGGAACAAGTTAAATCAGGTTCACTGTGCAGAGCAGCAGCTTTTGACAACTCCTCAAGATCATCAAGCAGCTGCAGCTGCACCTTCCCCAAAGGCCCCATAGCATATTGACATCTATCCATGCAGTTAAAATTTTCCTTTTCTTCTGAGGCCCAATTTTCTGTTTGATGGATTTAAGCTGCACCTTCCCTTGGCAGAATCCAAGAGAGGACTTGAGTGCTGCTGAGTTAGATAATATACGGGCCTTGAAGTATTTGGGATGCAAAACAGAGTCCCAAGGCTTGTGACAAGCATCTCCCAAGTTTGTACAAACTCAGGTAAGAATCTGTGCTGTGCCTGTGGAGAATGAATTATATCAGGCTGGAGAGCTATAAAACCGACGTGTGAGCAGGCCAATGTGCAATACATGACCTATTCTGGGCATTCATATGAAGCTGTAGGAAACTCCTGGGCTCTCTTTTGGGGCCCAGACATTCAACATTAATCCCTGCAGTGCATAAGTTCAAGTTCATTGTGTAAATTTTAGACATTAAATCCTCTGTTTTCTCTTTTTCTTTCTCTGAGTATGCAGCTTCTGTTTTCTGGACATGTTTAATTACAGGCCCAAACCATTCACGTACAAAAGCAGGAATGGAGAGGACCATCAAGCAGACAAGTGTGTATACAGCAAGCTGGCCAATGCTTTAGTCCTCTTCTAGGGCAGGCCTATGTCCAGATTGGTATTCAGAGTTAGATTCTGTCTTTTTCTGCATCTTCATTACTATGCTAATGAAACAAAGGAATGATTCATTTATCTTTAGTGTTAAACAAGTATTTTACTTACCTTCTGCTAGAACAATGCCCTGGGTAAGTAATCATGCAAAGCAGGTACCAACATGGAAGGAGAATTTGAATTGGTCTTTATGTGTGTGTTCAGAACTGCTGAACTCATTTGATATAAAATTACTGACTTCGGGAGTCTGTAGGATTCTGTATCTTGGAAAGTATCTGGATGACAGGAGAAGCTGTGTTTCTTTTCTTGACTGCCAGCATTATTTCACTATGTGAATCATTTCAGTATGCAAAGCTGTCATGAAAATTTGCAAGTCTAGGCTCACAGTCCTACTCACCCTATGTTTACTCTGATGAAAAAAAAAATTGTACCTTACTCACCCATCAAAAAACTGATTACCTCAGGCAAACAGAATCTCAACCAGCTTGCTTTCCTTTAGCTCTTTCAAAAAAACAGACATAGTGAAAGAAACCCTCTGTCACTTTTCTTTTTAGGAGTTTCTATGTTAACTTATCTTGAGTCAACCCAGGAACTCACTGAATGTGTGGCTACAACTTATCTTGAACTGGGAGGAAAGAGCTTGATGTTCCTATTTAGAAAGGATACAATAAGTCTATATCTAATGTTTAGAAAGCATTTTATCTAGATGTTTCTCTCACCACCAGAACTCTTATTAACCTTTTTTAACATGGCAACAGAAATAATAATGTGAGTATTCTATTCTGAAAATGAACATTTCAGAGTTCCTGTATTGCACAACTCAAAGTGGGGATGCTTGTTGTGGTTGATTTTGCCAAGGCAGCATGAAGCTAATGCCATTTACAGAAAGCTGGCTCTCAAAGGAGAGAAAATTAAGCTCTAGTGAGAGCAGTTCTCTTCTTGTCAATATTCTGTATCCTTTTTGCTAAGAAAAGCACATATCCCCTCTTCAGCTATGGCGTCAGTAGCTCATTCACTAAGATATTAAACCAGACAATAAATGGTATCACAACATCTGAGCCAAAGCTTATTTTCAGAACAGATCAGAGAAGCTGCTGTGCTTGTGTGAAGTGTCTTTGCTGGATCAGGGCCCTTGTTCCATTTAATTTCAGCTCAGTTACCTGAGACCTCACCTCATTCTCAATCACTGTGTCCTGCCACAATACTAAAATGTTTGTACTGCTCTTCATAATTCTTCAAATATTTTCAAAGCCTTACTCTTATATACTAGCCAGAAACTGTCTTTCCTTTCATCTTATATCAGACTAAGCAGTAAGCCTTTTTAACTCTTGTTTTCCAGGATGTATTCATGGTGAGTGAAACAAAATAAGAAGAGGGACATAGGTTCAGTTCTTCCCAGCAGCACACTGCCTCACTGGATGTAAAGCTGTGTAGCTCTTGGGGTGGCCAGGAAGAGAAGGCAGGAGGTAGCTCTTGTAACTCTGATCCATCTCCCTTCCTTCCCCCTCACGCACCCTGTTGAGGAGCAGAGCCCACGAGTGGCAATTCCAGCACTCTTGGCTGTAGCATTCTGGCCCATGGAGAGGGAGTGCTCCATGCCCCCTTTACTGCACCTGTGCAAATGTCACACTACCCTTAAACCTTCCTGTCACACTGTGCCCCAAGAAATTACCCCAGCACCAAGACAGAGTCAGTCTTGCCATCCTTCTGGATTCCTGCCTGTAGCTTGGACCTGTCACACTGGCACAAGATATCCACAGACCTCTTTTCCCTCAATTCAGCCAGGAACAGGGCTCCTCCTTCCTGGGAGCTGGAAGAGCAAAGGGCTGGAGGCCAAGTGGTGGGATTCCAGCTGGGGACTTCAGGAAGTTCCATTGCCTGAGCAGCCACCTCATGGGTAAGATTGAAGGAGGTGGTGGTGGTAGTAGGCATGTCATGGAAGCCCAGCTCAAAATGCTGCCTTGTCTGAAATTTTGCAATGCTGTGGAAAGTGGCTTAGATGATGAGAATTGAAGGTTCTTGATTATTGAAAGTAATAAAACCAGTAAAAATTACCAAAATCTGTAATTTTCTTTTTTTTTTTTTTTTTTTTTTTTTTTTTGTCCTCATAAAGAAGAAACTAGAATTGACTTTAAGAAGAAAGCAAAGAATTAAAGTTGTACTGCTCAGACACTTGGACTGAACCCAGGCAGGCATTGAATAAGAAGCCACATTTTAAAAAATCTCTTCTGCGTAATATATGACAAAGAAAAAGAAATGTTATTCAGCATGGTTACTAACTTTAATGAAGAAGGCAGCACATGTGCTTTAAAGAAGGAAATTATCAAGTATAAAAAATATTTAAAGAGAGGCAATTCCACCCATAGTCCTATGGCAAAGTTTTTAAAGCTTATTGCATATTATATTCAGTCCACTGTACCCTGTAATGTTCTCAAGATGAAAGTTGTCTGATGATAAAAACATGAAGTAGATGAGGAATAAAGTCTTGCAATTCAATTTATAGAAAGAGAGTCACGACTGCTTCTGAGTTCTTGATATTTTTGGCTTTATGTACAGACATACAGCAAAGTCTCCAGTGTGCTTTTGCATAAGCCTGCTGAAAGTCTTCATGCACAAGTATTAACTGAACTTTTGGAAATGAATATTCATTATGTTTCTTGCTTGTCCATGATCCTTGGGGAGCTTGTAATGAAGGAGCATGTAGGAGAGAAAGGTAACTTTGTTCTCTCTTTCTGCAAGAACCTCATAAATGGCTTCAAAGCTAGATACAAATGCTTTGTGCTCAGTCACCGATAAGTTTAGCGCCACTGTGTTCAAAGGCTCCTTCTGAAAGTTAAGCTTCAGCTCACAGAGGGGGCAAAAGTCTCATTCTATGTAGGTGTCATTAATTATGGCAAATACACACAATAATCTCCCCTTTTGTTGATGACTCATACTTTGAGGATAAATAAGATATTTTTCCTCACAGTACTAGGTAAGAAGAAGAGACTGCAGTGCCTTAGCTAAAAGTTCATTAGGATATTGGTGTAGATTTTTAAAACTGAGCATACAGTGATGTATATGCTTTATTCCAGCATCTTTTCATGTTTTAATAACTTCCTTCTGTAGTGTGAGGAATTAAAGAAAAATAACAACCTTTGAGGAGAGGCTGCAGCATTAAACAAATAACAATTCCCCTTCACTTTTCTCCTGTGCTGCCCTCCCCTCTGTGTATTTTCCCTTTTGCAGAGCATTTGCCCCTCCATGGGCACTCACCTGCCATTTAACCTCTCCATGTATGTATGGGATAAGCCCAGTCACCAGGTCTGTAAAGTCAGTTCAATCCCTCTTCTGACTCTTTCTGGCCCATATCTCTCCAACCACACCCGTACCTTGTCCTCTTCATTCACTGCCTGTTACAAAGGACCATCCTCCCCTCGGAAGAAAGGAAGTGTGTCTCACCGTGTAGGGGTAAATGAGATTTCCTGCTAATTGCACTGAGTTGAATCCATCACTGCAGCAGCTGCCATTCCTGCCTCAACAGTGCAGGAGCCATGAGTAGGGCAACATGTCTGTGCTGCTTTGCTGGCCTGGCTGGTCTGGTGTGCAGAGGCTCAGCTAGCTCTGCCAGGTACAAATCTGCAGAACCAGAGCATCCACCAACCCAGGGGTGTTGAATACACCTGTGGGCCAGTGTTTCTCTCTACTGGGCTACCTTAGTTGCAGGGAGGGTCACAGCAGTCACCTTTCTCTGGTCTATGGCATAGATGAGGCAGAGCATGACAGGGAGCAGGGAGTTTTGGCTAGCTGCAGGCTGATGCTCTGAGTTAAGGTGACAATGCAGGTGTACCCAAGTGTCCTCCAACTGTCTGGCTAGGAATGACAAGCACTGAGGCAGAGTGGCAGAGGCTTTGTTTATCAGAGGACAGGGAAGGGGGCACATGGCCTTCTGTCTTTACTGAGAAGTGATGGTGCTAACCAGTTGATGAATGCAAACTCCACATTTGAGAAACAGTTCAGAGGAAGCAATAAACCTTTGAACATAAGGAGCAATGGAGATACTTTGTATCTGTGGTATTTACAAGGCCCTTGCCAGAGCGCCTCCTGGGCTTCTGAAGCTCTTTAAGTGGTGGTCCTTGCTGAGGCCTGGTGACAAGAGATGAGTTCTTCAATGCTCTGTTTAGGAGCAGCAGTCAGAGGCACAGAAGTGTTGTCTTCAGTTAGTTAGTGCTTTGGCCTCAGGAGCACAGCAAGCTGTCACTGTGTGTGCTTTCTGCCTGCACCAGGACCTGTCAGCCTGGCTGTATCCTGTTTGCTCTACTGAAATCTAAACATGGGTCAGATGATTTACTGGCCTGCACTGTACCTGGCACAGATGGGGCTAGCTGCCTTCATGCTGCATGAGGATACCCTGGTTCTGTGCTGGTGTTTTGTGTTTCTTTCATGACAAGCTCGGAGAGAGGCTGTACCAGAGTCACATTGCCTGCTCACATGTGAATAATAGCTTTATTTACACACATGCAGTCTGATGTGCACTTCAGTTTCAAAATACACCAGATCATATGTCTGAATATAGCCACTTCCAGCTTGCTTTGTGGACCTTGAGCTCCTGGAGAGAAAATTTAGCTATTGCTTATGATGAGCAACCTGCACTGGGCTGTACAGGAATAGTGCTAAGAAGAAGAATCACCTAGCCACACACTGGTCACCTGAAAGTCAGAGTTAGAAGCCAGGATTTGGTAAGCAAAATGTTACACCAGTTATACTTTCCCAGCTTCTAAATGATGCAGGCTTTTTTTCCAGTGCCTTTCCAGTACTCTACTGATTTAGCCAGCATCTATTGCCCCCTACTATCTTCTAGCTCCCATCATCCAAGAGTATAACTTGGAAAGGTTATCCTCTTTCAAAATCTCTTTTCCATGAATGGACTTGTAAGTTCTCTGATGATACACAGCAGCTCAGCATTAATTTTCATGATACAAGAATGAAAATTCATTGAGGAAGAAAAGGAAGAACAGGGAGGATTCCTCGCCTACAGTCACCCAGAACAGCTTGCTCTCCAGTGGTCTAACTTGTCCACAATCTTGAGGAGGGCAATATAATCATAATCTAGCAGATGTACCAGGAACAGAAAGGAAGGATACATTTTACATCAGCTTCAGAACTAATTGTCTGAAATAGTTAGGAAAGCTGGCCCAGTGTTCACGCTGTGAGTTGTTCTTTCCTTTCATCTTGGCATGGCTTGTTTTGATCACCTATCCTGAGCAAAGAACTGCATACATTAATTAGGAACAAAATGTCATCTCACTAGAAAACCAGCTGCCATGTGGTAAGTTGTGCTGTGGAACAACATCTATAACATAAACGCAGATTTAGCTGCCTTGATGACAGAAGCTGAGAGAGAGCTGGCACAATTGAACAGCTACAAGACAGCCCAGCTTGGATTAGTAGTACAGCTGTACTTGGTATGTGTAAATTATGGAGATCTTTTGGCAGAACCCCAAACTGCTGCCAAATCTGGGTCTCTCTCCATCATCCCAGTCTTCCTCACAAACAGCTACAAGACTCGCCCCCATGCTTAATTTGACCTTGTTTGTGAAACAAAATGCCTCCATTGTTAGAAGGTTTAAGTTTTTGCACACAATGATTAAAGCTGGAGCTTTGCCGCCTCCTTCAATGGGGGCAGGTTTGGGCTCTTGAGCAGTGAGCCATGAGGGAGTGAACAGGATGATCCAAGAGAAACATGCTTGGTCCTTGATATGGCCAAGGCTGGAGGCCAAGGACTTCTAAGCATTGAAGTGTGTCACTGGTAGATTACACATTTAGCAGGTTTAGAGCATTAATCTCTGAAGAATACACAGCATGAGGAATATTTGTAAAACGAGGAAATCTACTGAATTTCTCTGTTTATATCATATAAATCACATACAGCTGAAAAATAGTAATGATAAACAGACTTTTCAGCCAGCTTTTCCTCAATAGACATACAACAGCAAGGTATTGTGGTGGTTCCTTAGGGGCTGAGAGCAACATGCTGTGAGCACCACGGCTGGGCCAGAGATGCATCCTTTTCCTCCAGCTGCCTATGCACAGTCTGATCTCATCCATTAAGCCCAGTTAGTAAACCAGCAGAAAACAAGATTAAAAAAATAAAAATAAATTTTAAAAAATCAGTGCACTGTTACGCATACTGTTGCTAAGATACAAGAAATGCTTCTGAAAAGTTTCTCCCAGAAAGGACTTTATATTTTTTCTTCCATTTCAGGGTGACTTGACTTTTCCTCCCATGAATGTCATTCAAGAGACCCTGCTGAGCTAGAATTGAATCTGAATACAAAAGCTTAAAGCTCACTTTCTTTATACTGTTATCAATACAGTCCTGCTTCTTTCAAACAGCTCAAACTGAGTGTTTCATAGAAAATTTTATTTTAATTTTTTTTCTGTGACCAGATTAAGATAAAAATGCCTCGGGAAGTAGAATTGATGAGCAATATAAGTGGTGTTTGTACAAGAGTCAAAGCAGTATTTCTGACTGCACTGAGTAGCACAATAGTATCTTCTAAAACAATAGTTCAAAAGTTACAGACAAATAAAAGAGCATTTGGAGTTTTGACTACCTGACCTGGTTGATTGATAGATACAGGAGCCTGTTTTGCCAGCAGAACAAAACCACCAACTCAACGAACATTTCAAGCTCCTTTTGATATTCATGTGTAACATTAAAGATCACATGTTGTTGATTTAATGATATTCTATAAAGTCTAGACGTCTCAGTGCCCAACCAGGATGATAACTAGTTCATCGTCACAATGCTGAACCTACAGTATCAGACTAAATTTGTTTGTTTTTTTTAACAGAGCACATAATTTCTAAATGTTTGCTTAAATCTCCGGGGGCCTGACATTCTGTCTTGACCAGGAATAAAAAATAAAAGCTGTCAAAAGAAGACAATGAAAAGCAAGCGACAGATGAATGTAGGTTCTAGAGTGGCTCGACACCGTGCCAGCTCCTCCTTTATTTTTGTAAATATGCTGGCTCATGGCCCCTGGGATTATTTGTCAATAAAGTATTGACTCCCTGCATAATTCCTTTCATTAGTCTTATTTAAATGAAAACAATTCTCTTTTTTTTTGCCATGATATGTCACATCATGTGGTGTTAGAAAAGATTGCTCTTCTCTAAGTAAAATGGAGCATAAACAGCAAAATGTGAACTGAGCACCTTCTACTAGGGGCAAGCGTACATAAAGAATTTTGAGCATTCCAATTAAACTGCATTTCTGAAATTTAGCTTGTAGTGTTTCCACTGAGAACATCAAGTACTTGGGCATATGGCATCACCATTAAATTATGACACGTGCCTACATTACTTGTCATAGTTATTAAGTCTGAGTTACTAAGAAGTCACTATGGATCTCCCAGGGTGATCTGCTGCATTATACAGAGCGGAGATTTCAGGAATTGCTGCTTCAGGTCTCATAGCTCGAAATGAAACAGAATGTGTTTTTTCAGAAAAAGATCCAATCTTGATTTAAATATTTGCAGTACTAGAACTGCCCCCCAAACCCAGACAGTTTTTTTCTGGGGGCAGTCACCAAGGTCTACAGAGCTGGCTGAGATTCTTCTCCACAGCAAACAGGCTGTTTATGGCCAAAACAGTCAGTGTAACCTAAACAACTATTGCTTTTTTATTGCACAGACTTCTCTCCTTTGCAAGATTAAGTTTTGACAAGACTACAGTACTGGATGCAGTATTTTGCTAGTTAGCAAATCATCATTTTCAATGCTGAAGAATTTCAAGGATATTTAATTCTGTCTTTATGAGTCTTTTGTTTAAGTTACTGATGTTGAAATCCCTCACAGTGATCCTGATTTTTCTCCCTGCATGTTACCAACAGCTGTTTATGTACTGGTGCTCATGTTTACCAAAGTGATATACTCGTCTGTGGCAAATATCAACATGCAAGGCTCTTTCTGCCTTCACAGAGCAGATGTAACCATGGATATTTATTTTCAAGCTGTTAGTGGCTTGGAGAGAAATGGTCACATGCTGTCAGGCACATGGTGTCACTCTTGGGGATGCTCTGTGCAGGGCTGAGAGTTGGACTTGATGACCCTGCGGGTTGCTTCCAACCCAGCATATCCTGTGGTTCTGTGATTTGATGTTTGACACAGAAACCTACATAATTTTCCTTTTTGCCTTCTCTGTATTTCTTCAGCAGGCTGTGGGACACTGTTAGTCTTACCATCCAAATCATCCTACAGGTCTGAAAAGCACTAAGGAGCTAGAATTTATGTTCTTAAAGCTTCAATTCCTCTTGAAAATTATTTCTTTGTTTCATTTATATTCCTTGGCATCTGGGTCAGTTCTTGTTCTTGACATCCTGAGTTCAGCTGAAATTTGTGCAGATTTTTACTTTTTTGCCAGGATGCAGTGGGAACTGGGACGGGAGTAAAGAGTCAGGAGTGTCCCCAGCACTGGCTGTGCTGCACCAACAATTTACATCCCTCGAGGCCTTACTGTGAATGGGTTTAATCTTTCTCTAATACAGAGTCACAGAGGAAGTTTCAAAGTGGTCTCAATATTCCCCTGCTTCCCACACTCCTCCAAGGGCATGGGCTGTGCAGGAGGCCATGGCACACAGCCACCAGCACAGCCTCTTTTGTCAGCTCAAAATACATTCAGCCCTGCCTTGACCAGCCCTGGGAGCCCCTGAGCACCCTCCTGTATCTGCTCACCTCATATGGGAGGATTTGCTTTGCTGTTCCTAGCAGAACACATACCCCAGAAGATCTCTCCTGCTTGACTGGCAGCAATGTTCTCACAGTGTCAAGCTCCAGTGTCTGTGCTGGGCACCCTGTGTGCATCTGGCAAGGCAGGGGCTCTGCTCTCCTCTCCCCATGGCTGATCGTGCCCCATCTCATGAGCACACCTGGTCAGCAGTGCAGCCACTGCTCAGCCTTACTGCTGTTTAGTTTAATTTAACTGCTTAGTTTTCAGAAATGAAGATTAATCTCAGGCCTTGCTGAGCAGACCCACCAGATCTGCTACATTTGATCTGGTCAAGTCTTTGAGTCGATATCTGCAAAAGCCTTCTGAAATAAAAGGCTTGAATTTATTATCTAAATATGTATTAGACAAACAAGATTTACACCAAAATATGCACAGAGGCTTTCCAGAAAAAGACATGTAAAAAATTTCCTTTGAAAAGCACCTTATCATAAAGTGCTATTTCCCTCTGTGAAGAGGTGCCATATGAAAACTGGCCTGGCTACACATCTTTTTTTCTAAATATTCATAATAGAAATACTCTCTTTGAAAATCTAAAAAGAAACCCAGATCATCTTCAATATTACTAGCTTATACCAGTTTGTAACCATTGAAAGTATGTCTTTCCTACTCATCCCATACAGAAAACCCTGTAGTCCAATATCCTAGCAGTTATGGGAATTCCCAAAAGGACAAGATTAGTACAAAGAAAATTCTCTCCTGATGTGTATTTTCCAATTTTTACATCCTATTCATAAAACAGTTCTAAAGATACTCTTCATGAACTAGAGTGGTTCCAGCAATAAGCCTCTCCTTATCCTGTCTGACCCAGCTGGCAGGGTTGGCTGTGTTTGTGTTTGTTAAAAACATGAAGGCAGAGAACATAGCTCCCAGCGTTTGGCAGAGTGCTCTTGATACTGTGGGCATGTGTCTCACTATTACAGCGTCCTGTGGGCGCAGCTGGTGAGAGAGAGACGGTGAATCTTGTTTCTTGAATCAGAAGGCTGAATTTATTAATATATGATATAATACATTATAGTTATACTAAAAGAATATAGAGAGAGGTTTGCAGAGCTGCTAGCTAAGCTAAGAAGAGATAGAAAAGAATCCACAACAAAGCTGTGGCCAAGGACTCAGTCCCCTGGCTTGCACTGGTGATTGGCCCTTAATTATAAACATAGAAAATGAGCCAATCAAGGTGTCCCTGTTGCATTCCCCAGCAGCTGATAATAATTGTTTACCTTCTCTTCGGGGGCCTCTGGCCTCCCGAAGATGCAGAAATCTGAAAGAAAGGATTTCTGTGGAGAAATGTCTGCGACATCTCACCAGCTTCCCAGGAGCTAAACACTGGTAAATGTGAGCATCGGAGGAAAATTACAAACCTGACTAAATGGTTCCAGCCACCTGCTGCTTTGAGGAAGCCATTGTACTTAATAAAAGAGACAAATTCAAATATCTTTTAGGACAAAACAGCATTTAAGGACACAAGGGGTTTCTTCAGTTGTTACCTGTCTGTGCATGATCTTCACTGAGCATAATACCACTCTGACTTGTCACAGCTGCTCAGGACATCTCAGGGGAGCACCTCTGGACAAAGCAGGACATGGGTTGCTTTTCTGCAAGACCCTTCCCATTTCCATTCCCATGGCAAGCTGCTGCTGAGGAAAGATCATGGACCTGAGATAGAGAATATGTTACCAGTGCGGAGGCAGAGGATGCCTTGCTGTGTAGAAACAAATCATTCATGTGTGACCTGGGGGATAAGGAGCTGAAGAGAGCTGAGAAAGGGAGGGGTTGAGAGATAGTCCTGTAACAACCCAGAACAGTAGTCCAGAATTGCCAAGTGCCCTCTGCCATATTCCTTTACAGTGCTGCAATTCTTTAACTGGCATTGCTAACTTATTGGGATGGGGTGATGAAGGAGAATAGGTGCTACCAAGCAGTGATGCCAGCTCCACGTCTTCTGAGAGTACTCCTGAGTAAAAATTCCCATATGCATTTACTGAGGGGCACAAAGAGGGAACTTGGAAGCTGACTCTAACTGCACTTCCTAAAATGGAGAACTCTGCTATTTTCAGGAGACAATAGCCATTCTGTGAGATTAACATGATATAGTGCCCTGATTGTTCCTGTCTTGACAAATGTACCTCTTCTTGAAATGAAAAGGGTTCTACCAGATCATTAAACCGCATAGTTGTCTCAACTTGCTTTAATTAAGGATTGGAGTATTGCTTTTTTTATTCCTTAAATAAAAAATAGTTACAGCTCTGCTCTCTGCAGTTTGTTTTTATTTTATTTCTCCAGCAAAGCAGTTCTTTCTGTGAAAACTCAGCAGGGCAGGGTAAGAAAGGAGCAGTTCATCTACTTTCTATGAAAGAAATTAAATGTGATTTTAAACAAGAAGCCTCTAAGAACTTCTTTCCTCATTTGTGATTCTGCTTTTATCAGGAGAAACACGGACCAGAATTACGAGCCATAAATACAACAGGAACAAGAATCTTGGATGATGAGCTGGGAATGGATGTAGGAGCACTGCTGGCATCTTCTCTGAGGTCACACTGCTCCCTCAGAGACTTGCTGGGAAGGACATAGAAGCCTGTGGTATCTACAGAGCTGCCCATGTGACAAACTGTCCATCTGTTCCATGTACCGACAGATAATCTGGACAGATTAATCTAAAGATATTGTGTTGTGAAATTTCTAGCTTTTCCTTTGTTGTTCCAAGTGTAGTTTGACCTTCTTGTGCTTACCAGGGATGTTTAAATTATAACAGACCCGCTACTGGATTTGTGGTGCAGAACTTCTTCATTAATTGAGTCAAAATTTCTTGCACAGAGGGTGCTATGATAAGTTAGTAATGCCTGTTCTGGATCATTGGCTTTCTCTAAATGCCTTTAGGTTCGCTGCAGCCTCAGTGGATTCAGCTTTCACTGAACAGCAAGGGATGATGTGGTAAGACTAGTCTTCAGTTACTCTGGTGAAGAAAACACTTTTGGAATGATTCCAGTATGGCTTTTCCCTGGAATCTCTTGGAAATCACATCTGGCAGAGGTGAAATTCACATAATAACTGCATTGAAACAAAAGCTCTTCAAGTTTCTCTGCCTGGAATTACATGAATAGCAGTCAGCCATGAAAAGCAGCCACTGACCATCAGAGCAAAGGAGGATGCCTGGGAAAGGTAGACAGCAAGATGTATTGGCTGTGGCTGGGACAGAGTAAATGTTCAACATAGCAGCCCCTGTGATGTAGTCTGGGTTTGTGACTAAAACAGTTGACACCACCAATATTATGTCCACTAATGAGCAGTGCTTGCAGTGTTGTTGCTGTCTCTCTTCCCCCTTCCCCCAGTGAGCAGGATGGGATTGGGTAAAAAATCTGACCTTATACCTGACCCAAGCTGGCCATAAGGTATTTCATGTGATATCATGCCATGTTCAGCACTAAAAAATGGGAGGGTTTTCTTCCAAATCAGTTCTTGCTCTGAGACTACCTTGGCATTGCTCTCTTGTAGGAGGTGGTGAATGAATGCTGTCGCGTTACTTATTTTTTCCTCCCTTACTTATTAAGCTGCTCTCATCTCAGCCTATGAGTGTTCTTGCTTTCACTCCTGTTCTCTCTCTTGTCCTGATGAGGATGTGTGGGTTCTTTAGCTGCAGCCCTTGGTCAGCACACAGTAACCCTCCATGTCTATAGTTCTCTTCATGCAGATGTATCTGAAGAGTGCTTACCTGAGACATGGTTTTGCCTTTAGATGTTTGCAGAGCTCCCTTCAGAGCCTACATACCCAGCATCAGCCAGCACAACACAGGAGGTCAAGCTGTTCTGGGATAAACCCAGGTAAAATCTGCTCAAACCATGGCAGTCTTTAGTCTCTAGCAAGTGTGCATCTGCACCAGGTTACTGAGTCACTTCACAGGTGGCTGTTGAAACAATGCTCTCCAGGAAATACACTCTATGGGGGTAGTGCAAGCATCACACACGGCACAGTGTTTCTTACA
Organism: Ammospiza caudacuta; assembly: GCF_027887145.1. Classification (NCBI taxonomy): domain Eukaryota; kingdom Metazoa; phylum Chordata; class Aves; order Passeriformes; family Passerellidae; genus Ammospiza; species Ammospiza caudacuta. The sequence goes on from NC_080597.1 coordinate 45,568,184, forward strand.
GCAGGGGGTGAAGCTACTGCCTTGGGCAGTGCTTCAAGATGTTTGAAGCAGAGGTTGCTACTGCTGTGCCCAGACCTCGTTTTTCCCATGCTCTTGCAGCCTCAGGTTTCTGTCCTTCTTTTCCTCCCTCAGTCTTGTCACCTTGACCCATCCATGTGAAAAGCAAGCTACTAAACACTATAAAAAGGGTCACCAAAACTCAGAGTGCTGTTTGATTGTGGGTGATTTAAAAACTTCATAATTAATTTGGTGCCGTAATATTTATTTCTTAGCAACTTATATGTTTCTCTGTCAAGTGTAGTTCCAAGTTCATATAATATTCAGTGAGTGCTCCTCCGCCTCCTGAACTGTTTTAAGTCAGCCATTCAGCACACACTTCACATTTGTCAGCTACATTAAGCAGCTGACAAATTGTTACAAAGTTTTTGAAAGATTTATACTTCTCATAGAGCGTAGGTACATTACAGTGATGTGTGGTCATTCCAAGATATCAGATTTGAACAAATAATCTCTCTCTTCGGGATCATCTGTAGTAATCCCTATTTGTAGCAGCAGGTAGTAGAAGGATAGCCATGATGACTGGTCTTGCAGTCTGAGGAACAAAAGTTAGTCAAAACCCTGAAGGAGAAGAGCCATCTCTAATTAAATATCAGAGTAATCAAGATGCTAGAGGGTGGTGGTGTTACTGGTAGTTGTGAATTCAACAGAGAGAAGCTATGCTCCTTTGATAAAACAATTTGATGTTCAAAGGAGGTTCAGTTAATAACTGAAATACTCCCAATTAAAGTCAACAGGAGAACAGGGGGAGGTTGGTAGTTGCTATACACAGTAGAAATGTCTTGTTGATTGTATACCCAGAAGCAGGTGAAGTGCTTGATTTAAGTATTAAACAGAAAAATATTACATCCACTTGTCAGCTGCTTAAGAAAAATTATTTCAAAGGCTTTTTTAAACAATATAAAAAATCACAATCAGAAAATGCTAATCAAGTGTAGAAATGGCTGGGATAGTGGAGCAAAGCACACTCAAACTCCCCAAGTTTCAAAATGTATTGTTGTCCAACACAAGGATTGGGGGGCTTCTTTTTTGCCTGCGTGTGCGGAATGTGCATTTGCAATGGAGACACAAAAAAAGGAACAGTTTTAAGTACCACTTCATGGTGCTGCATAGCTCACCAGCAGGCCAAGCACCACAGGCTGTCCAGCAGCATTTGAAAACACTGGTCCTTTGGACAGTCAATCTAAGCAGAACTGCACTGCCCTAGACTTTACCCTGGATAAGAATATCTCTGGTGGATTTGGCCCTTGGTAAATTATGTTGTGGGGAACCGAATTCAGATTCCAGAACTTATGAGCCAGTGTCTGAGATTTTGGTGTCAAACACCATAAGCTGTGTTCAGGTATCTATAGTTGCATATGAAGTCCGGGAATTTCAGGGAATGAGGAGCATTCCTTGCTGTAAGATGGAAACCAAAGAGATGTTTCAAGTTAGTCCTCTTTTTTCTCCCACAAACATAATCCTTTTTACTGAACTCTTGATACAGACAGTCAAAAATCTTAAATTACAGACCAAATGTTTAAGAAACAAGCACTCAGAAGACATAATATCCTATGGAGAGGTATTTTGGCAGCATGCTGTGAAATAGCATGAGTTTTGCTACAGTAGGACTTCAGCAAAAGCCTAATTACATCTACTCTGAGATTGGGTACCCAGTGAAATTCTCCATGGGTACAAGGAAATTATATCCCTGCCAGACAGAAGGCAATTTTCTCTAATCTGAAAATAACAATGTGAAAAGAGGGTCAGCAAAGAAAAGAGACACAGAAGAAGAAACAGTCAGAGCCTGATTAGAGAGGGGAAGGAAGCAAAATTGGTACCACATGGCATAATGTACAGATCTCTGCTTATGTACTCATCAGATGGAATATTGTCTTCAATTTTAGCGTTAGTAAGACTATTTAGTTTTCACTGTAAAACAGTCATGATACTCCACAATCACCAGCAAAGAGACAGAGATTGATATAAGACTATTAAATGAATAAATTGAACCCTCCAGCAAAAAGGGATATGCAATTAAAGACTGCATACCACAAAACACACATCACTGGCTATCTCAAAGCTATGCTAGCATTTGAAGGAAGTGTGAAGCACCATTTAAACTCCTACAGCATTTAATCATTACACTCTATTTCCCCTCAGGGGAAACAGAGCTGCTCCTAATTCTCCATTTCCATATTCAGTGAGAATTAGGGTAGCCTCATTCTCCCCAGGAATCCATTACCATCCCATCCCACCAGGAGCAATGAGATTCAACACAGAGGCTCCCTGTGGTTGTGTTTCTGAAATGGCAGCTGGGCAGTGGCAGTGGCCAGGCTGGATGGAAGGCCTGAACCAAGATTATTTCACATCCTAGAGAAGTCCCTGCAATGAGATACAGCACCGTGGTAGCCCCATTGCTGACAAGGGCTGTCACAAACACCTTCATGTATTAAATAAGCAGCCACAGAGGAAGATGTTTCAGCATCTGCTATGAAAATATTACTTAAAGTGGATCTCCACTCATGACCACAGACTACCTTTATTCTTCAGAAAAGAACTCCATTGCAGAGGAAAAAAACCATGAAAATAAACACTTATGTAGAAACCTTACATTTTGAGCCTTGAACATAACCCCTTTGACACAGCAAACTCAAAATAAAACATTTAACAGTTTGGTGCTGCTTGAATAACTTAATCTAAAGAATCGGGCTAATTCCAGTCATTCAGAGATTTATTTTTCTTTGTTTGTGGCCACCTGCATAACTTGCTGTCTTTCAATGGGTTGTGTCTTCATCTGGATCCTAGTGAATGACTCATTTCTGTTTGATGCATTCACTTTGCATCTCATATCTTCTGAAAGCACATATTCAATGAAACTGTGTGTAATACCTCCAGTTCTGTTTATTTTAAAATGCCCCCCAAGCTACAAATTATATATTCCTGAAGATGAAAAAAATTAAGACTATAGGAATGGTGAATGCTGTCATGTGAAGTCCAGAAGTTTTGCACTGTCAAATGGGATTGCTGAATGCAGGAAGCAATTTGAGGATTCTTACCTCAGGCAATCCTTGTGTGATTAAGCTGCTGTAAGACTGGCTAAGAGAATGTCATGTTATTTCATGGCATGCTTGATGAAACACATCTGTGTTGTGTGACTGTGGATCAGAAATATGAAATACATCTTGTGTGACTGTGGATCAGAAATATCTTGTATTCTACCAAAGCATCATTCATGGAGTTGCACTCAGGATCCAAGAGTGCTCAGGGAAGAAAATGAGAATTCCAATGCCTGTGCTGCCAGGGCACTTGATACAATTAGGAGGTAAAAGATGGTACTGTACCACTACCTGGCTGGGTGGCCAGCTTCTCAACACCAGGCACTGGCTTTTGGGTACTGAACTACAGCAATTTGAACAGATTCTTGACTGTCAAAATGTGTAGCAGTTTCCTCTGAAGACTGAGGCCTCTTTATTGGACCTTGAATTGAGACACTTAAAATAGTTGCCAAATTGAACAACCAGACCCTGGGGGGTGAATGGTACACACAGCGTGTTTTAAAAATCTTCACTTTACCATCTTACTGCCATGTAGCTCCAGTCTGAGATGGATTTTCTCTTTAAACCCTTGAATTAAATAAATACAAAATCTACATGTATACAGGCATTAACATTTTCTCTTGAGCATTCCTCTTGGTCCTCAGATTTTACATCCAGTGCCTTTTCAGCTTTCAATTCTTTAAAACTAGAGTCATGTGGAGACATTTTAACACTCAAAGCAGTTATCCCTGCTCAGGTTAGTAGTGAAAGGAAATTACATTGGTAAGATATATTGAAACATTAACTGGTTTTTATTGTTCAGGAGACACTGAAGAAATCCTGATATTTGACCCACCCAAATAGCTTAAATATGGACTGATAATGTGACCTTTTGCAACAGTTTCTTTATCAAGAGGATTATCAGTTATGATTCATGGACTGTTGAGGAGTAAGAATTTTATGTAATTCTGTGTAACTGCATAAAATGATGGAAAGAGATTTTAGATCCACTGTCACTTCTGCTGCACAGCATGGTTTTTATAGCATCACTTTGGAGTGATCCCTGAAGGGTTTATAATACAAACTATTAAACTTAACTTTGTGGACTCAGAAAGCAAAAAATCCCAACCAACATGGAGTCCTGGGATACAATGCAAACTGCACATCATCCTTTCAGGCACATTTTCATCAGGTCAGCTCTTCTTTTCATCTTACTCATCAAACCCTTTGTGTAGCATTCACAGCACTACATAAACATTAAAGCCCTTTTTAGCTATTGGGAAATGGCAGTCCCAACATGCCTTATGCTAGCAGTTTTCTTGGAAGCAACAGTTTCTTACAGCACAGTTGAAACCGCATTTGAAATACTTCTTGCCTCTCCCAACATCAGTCTTTATGAACAGGCCAAAATAAGCATAATCTTCTTCAATCTTCTTCATTTTTCTGATCACAGCAGGAAGAATTCTTGGAACTATTTTAGGAATCAGTAGCATGGAAGCTGCTCCTGAGTTTGCCCAGTTCTTAGTGGCTATTACTAACATGCAGCATTTGCCAAGAAGAAACAGAATTTCTGTGGCTTTGCAAGTGTTCTGGTGAGGGCAGTAAGCCAAGACAGAAACTGGTGCTCCAGCACACAGTGATCCTAATTCAGACTTAGTAATTGCTGTGAGAAAGGCTTCTAGAAAACTCTCCGTTGTATCACCCCTTTTGTAAGTTTCAGCCATGGAAAGATGGTAACCTAACAACTGAAATACACTATCACAACTTAAATATCCAAGAATAGTAAGCAAATGGCAGATGGGTCATTTGCAAGCCACATCCTTATCTACAGGATTACAAACAGTTAAGAAGACTGGTTACGTTTCTTTGGAATCATACTGCTCTCTGGAAACTGATTTTCTAAACCGTTGCCATATGTTCACAGCCACTCAATGGGCTCAGAATAATGTAGGAGGGAGTTACACTAAGGTCTGGAGAAGCTGGATCTGTTTTTCTTATAACAAGGCAATTCAGCTTAATTTGTAAAGTCTTCATCAGCAGGAAATGCTTCTGATAATGAAACTGGTAGAGTTATATACTCCACACACCAATGTAAGCGTGATGCAAAACACCACATAATTAGCAATCTGTCTAACATTTGGAGCTACAGTTGGCATTCCAACTCCAGACAGGCTCAGTTCTGTGCATCTCTCCAAGAAACACCAGGCACAGTTACAAGAGGCATTGCTCTGTGCCTGGAAAGTGATGTTCCATGATCCCAGTCTCAAACCTGAGGGCTGAGAACAAAACCAGTGGGTGCATTCACCTCTTAGCATTAAACAACTGAACTGATTCGTCATCTTCCCACAGACAGAAGATACTATCTGCTCCTACATGGATGTGGCATGCCATCTTTTTTGCCAGTGGCTTAACCACTTCCCTTGTTTTAACCAGTTTCTCTACCACTGTAAAATATCTCTGATTTCTTGCATTCCCCACTGTCTTTCCTCCATCAGTCTCATCCTTTCTTTACCAAGGTCCTTTTTGTGGTCTTGCTCAGCTCTGGATCTAAATACAGCAGAGTTGACAATTTCTTCCACATGTTGGACAGTGGAATGAGAGAACAATTAAAACACTAGCAACCTGCCTAATGTGTTAGGAATCCCTTCCTTGACTTCAAAATGTTTTGCTCCATTAGCACTAGAAATAGTACACAAGAAAAAACTCTTGGTGCCAGCTCCTGCTGGAAAAAGGTGAATTTGAAGTGTCAAGAATTGGTTCAATAGATAAAATAATTCCCTTTGAACTCCCAAAGCAGGCAAGCAGCTGCAAAGTGAAATTCTATTAAAATTTTGGTATATGCGTTAGCCTCCCTTAACATACAACTGCTGTGAGTTTGGAAAAACACATTACTTAGAAATGAGCACATCAATAGCAGCATCTTTCTTTTGCTGATGAGCCAAGTTACACACTCAACTGTTTTGCAGACTTCAACCTGCATACCACTACAGGTTTTTAGGAGCTGCAGCCTCTTTTATAAGAACCTCAGCCTAACTGGTAAAGACTTCTGAGAGCTGTTTTCTGCAGTTTCTTGAAATCCTGCAGGAGTGCCAAGGAATCTCTTGCTGACAAGTTGAGAAACACTGCTCCAAATGATTGTTCTGCAGTTTTGTAGCTTGTTTAGAGATAAAGATTCTACTAGAGGAAAAATACAGCAGAGATTACATTATTACAGTAGTGAGACATGGAACAGGCTGTCCAGAAAAGATATGGATGCCCTCATCCCTGGAATTATTCCAAGGCCAGGCTAGATGGTGCTCTGAGCAACCTGGGATAGTGGGAGGCATCCTTGCCCTGGCAGGGGGGTTAATGATCTTCCAACCTAAAGCATTCCACGTTTCTATGGTTACCGCAGATACTCAAGCTTCCTCTAACCCTCGAGTGCTGTGTACTGCTGATGGGCTTCAAATCCTAAGTGTGCTGGACATTTGTTGTGAATTTGGTCTAGCAATGTCAACCTGTAAGCAGTTCTCATCAACTCACTGCAGTACTTCCAGTCTCAGCTGAATGGAGTATGTTTGCATTGTACTGCAACTGCAGGACACTTCAGATGAAATGGGTGGATGGTAAGTCACAGCAGTTCATGTTAGACAGACAATTCACATTACCACAGAACTGCCCTTGTGTGACACATGCTCCAGAACTAGGCAGAATCAGTACACAAATGACTACTACTTAGCTGTACAGCCTGTGAATTGCTGCATGAGAATGACCCCACGTGTCATGCTGTGGTCAGGCACAAGTGGCTCCTACAGCCCTTTGGTATGGCAGCGGTGTGTGTGCAGTCCTACTGCTCAGCAGAACAGACTGGAGGGAACTGCACACACACAAGAACAGGAATGGATCCCTTTGGCTACATTTAACAAAAAAGCATTGAAACTGTTTATGGTACACACAGTCCCATAACCATGCAGTATTACACTTCTGCCATCTTTTGGCGTTGATGAGTTTCAGCAGATTTTGAGCAATCAGATAAGCTACAGGTAGGCTCGTGTCTAAGACTCAGGGTTCTGAACATCCAGCTGTAACTACAGGTAATGAAAGAGCACAAACACAGAAAAGTATGGCCCAAGACTAAAAACAAATGAAAGAAAGTAATTTTGGTATTTCAGATGAAATATATTGCTATCAAATATTTTCAAGAAAGAGCTCTCTATTTTTACCTTGAAATACACATTTTTATTCCACAGTCTTTAGCTTTATGGTCACTTTGCTGGAAATGAAATGTCAACCAAGTAAACAGTTCACATTTTCAAAACATATTACCAGAATATGCTAAACCTGGCAATTTTGTAATAATACTTTTCTTTTTTGGTTTCCCTAATAAATTACCCTGTACCATACAGCCTCCATTCTTTTTTCTTCAAACACAACTGATTTTTTTAGGTTGGATTTTACCAAATTCACATGCTCAAAGACATTATCCTTAAAATTTTTAAATATTACAATTAAAAATTTTTTCCAGGTCACAAAGCAATATAAAAATTGTGAAAATAGTAACGAAACTGTTGTCATCCTTGTACCATCATATTATGTCAACAACCTCTCTGAAAGTCATTAAAGATGGAGGGCCAAATGTAGCTCTTGGCCAAACTTAGAGCAATTCCACTGACTTTAAAAGGAATGCATCTGTCCTGTGAGGTTACTTTTAAATAAAAGCTGCCTCAGGTTAATGGAAATTAAACTGTCATCTACTCTAGATTTTCAAACGGGACAATTTATCCTTTATCACTGGGCAAAAATGAATTTTCCAAAGTATTAATGAATTTTTGTCTCATCCATGCTTTGAAGTTTCGATACCATTCTAAAAGCTTTTTTCTCCTTTGAATCTTTTCTTGTAAGCTCATTTTTTTTTCTTTCTCTAGAATAGCAGGAAGCTCTTTCCAGTTTTTAATAAAGATAAATGGAGCCCCCATGGTTTTTAATAATTGCAATGGAGCACTGTGGTAGGCTGATGAATTTCCGCAATCACCCGGTGTCATTACATCTTCTATAACAGGCAGAGATCCATAGGAACAAGCTTCATAAATTCTGTAACATTCTGTATTTATTCCCACTGGGCACAATGTCAAATCACTCTGCAGCAAGGCATCTTGATAGTTCTTGAAACTTTCATTTGTTTCTTGAGGCTGCCACCTAGGAAAGGAAAAAGAGTGAAAATTAATATCTTCCTCACAGGCACTGCAATAAAAAAATAGTGATATGCTTTAATTTCTATTAGTTATAAAACTGAAAATGCTATTAGTGTAAAAATTTTGTATTACACACACAGTGAATTAACTTTTATTTTTAGTCTTAATTGCTCTTAAAAATCTTCTAAAAATTTATTGAAAATGTCACTGTTAAAAACAGATTGTAATATGTGGCCCTTTCTGGAAATTATTAACACTTAAAAGTGTAAGAAACAAATTGAAATGCCACTCCAAATCTTCTGCATTATTTGGATGATGCATATGTCAATTTACTTCACAGCATAGTTTAGAAACAGACAAAAAGGGAGACGCTCAATGGGCTTTTTAATGACTTTTTTTTGGCCTCAAAAGAGGTTTGCTCTTCAAAACCTAGGAAGCAGAGCAATTGGTTTAACCTGAATTCATGTACTTGAAGTGCCTCAAGATGTCTGGGAGATAAGAGTTTACATCACAGATACAATCCATCTCCTGAGACTCTTCATCAGGGCAGCTAAGGTCTACCTAAGCACCACTCCGCCTGCTATCCAACATTTTATAGGTGTTGCTTTTCAAAGTTAAGAAATACCATCAGAACCCTACTCTTGTTAGTCAAAAAATAACTGTGCTGTACGGATTAAATCCACTCTCATGTGGAACTCAACAAAATATGGCTGTCTTTTTTCTTTGACTAAAGACATGAAACTCCACAAAATACAAGATAATATGTTTCTTCTCATAATCAAATATTTGTAAGAAAAAAGCAGATGGTCTTTGATGGTTATATAGGTTATATACAGAGGAGACTTTTCTAAACTAGATTTAAAAATATGCCTTATGTAAAATATAACAGAAATGCTGTTATGTTGACTTAAATGAAGTCTCTGCACTATTCCCTGACTTAATGACTAATTACCTTTATTTGTATTATTTTTTAACACTCAAGAAAAGATTGGTAATAATGAACCAGGCAAAAAACTCAATATTTTCATGAAGTAAATTAAAGTCTTACTGTTCTCTGGCTGCAATCCAGCAAAGTTTGTCAAGCCCGTCCTGTTTCAGAATTTCAATGAGGGTTTCTCTAGAAGAATTCTTATAAACTGTTCCTAAGAAATTACATACATATGATCTTGGATCATGTAGCATTGACCAGCTGGGTTCCACAACTGGAAAATTTCTGTAGCTGTAAAAAAAATGTGTAAGTTAGACAACCCTATCAAAGGAAAACATTTTTCAGCATTTCATTTTCAGTGCATCATATATTATGACTAAAACCACCTGCTTATTGCCAATCCATCTCTACAGACAGACTCAGAAGTAAACCAAGTCACAGCCTGTCCTAAAAGTATGTCTTTACTCCCTTTACCCCCATCAGGACCTTCACAAAGTTTCCAGAATACTTACATCTTCTTTCAACACCAGAAATATTAAATGTGCAGATTACAGAATGTCCTTGACCAACATGCTTTTCCAAAGAAGCTGTTCTTGATGCAACCATAAGTTTTGACTGAAATGGCCAGTTTAACAGTAACTATGGCATGCAAGTCTCACCTACCTTAATCTCTGGATATGCTCCTCTACTGAAAATACCACTGGTAACCTCTCAAAGGAAAATCTCACTTTGATCTGAGTGAACTCAATAATCAAATCTTTTGGCTACTAAATAGCTTATTGTGCATTACTTGATGGACAATAATGCACATCATTATTGCATCCTGTCCTATTCTCATTCTTCTCCTGCATGATGAATGTCAATTCACTTAGTTTCTAATAAGCATTTGTTCCTTCATGACAAATATTTTTGCATCATTCCACATCTTCATTTTCCCTCTTTACTTGGAAAAGCCAGCAAATTTTCATGCCTTTAACCTGTTTTTTACAGCCATTGTATGCAAGGTCTGGAAATCCCATTTTGATACCAAATTTATCTTCCTTCACCCAGCTTTGCACCCTCGTTTGTTGTTCTAAGTGTTGTTGCTTTCTCTTCACTGTCACCTTAATCTCTGCATCTCAAAACTCAACTTCTTTCCACTTAGGAACTTCCAATACCATCAATTCTTTGACATCATCAATAATCCAAATTTAGCATATGTCAGAGACACTGTGAACAAGTTCAAGCTGTATATAAAAAGCTCTATACAGTTTTCCAGCTTGTTGAGCAAACTAGATCAATATAGGATATTGAATTCAAATTCAACACAAGGTATGAAAATAATCCCATATTCCTTTCAGCTTCTATTACCCTGGTAAGTCACTAAACCACTATCAACTCTGTTAATAAGAAGTAAAAATGCATGTAGCTGAACCAAAACTTTATTTACTCCACATAAATAGTTTGAGCACTTAAGTATAACAAAAATGTTTTTTTTTAAAGAAGCAGGTAAGCAAGTTTACACTACTGTGTTACTGGAGTATAACAACTCCAAATGGGAAGCCTTTTGAGCCATAACGGAGGTTAAAAAAAGTACTTTGCTTTTCTGAACAAATAGTACCTGCAACTTTATTACATAATTATCCTTTGAATCTCCATATCACTGGTATGTATTACATAAGCAGTCATGATAATCTTAAGAGCAAATCTACTGAAGAAAGAATAAACAGAAAATCTCAGGAGACACAGGTTCATTTTCCTAAAGTTTCCTAAACACCAGTACCCTTTTCCTGTTATAATTTTTATTGCTAAATGCAACTTTCAAAGACTCCAATGCCTGAGTTAGAAAATGACTGATAGGATCATGTTCTGCAATTTATTTATTAAAATTGTTTTGGGCAAAAGCACTGAGTCATATTTTCCATACCTCATGCACAACAATTAATGAATCAATTGCAACTTCTGTCTATAGCACTTACGTAGCTACTCCTAAAGGCCACTGGAAAATATCTTCTTCATTTACGAACGCGTAGTCATAGGTAACAAAGAGCAGATTGACAAATCCCCCGTTTCGTTTCAGGTATGGCTGAATCCAGGCGTTGTTGCACTGCTCGTTCCCGAGCAGCACCACGGCCACGTGCTGGATTTTGCGGGTCTCCATCAGCGTCTGTGCGTAGTGCAGCCACTGCGTGGCGTAGGCCATCTTCGCCGGCTCCCTCCCGTTCAGCACCAGCACCACGTGCTCCGCCTCCACCGAGAAATAGCCGGGAACTACTGAGGGGCCAGTCAGGAAGCTGAGAAAGCCAAAATACAACATCAAACAAAGTAAGACTTTGTAAGATTAATTATTGGCCTTAGTCCTCTAGCTAGTCTTACTACACTGCACTCCAGAGATGATATTTTCTTCAATAAAGTAAATGCAATATACTGCAAAATTAATGTGCAACTACAACTACTTCTGCTGTTAGTATGTACTGCTTAGCACAGAGTAAAGCTGCTTTCATTTTTATTCAGGTAAAAGGTGATTGACTAGAATAAGGTATTTTGTCAATAAACCAGAACTAGTACAATACTCAAACCTCAAAATGTGTGTAAATCAACCACCTTTCAAAAAAGGGTGCACCTTGATGTTCATATTTTCTTAATTCCAGTGATAACCAATGACTGCTGTATTAGAACAAGAGAGAGGCCCTCCCAAAAAACTGAAGACTACACACAATCTGGTATCATTAAGAGTGACAGTTAGCTAGTCTTGCATATTACTTTTCTCAGTATTTTGGTTAAGTTTCTTCTGTGTAGAATTGATAACACAATAAACATCTATCCAACTTAGGTTGGCTGTATGCCCCAGGTCAAACTTGAGGCTCTGATACAAGGTAGTAAGCATGAACATTTTAGTTATAAAACGTTTTCTAGATCTTCAACAATGTATTTAACAGAAGAATTTCAGTCATGTAGCAAAACTACCAACTCTTTAATCATTTGCAAGTATGTGACAAAAGCCATTTATGAACTTCAATGAAACAAACCAGTATTTGCCAGCCCCTGCTCTAGTTACCTGGTGTCTTAACAGATTATTGACCGAATGCAAAGAAGTAGCAGTTACACAGCTTGGGAAAAAGTGGAGGGGGAAAACAGCATTGTTTAAAAATAAAAGTCAGTTAAGTGATAATTTTCTAGATCTGCTGCATTACTAGTTTTTCAGCTACCAGCAAAACTTGATTTAGAGTGAGCATGAGTTTTAACTCATGAAGTGCTGAGACTGACAGCTAGTTTCAGTTCAAATATACTTACTGAGGAAAAAAGCTCTCACAACAAAAACTGTAAAGACTACTCCAGTGAAGTTATCTGAGGCAGACTGACCTTAGACAAGTGTATTTAAACCTGAGTTAAGCTGACATGCTGCTGGCTTGGTGGAAGTGATGTATTTTGGAGCCAAGATTCGTAAGACTCATGACCTGGAATCAAGACTTCTCATACATTAAATATTAAGTCACAATCAAGACTTAAATCCAAAGTTTAACAGACAATGAGAACAGAATCACAGGGATTCCTAAGAGAGAATACCTTGAGCTTTGGAATGCCTCAAATAGAGACTAAATATGTACACGTGATCGCCTTGCAAAGAGACTTGGGGAAAAAGGGTTTTTCCTATGACACAGCACTTTGAGGGTAACAGTTTTACAGCAATAACAGATGTACAGGTCAGGAAGCAATGACCTGTGGGTAGCAATATATGTAGTTGAACAGCATAAAATTACAGTGGGGGAAAAAAAGTAACACAGTGCAAGTCTCATAAATCCATACTTTAATAATCAAAACACCGTGCTAGGGCTGTGCTATTAACTCCCAATCAGAACACAACTGGGATTGGGAAATGGAAGAGACACTACAGAAGCTGCTAAATGGAGGGAGCAGTCCTTCAGTCACATGAAGGCTAAAGCAAAGATAATATGGGAAGATTACCTTTTTTGGACTAAATACATGATTTGCTTTCTACAAAGTCCTTGGTTTTCCTTACTAGTGACAGACAGTCATACAAAAAGATGCTGTTTTAGACTGGGTCTAACAGTGCCCATTCTGGAGGTGTTGAGACAGCCATTCTTTAATAGTAAGGATTAAATTTAACACTTGCAGTAATAGAAATAATAATAAATACATTCAGCATAGAAATATCCCATATGCAAAAAAGTAATTACATAAAAATGAGAAAATCAAGAAAAGAACTTGGAAATTAGCAGTCCAAACCACAAGTGACTCCCATCTACAAAAACAACTTGAGGGGACTCTGGAGAACAGTCAGTATTAACTCCCTCTCTGGAAGAATCTGTAATAAACAGTAAGATCACTGAATCTTATCAATAGGTAAGATCACAGATCAAATATACAGATAAGCACTGCTGTGAATGAGTTAATCCTGTTTCATTAATCTGATGAAGCATGTCAATAAGAACACAGATAAAGAGGATCCAGTGGGCACAGTGGTTTTGGACTTTCAAAAAGCTTCACTACAGGGTTTTATTAAAACTAAATTGCCAGAAGCTATACCAGGTGGAATCCTCTGATAGACAGAAACCTCTCCTAGTTGACTGAGGCAAGGCAGCACTGAATGTTTATCAAATAGAGAGGGTGTGACTTGGGGGAAATAGAAATTTAGGAAAGCTCTTGCCAAATAAGAGGTAAGAAGTTTGGCACTCTGTGCTCTACAACATCTTCTTAGATGACAGGAGTGAAGAGTGTGAATTGCTTCAAGCCAAAGAAAGCGTTAAATCCTGGTCTCTTGCTTTTTGTATGAATGTGCCAAGAGGCTACTAAAATCCACAGCGATGAAGTTCCTTCACCACTCCTGTTTTTAAATAAGCATCACTGCATTTTAAGGAGAAGCTGATACTTCATGTATTTTTTTAGGCAACTTCTTTGATGGAAATATGTACCCATCAAAATCTGTATTACGTGTATTCATCATCATAAATATACAGAATGGGCTTATTCATGTAACTGTGTTCAAGTGGTATTTTGGCATTTTTGTGTCTTTAGATTTGTTATTCTTTAAAAACATTCACCAGACATCTACTTTTTAACAATCATGAGACTTACCACAGAGAACTGCAGAACAGCACATATTCTCCAAATATGTCACCTCAGCTAGTTCCCTCTAGCCTCATCTAGCAATCAAAAGATAATTTACCTCAGCCAGGCAGTAAACAATTCTAGAAAATAACCAGTGAGAAGCCAAAATCACATAATTCTTCTCCACAACATGAACTAGTATTTCCAAATAGAGTAAAAAGTAGCTATTTCAGAAGCCTAGTTGTTAAAATAACAGTTATATTGCAAATTTTCTATACTTTGCACAAGTTTATACTAGCCTGTCAAAAGTTAACCTTTGTTATGTTGGTACTAAACTCAAGCTTTGTATTTTTATAGGACCTAGCAGCCAAGTTGAAATTAGAATAGGGACTCCATTATCTCTGGCACATCTAGACATAACAAGAAGATATTTAAATGCAGGCATAGAAGTCTTTCTTTGAGAGATGCATACCGTAAGGAGACATGTGAAGTTATTAATCATTTGAAACAGGCACACTAGAGAGAAAATAACCACAATCAGTCAAGTGACAGACTCATTAAGTACAGCAAATTATTTTCATGTTATAAATGTGGAAAGCAAGAGCCTAAAGAAATTCTTATGTCAATATCAGGAAAATAACCTATCATGCCACAGTATCATGGATTTCTATAGCTTCTAAGATTTTAACTCTGGAAACAACAAAGCCTTTTGCCACTAAAACTACACTGTAGGCACTGGTCCAATATTCAAAGGAAGGACTGTATCCTTTCTCTATATTTGAGAATTGAAAACTCTATTGCTCTGTCAAGGAGACTACAAAGATGCAGAAGCATCGTTCATAGTTGAGTCTCTAAATCAGGATCATCTTTTATTTGCAGACAAGGAACATAGCTTTTTCTGTTAAAGAATACATCAATTCATCTATTTCTTCTGGAAAGACTCTATGGCCTGTACCATGTTCACTGTTAGATACTTTCATAAACAGTTCAAAATTATTTTTAAAAGTTTTTTGATCACTTAAAACCTCTTTTCAATTCACAATCACATGCGTACTTCAAACACTACCTTCAAATATTTCAGCTAGAACTGTATCTTGTGCAAGGAAAAAATGGCCTCCTGAAGCAACACGTTTCAGAAGTTAAGCTCACTTAACTGTGTAATTTATATATTAAAAGAAAACTTTTTTAACAGGCAGGTCCTGGTGCAAGTGACTAAATGCTGCAGGAGACCTACTTCTGCAGACTGGCTAAGTGGCCAAAGAGACAATGTATCTTCACAGAAAGCATTAAAATGGTATTAAATAGGGACTCAGAGAAAAGCTCTGTATCATTCCCTGAATAATGTAAAACATTTGACAACAGTCTTAAACCATACACGATCACAGATCAAACACCACTGTTAAAGCAAACAGTGCTTTACGTGTAATATTCCTTTCCATACAAAATTTTGGTTTGCAAATCAAGTAGCTAACCACAGGCTAGGTCTCACAGGTAGCCTTTGTTATAAAAAAATCATGGTTTTGACACATTCCTATTTATGAATGAATGAACCAAGTCCCTTTCCCCTGAATACAGCAGAAACTAAAGAGCAGGAGACGTCTTCCTGCCTCACACGTGCATGCTTGATCTCACCAGCTATGAGCCCCCAGACCCCAGCTCTTTACACTGTTCTCAGGGTTGTATCCTCACCCTGCCACCGAGGTCTCTTGGCTGCTCTTTCTCTCAGAATTGGCAAGTTTTTACATATATTTTTAATAACACAAACCATCATAAACTAGATTAAATTGCTCCCTAGTTTTCTATTTTTTAACAGTGACATGTTTGGTCTAGAATTAGTTAGATTTATCAAGTATGTGCTTTTGTGTATAAATTATAATTTTGAATGAGAAGCCATGTGCATATTACGTAATTATCAAAACATTACAAAATTAAAGTACTTGCAACTGTATTAAAATAACCACAACTTTGAGACAGCCAAAATAATGCCTGAGCAGTGCATCATTCAGTTTACCTTTCCAATGCATTATTTACTAAAGTTTGCACAATTGAAATCAACATCATGAACAATACCTGAAGTATGTTTTTCCTGCATTTTGGCTTCCTTCTCTCCACTGTGCAATCACATCAGCTGGCTCAAGGTGCCCTCCAAAAATGTGTTGCCAAAGGTAAAGACCTACATAAATGAAGACATGATGGAGAATTTGAATGTACAGATCTTGCCTACTCTACGCTCCTAAAAAATAAAGCATCACAAGATAAAAACTTGGGAAATAAATGTCAGAGCTTCTTGCACAATATGACTTAGAATTAGTCAAGATTAATTTTTCCCATATTGGCATTTAAAAAGATTCTTTAGCTGACAAAATATCAGCAGATGAAGATATACACTACTGCTTCTGTTAGCAACTCTTTCCAGCACACATACCACTAAAAATGAGCAAATATTAATTGGCATTTTAAGCACAAGCATACTTCCCTTAAGCTTTTGTGAAATGCACCAATTTTTATGATGGTAATATACCAGGCAATATACCTATGTATTCTACAATGCTACGTGAAAGTTTGAGTGTAAGCCTGGCATTTCCAAAAAAACCTAAGCTAAGAACGGTGATACATCTTCAGCAGTAGTTAGAGGTTGAGAAGACCTTGGTTCCCAGTTTGTGTAGAGGGGAAACTCAGTATCTTCCACAAAAGAAGAATTTCCAAGTTCATCAGTGGTAGTAGTACTACAGTACACTGCACTACAGAAAACACTTTATTTCCCACGGTGTGATGCTTTATTTCACAAAGTGTAAATGTGACAAAAATAAATAATCTGCTTAGGCAAGTAAGAGGTCTCTCCTTGTGTCATACTGTAAACCAGACTGGATTAAAAAAGTAAGTGCATTTGTTTGCCATTTGAGATATTTTCCTTGACAGATGCAGAAGAAGAGCCTTGAAAGGAACTGATACAAAGGGAGTTCAACTACTCTTATGCTGCCATGAGTTTGAGTAACAGCTAGCATCTCCCTAATACTTCCCATGTTCAGATATACATACTGTGGAATCATATACATAAATTTTAATCATCAGGAAACCCAGAAAAGTGCTATACCAGAAAGGTTAAATAACCAGTAAAGATTGACTACATCTGCTTACCAATTGCTGCTTTGCCCCAAATCTGTACTCTAAGACTGGTCTGTTCTAGGTGAGACCTCACATATTTTATCATTTTAAGATTAGCTTCATATCTCTGCTGAGAAGCAGCCAGCTCATTTTTCTCATCCACATCCCACGGATTCCACTCTTCATTTCCCAAGGCAACATGATCTGTGAAACCTAAAAGCGTGATTTACATTAAAATTAAAAAAAAAAAATAAAAAAGAAGATCAAATTCACAACTGTAGGAAAACTGATTAATTTTCTCAAACTCGTAATTTCACGCAGCACCTGACAGATGCGCACAGGGTCGTGCACATCACCATTGCCAGCACCACCACCACAACAAGCAGAACCACAAGCACCGCCACCGCCGCCTCCTCCTGCCCCGCCGTGCCGCGCGGTTCCCGCCGAGGCCCAGCGGAGCCCGCCGCAGCCAGCGCAGGCCCGGCGGGGAGCGGGGAGGCGCCGGCCCCGCTCTCCTCCCTCGGAGGCCGCCGCCAGGCCCCGCCCGCAGGGCCGACCCCGCTCCAAACCCACCGGGCCGGCTCCGCTCCAAACCCGCCGCCCCGGACGCACCGGCCGCGGCCAGGCCGGGCAGGGCGGCTCGAAGCGGCCCCGCCGCCGCACTCACCTCGCGGGCCGTGGTGGTCCCGGTGCGAGCGGGGGGCGGCCGGGCGGCGCGGGCGCAGGAACACGGTGTAGGCCGCGTAGAGGGAGAAGAGGCCGTACGCGACGATCAGGGCGGAGCAGAGCCGCCTGCGAGCGCCCCGCATCCCGCCCGGCGCGGGCGGAAGGCCCGGCGGGGGGCGCCGGGAGGCGGCAGCGGCGGGAGCAGACTCCGCCCGCCGGCCTGGGCCGGGCCCTGGGCCGCCGGGGAGGCGCGGAGCCGCCGGGGCCATGAGCTGCCCCTGGCCGCAGCCCCCCAGCCTGCCGGCACAGCTGTGCGATGGCGGGTAACCGGGTTGGAAACGGAGAGATGAACAGCGGAGTCAGGTTATGGGAATTTTATTATAATGGGCAAAGCTTGGATTGATCAGAGTGAGTCACGTTCCACAGAGAGATGGAAAGACTATGCACGAGTCCTTCTTAAGGCTAGGTGCTACAGCTTCTGTAAAGCCTATACCAGCTTGTAGACAAGCACCATGACCTAATTGTAGCCAAAAGCACAGTGCCCTTCACCTACCCAAAGGAGAAAGAGTCTGGAACAGTAGAGATTGTATTGCACTGCGCAACCCTACAGTCTCCTCTGGGTCTGAGTGGGTTTTTTCTTGATCAATTTTTTACCCTTGCTCGGATCCTGACCTAAATTTAATTCAGCGGACCACTGCTTGTTTCCAGCTGAAATCTTAGAAGGCCTTCTGAAACAGGCTTAGAGTTAGCCTACTTCCAAATCCTTACTCTGATTTGATTGCTTGTACACTTGCTGAACGATGAGTCTAGCCTGATGATGCACTGTGGCAGCAATCACAGACTGTTGGGGTGGGAAGGGACCTTCAATATCATTGAGTTCCAACTCCCCCTGCTGTCGGCAGCAATACTGATACTGATACTTCCCTCCAGACCAGGTTGCTCAAAGCCCTGGGTCACTTCCAAGGATGGGACATTCACGACTTCTCTGTCTTACCACGCTCATAAGGAGCACTGCCCTGTCTCATGTCACTACTAGCTCTGGTAAAAAGTTTTCCTCTCGCTTTCTTTTAAGCTGCTTTTATTTATTGAAACTACACATTAAATCCCTACATATAATGCAAATAACAGTTGTCAATATTACTAGTAATCTGTTGCAGAATTGCAGGTCAATACACTTATTCCTGTTAGGCTTCATGGCCACTTTGCTTTGCCTGCAGTGATTTATAATTTTAGGGAAGAAGTACCTGTCATAAATGCTTTCAAAATTAAGACTGAGTTCTCTTGCCTTTCTAGCTTAGTGTATCTGTGTGAATTCACAATGAAATGCTGCAGCCACAAACTATGGGAAGAGCAGCAACATGATATGTCGTCGTCAATATTAAAATAAAGTATTACCAGTTTTAACTACAGTTATGTTATCTAGACTATATCAATAACTGTATCTGTGTGCTGAGTTGCTAAAATTTAGGGAAAATTTTTGTACGAATAATTTAAATCAGAATATGATAATGAAAGTATGATAAACCCAGAACCAAAGGGAAATAAGATGGCAGTAGAAATTAATTACAAAGGGCAAAGAATGAAAAATGTTAATAATTTGGAAACACAGGCTGCCTATTGCACACCTTCACTGCTTTGGATGGTGGTTAGAAAGGTCTGCTTCCCACACAGAAGCAGTTTTATTTCTTATAAAAATGACAGAAGAGACTTGAAAAGGTCAAGAAGGATTATTCGAAGAAGAGTTTGAATTATAGACCATCTCAAAAATAGTGTTTTGAAAGTCTGCATTTGTTTGCATGCATTTCAATAAGAAATGAAAAAGTTAATGTGATTTGAAATAGTGATTATTGCTGAGCAGTCTTTCACAATACTGATGATAATGTAGTTTATTTATAGCAGAGAAAAAAGGTGTACTAATCACAGTGAAGTGAACAGGCAATACCAATCAAAGTCTTAGAACAACTGTAGTAGATGGCAATGCCTGATCATTTGGAAAGAAATCCAAATCCAGAATTAAAAATGTGTGAGAAGGAATGGCATATGCTTTCGAGCATAGCATCTTTGTCTTATATTTCCTACCCTTACTAACTCATTGTACATTTTGCAAGTTGCATTGGCTCATTTCATGGGCAAAACAGGATATAAAAAGCTCTACATAATGTAAAAAAAGGTACTTATTTTATAAAATTTTATATTTTCCACCCAGTTCAGGACAGACTCAAATAAATGGTTTTCCTGTAAAGCAAACTCAAATCACATAGAAGCAAGTGGGAATCAAAAATATAATGTAAAGAATGTACTAAGGGGGAGTGTGTGTATGTGTGAGGGACTTAACAAAATGCCTTCATGAATGAAGATCTTGGAGTAGGAGCTTTGTCTAGGGATTATGGGAGTAAAATTTACAGAAACATTAAATCGGAAAAGCACCTTAACTGGGGTATTCCCTGAAATAGTGGAAAAATGTGCAACAGGTACCAAATTTAGGAAATGCCTGAATTTCATGCACAATGCCTGTAGGGGCCTGCAAAGCCTAGCAAGTACTCCTTTGTAGCACTCTCTAACAAATCTCTGATTTGTTGTAGAAGACCAAAAGCCAAATGTTATGTCACAAGAAGGGAGGAGAGATCAAAAGGATCAGGGATGTCTCAGACCTGTGTCAAGCACAAGATCATTGTTTGTCTAGGTGGCATTAAGAAGCAGACATGCCCTGCCGTGTAGGAGAGGGTGAAAAGTCCAACAGTCATGGCTAATGAGGCTTGGAAAAATCCTAAACCCAGATCTGATAAATCAGGAGGCTTAGATTCTTTCTTAGCTCTGACAGCTTGCTGTAGGGCCTTCTGGCAGATTATTTTGTCTCATGGGGCTCCAACTGACCCCTTGTAAAATGTACAAAACTGAGGTTCTTGGACTGTTAGGAATCCTAGATGATACGAAATAATTGAAGCTTTCTTTGAATGAAAGTTACTCAATAAATTAAGCTTTACAAGTTCTTTTCATCATAAATTAGGAGACAGTTTAAAAATTTATCATCGGGTTCAATAACAGTTTAGAGACAGGAAAAAATAAACAAGAGCACAGAAGTACCTTCAACAAGTGTCTAATCTGTTCAAGAATTCATTACAGCAAATGAAAATTAACTTGGAATTTCAAAATTAAGACTGAGTGCTGCTGAAATCCTAAATCAAAATACATTCTGCTGTATGTCAGGTAGTTTGAGTAAGCAACTAAGAAAGTAAGGTTTTTCTTTCTTATGAAAAGCATTCTTTTTCTGTACATATTATGATAAAAGCAGAATTTCCTTGTTTTTACTACTCATGACTGCCTACAATATATTACTCTTCGGTCTCTGTTTTTCCTACAAAATTCTTGCAGAACTTCTTGTCTTATCTTGGTCCCTGTTCGTTGACTATTGCGTTAGAATTGCAGATGTCGCTGGGAAGTTTTAAAAAGCTGTATTGATCAACATGTGATATAGGCAGATCTGAACAAGGTTTTAAAGCAGAGTTAGGAACAAGAGTAAGCATCAGTTAGACATCTAACCAGAACATGGAATGAAGACAGTTGTTGCCAAGGTCCCTGCAGAAAAGTACTGAGCTTCAGTTACTGCTCTATTGGTCCTGTCCTGATTAATTAAGAAGTTTGCAGGGTTTTTTTGTGTCACCTGCACAGTGTTGTATGCAGCCACTGTTACAATTCGTCTACAAAAGCCTGAATTTCCTCTTAAGGCTGTACCATACATGGCTGAATGAAAATCTGAAGTCTGCAGAGGACAATTAAAGCTGGGAAGCTGGTGAGGCTGCAGATCACAGTGCCCATTCTTAGCCTTTGGCAGAGGTGATCTTGTGATGAGAGGTAACAGTCTTTGGGGCTCGTTACTCCTTGGTTGATAGAAGTGCTCCTTTCTACTGACTGATTTGTAGGAGTGCACCCTGACATCATCCTTCAGGCAGAACAAGCCTCAGGCTGATTTCTTTTTTACCTGAAACTACTTACAGTGGCTGAACTGTCACTTCAACAGCATTTTGCTTGAGGCAGCAAGGTAGGGAACTTCTGATGGGGGTAAAAAATTAAAGGCAGTAAGCTCTTGTGATTTGGTACAGATGGATCAATAAGACAGTGTCCACCTGTGGCCTTCTAAGTTCATAGTTTAGATGAGGACAGTTTTCCTGAGAAGGTAATACACTTCAGGAGTATCAGAATAAAGTAATTTTTCAGCTTAATGAAGTGACAAACCAATTGCCATTCTTAGTTCTGTATCATTCTCACATTCAAGACATATCTATCTGAAGACATTTTTAGATAACAAAGGGTAATCCTCCCATGTGTTACATTTAGAGTGTCTCCAGGCTGAAGTCTTTACTGGTAACTATTCCGTTATATTCTACTCTGTCAAAGCATAAGGTCTCTCAGAACACAGTGTCTCTTCCTGAGACACAGAAAGAAAGGACTTCTAGGTGTTGTTTCCTAAACCTCCTACACATTTTTTAATATCTGTGTCAGGACTGGCTTAGACGTTTCCAACAACTGAAATGGGTTTGACATAAGCCATGCCTAACCAACCATACCAAACTATTCTTAACCTTGCTCCCTATTGTTCCCCGAGCTGTCACATCTCCACTATTTTTCTAAGCTGGTATATCGTAAAGGAAGGCAGTAAAGTCTGCTCCTTTACTGTTTCTTTGGATGTTCCCACCCAGATAAAAACTTTATGGCTCATTTGCTGTTTCAGTAGGCTAAATGCACCTTTTAAGAACCATTGTTTTCACAATCTTTCACAATCTCATGTACAAATCTAAGACAGATAAACGTGTTAAACATTTATAAACCCAACATTGTTACATTGGCCTTTTACATAGATCTTCAATGTTTTCATAGTATGTATGATTTCATTGTGGAGAGATGGGATTATAGTACCTCCTCACCCCATTCTTAATGAGTAACATAAAGACATATTTTTATGTCACTGTCATGTAGCAGATTCCAAGGGAAAGAGTATATTCTTACAGGAAGAACTGCAGTATTATACAGAATTATATAGTATTATAAACTGCAGGTGTTATACTAGCAGGAATTTGGGCTATATTTAAAAATAAAACTATATTAGCATTTCACACTCTGGTGTGACTCATCTAAGTTTCTGTGTCATGGGGAACAAAGTATCAGTCAAAATCTGCAGTGCTAATTGAGGTGTTTACAGTGTCATTTAACAATCACTTGATGCTGAAATGCTTTAAAAAATAATTTCTGGAAGGCAAGCAACATAATCTCTGATGGAGGAATTCTAGTGCTGTAGTTTCTGGTTCACTCTGGTACAGAAACAGCTCCACTTCTGCACTTGATCAGACTATTTTCTGTGATATTTGGGTATAGGCCTCATTTAAATGGTGGTTACATGGTTGATAAGGAAGGCACTTGTCAAGTGCAGCAGTGAGTGACCTGCCTGAACAGTTCATGTGAGCTGCAGTTCATTTACTGCCTCTGCCTGGGGATTTAGCACTAGACAGAGCAGGTATGTGTGAAAGATGTTCAGGCTCAAAGGTTTATAGGCTGGATATCATGGTGTTAGGATTTGTTTGTGTTTGGTTTTTTTTTTTTTTTTTTTTATCTGTAGTGAAAGAACAGAAGGAAATTTTCTGAGATGAACCAAAAGAAGCTTCTGTTCTTCATTAAGCATGGTATCTTCACTCTGTTTGGGTTTCATGTTAATTGTCAACCTGAAGGCAGATTTAAGACATTCCAGGTTACTTCCAACTAAGTCTTAAGACAGCACACAAAATCAGTTACTTACTGCTTCTTAGCTGAGAAGCAGCTAATTTCAGCAAAGATAATTTTTTGAAACACTAATCTTTTTTTTGCGATTGTGAGCATTTATACTCAGCTATTTATACCAGAATTACCTAAGGAAATGCAGCTGTGCCCTTCTTGTATGTGCAGTCTCAATCAAATCCTTTGTGTCTATTTTATCTTCCTAATTTTTGTATTTTTTTTCCTACTAGACATGGAAATAATGGAAGCCCCAGGATTTCTGAATATATTCCAGTAGGAAATGGGTTGAGAGAACTAAAAAATGAAGCTAACAATTAAAGCTGTAGCAAGTAGTATGATTTTATATTTTGAAGCCACCTTTTTATTTTTGAGCATATGATTTTTCCTATTTAGCTCTTTCATCCCACTGAAAGGTTTTATTTATATGGCAAACTTTTTTAGAGTCTTTGGATTGACAGAAGACTATTGAAAATGCTTTTTATCTTCAGAACTTTTGCTGTTCTAAAATTAATTTACTCTTACTTTCAGAGATTCATGTGATTCTCTCATTTTTGGCCATTTATGGCCTGCCATCTACTGTTGCTTCTAAAGTGTCTTACTTGGCCTTCAAGGCATCTGGCTGTGTGCTGAACTGAGAAATTGTGTGAATTGTACTTTGAAAGCCTGCTTGCAGCATGGTAATTTATTGCTTATTAGGATGGAATTTCAAGATATGTTATCTTTACTTATGATCCTTTCAGATGTACTCTGCCACAAGGGAACAAATAAAGTGACTCCACCATTTATATTCCAAATGGCATCTATTTATTCAATCTCACAATTCCCTAATGATTAAGTGAAGCTATTTAAATCAGAACAGAATGTTTCTCTTTTAATATGGGAGCTCTGCCTGTCCATCAGGTGGGCATGCTCTAGCAGAAGAACAAATCTGTTCTCTCGTTGAAGCTGTTTAGATGCCCTGGCATGATGAAGGTAGTGATTTTTTAGCACTGCATCTTTTGTACTGGCCAGAGATACCAGGATCTCTTTCCTCAAGTGTGTCATGGGTGCTGCTGTGAGACTTGTCACTCAAGTTTCATTGACCAGAAGATCTGATTGAATTAAGTCAACTACCACATTTCTAGCAGTTTGAAGACTTTTGGCCACATCTTAGTGAGAGCATCTTTACAGGCTTCAAGAAGGAGTTAAATTGCAAATATCCATACATCAATGACTTAAGTTTTCCTAAAGCTGAAATCCAGTTTAGGTCCTCTGAGAATGCTCTGTGTATGCTCCAGAGTTAAATTAGAATCCACCACCTACTGTCATGAGAAGGTAAAATCCAACCCAGACTATTGGGCCCAAGCAAGGGCAGTCTCTGATCATACCACTCTCAGGTGAAGAGAGCTCAGATATTTCAGCAGAGCCATTTCATTTTCTACAGGCAATGACTACACAGCCAGCATGTAGAACCCACCAGGACAGGAACAGGATGAGTGAGTGTTTGTGCACTGATTTCTAATCAGTGAGGGACACTCAGATGAATCTGATACATTTAGGGATTTTTTCCAGTGCTTCATGATTTGGAGGTCCTTGGAACTTCAGACAATGGTATAGCTGCAAATTTAGTAAAAGACCTGCTCAGTTGTTGTCATAAGAAGTTAAATTATCAAAATCCAAGAAAATTGCATAACAAATTTACAAGCTAGGCAGCCAAGATAGCAGAGGGAAAGAGGCTGTGTTAGCACTGAATCTCCTAAGACATCATAATGAGTGTGACCATGAATTTATTCTCATCTATTTAACACCTTGTTTTTCTCTATGTTAATCTATTGCTCAGGAAAAGAAGAGGGAAAACTCATCACCTAGTCAGTGTCTTGATCCCAATAACAGCATATCTGTTCTGCTTTCTAGGGCGTTATGACCTGCATAAGGGAAATCAGCAGCATTCAGCATTGCTACAACAGGAAGAGCAGTTTCCTGAAGGTAATGGCAGAGGCATGGCAGAGGCATGGCAGTATGGGGTCAGCTGAGTGTCCTTCACACATTGCTGGGACTGATTGTTCCCTTATTTTTCAGATAACTTTAGAGCATTTTAAAATCCTTATTAACAAGATAACAGTTCTTCATAAAAATTCATGGAACCAATATAAAATTCTTTGAACATTTCAATTATGATTAATGGTTTGGTTATATTTTTATTCAGTAATATACTTTTTTTGAGAACTCTATAGTGTTCTCAAAAAATGTATATTACTGAATAAAAATATAACCAAACCATTGAGAACTCTATAGAGAAAAAAATATAACCGAACCATTGAGAACTCTATAGAGATTTTAATTTCAAATACAGTATCTCATGAAGATCCCTTATATTTGTTCTAACAGTACAATGAATAGAGAGGAGTTTCTTTCTAATTTTTGTCCATATGAAGTTACTGAAGGAATACAGCTGGTTAAACTGGAAATGTTTGGCAATACTGAGTACAACTTGATGATGTTTTTGAATACAAAATCCTTTTCTGCCACAATCTGTGTAAAAAAAAAATCCACCAGGTAATAAGAGAAAAACGGAAAAAGGAAAGAGAAAAAGGAAAGAGAAGAGGGAGAGATATTTTTCTTAGAGTTACATTATGTTTAGTCTTTTGAATGACTATAGTGTGTGTTAGATTGTAAATTCTTATCTGTGGTTCTGCTGTGTTTTACATCATGTCTGTACAAAGATGTAATAGGATTAGCTTGGTTCTTCTATGCATCACAATATGCTACAGGTAGAGAAGACCCCATCTGAATAACTGCACAGCAGCATAGCAGATGAATTTCAGTGTAAATAAGGGCTATTAATGCTTTCAGATTGAAAAAAGAAAGACTCTCTCTAACTAGGGATACAGACTGATTGTCACTGAATCAGTTGTGATGATACATGGAGAAAAGACCTGGAGTTACCACAGCTAGTGCTCTAAAACCATCAGAGAATGTCAGAAAGGACTCACATTAAAGATCATTAGGGAAGAAGTCATTGTGCCACTGAGTAAATAAATGGTTTTATTTTCTAGTCTTGAGAGGAATGACAGAGACCTAATGACTGCTGATAGCTTTCTTAATCAGATACTGAAGCCCCATCACAGGCATTCAATTCCCTTTTATTACAGTTTTACAGTGAACTCCCCAAAATACTTACCTTACTGCTTATTTATTTATTCTACTTAAAATTAGTATTTATTATGTCTTGGTACTATTGTAAGCAGATTGCAAAAGTAATTATAATGTAGTGAATGAGATTTAAAACTTAACTTTCCAGCATCTTCCTTATACCACGTCCTCCCCTTACACTGATGGCATTTATGTTAACATATGACCTTTACTTCCAAATTTAGTTCATAGATATCAAATTTTGGGCAAGCCTCTCTTGCAGTAAAAGTCAGTATGTTCAAAGGCAAGACTGCCTATATATGGATCAGATGAAAGATTTACCTTGTTAAGTGTCTTCCCAGTGATAAAGGTCACCAACTGAGACAATGTAAGACCCCACAGTAGATAAGACCCTGTCAAGTTGTCTGCAGCCCTCGACAGATCACCCTGAAAATGAGCAGTATACAGATTTACTGCTTCCTGAGCACAGAACCAGACAGATCCTTCCCAAATGCAGCCTCAGCCCTGACTGCCTGCAAATAATAACCCTTCCAGCAGCTGTGGCCAGGGACTTTCATGGAAGGACCTGTGTCACTGGACTATCTGATGTTATGACCTCCAGGGCAGGTATTCCCTGCACAGAGCATCAAACACATCTCTGGTGCCAGTAAGGATACCCTAGAACAGGTTCCCAAATCCCCCCTGTGTTGACACACATCATGGAGTACCCTATGACAGAAGCAGTTAATTTGGCTCTGAGGCCATCTCTGGAGCTGGCTGTTCTTCGTAGCAGAATGTCCATAGCCTCATGATCCAAGGTGACAAAACTGACTAACCCTTCAGCCTAAAATGGCCACGTGTCTCTTTGTTGCTGTATCTGAGGCAGGTGACTTCAGCAGCTGTGGTGTCTGCACCTGCCAGCACATCCTGCAAGGAGACAGGCAGGTGTGCACCCAATGCGTGAGAAACAGAGGTGAGTGGAGTTTATCTGTGTCTAGCTCAGCAACACAGAGTTTACAGCTTGTCCTGTACATCAGGCATGTGATCCTATCTCCTTTGGGCACCACCAAGCTTTGGGAGTTCTGGCCTGGTTCAGGTGTTAAACCTGCCACCTTTCATTATATTCAGAATACAAGTGGGAACTGACCCATGGCACAGGGGCCAAACACTTGCCATGGAAAGCATCTTTAATATATGACAAGTCACACAAAATCTTTGCTGATGAAAGCTATGCACAAATTTCAAATAGTTATGCTGATCATAAGGAGACTCTCTATGGAGATATTCCAGTAGCAAGAAACTGCAAGGTTCTAAATGGCTTCATTTGTTTTTGCTCATGTTCTTAATAAACTGTAGAAGTACTGCCTTAGGCTACTGGGTGGAAACTAGGCAACATTAGATTTACACAATTGGATACTTTAAGGCACAATTATAGAGAGCTTGTTTTGTTTTTAGGTATCGACATCTGTTGTCCTATCTAGCCTGTCAGCCACAGTTTGTACTTTTAGTTTCTCCAAGTAGATATTAAATGTAAACAGAATACAAGCAGGATCCTCTGTAATACAATTTTGACCTTTCTGCAAATAAGATGAAGAAACATTATCTCCTTGAGAGCATCTAAGTAGAGAATAAAAAACTTTCGATAATGACTGATATTCACAGTGTCATTAAGTGAAATACAAGTTTCTAGAGTACTGAACATGGAATGACCCAATGGCATATTCATTAGATAGGCAATGTCCTGGAAATGTTTCTGGGGAGAAGCGTCTGCCCTCCTGACACAGGTTGCCTCTCCCTTGCAGATGCATACCCAAGCCATCCCTCCAACTCTCCAGTCAGTACTGTCCACTTGAAGGGTCTTGGAAATCACCAGCATGTGAGGTGATGATGAAGGACAAGGCAGTTGCAGCAATTCCAGTCCCACAGTCTGTGAGGCCAGGTGTTATATACAGTGGGTGGCACCACAGTGTACGCAGGGAACAGAAGGAGGAAGGGGTGTCTCAGATGGATACCACAGGCATTAAATATCTAGGACCAAGACTGCTTGGAAATGAATTTATAATTTAATTTTACACATTGTGTTGGATTTGATACTGTTACAAAGGCACTGTCTAGTTCATAACTGCCAGCTTATGTAGGCTTTGCCTCACCTTTATATATTTGTTGATCAACAATCAGTTATTTCTGTAATGTGTTGTCTGTAAACCATTAATTATGAAGAAATGAATTACTACATCCTACAAAAAATTTCATTGCCTTATCAGAAAACACAGAATCATTCATCAAACTATTATATGGGTCCCCATGAGTCAAAGCTTACAGAGATTTGTAATTGAATTGATAGAAAACACAGATAAAACCTTTTGTCAATAAGTACGCATAAATTAGTCAGGCACAATATACTCCCTGCATATTAGAGAAAATCTCTTTCTCCCAGGCATCCCTATGCTATTAAAAGAATTATGTACCCTGTAAAGTAGTCAAGTTAGGAATGTGTATCTGGAGAGTGAAGCCAGCATGGTGGGGTGGTCTGGTGTTCCCAAGCTTGTTGCAGTGCTGCCCATGCACACCAGCACAGTGGGTGCCCCAGCTTGTTTAGGGGAGTATTTGCTGCTCAGCTCCAGGACACTGCACAGAGCTTGGCTTGCAGGGGTGGCTGCCACCCGGTGGCCTCTGCTCTCTGTGCTTTGCCTTCAGCCTGCTCCAGGCACCCACTGCATCACAATGTCCTTAACAGCCAAAGGAATTTTCTTTTTTTTTTTTCATACAAAGCTCTGGTGGCCGGTCTCTGATTCACATCCTAGATCTGCCTCTGTAGCAGAGAAGCACCAGCAGGTCCAGAGAAGCTGTTTCTTCAGATTTCTCTCTCTGTTTTCTTTGGACTTCCCTTTTTTGTCCTACCTTTCTTGCATGCAGACACATGCCAAGAAGATCCTTCCCCTTCTTTCTGCACCTGCAAGAGCTCACTATTATATCCCTACCTCCGTGCACATGCAGGGATAGGAAGTCATGAGTGAAACTAGGGAAGGTCTGGGCCAGTTGTGAGGGATGGACATGCTACATTTCATGAGGGAGTTATCTATGGTAGCAGAGCTCTCTGCTTAGGCAGTTGTGTAGGAAATGCAGTGAGAAAGCATGTGGGGATAGAGAAGGATGTCAGCTGCCCAGGGTGAGCTCATTCCTGCTCTAGCCTGTATGGCACAATTCTGCTGGGTCTGCTGGGTCTGAAAAATCTTTACTCTACTGAGGAACCAGCTGGTAAAATGACAGTGATACCTTTTCTGCTTAAAAGATAATAGAAGAACTGAGGGAACTGATGTTTTTAAAACGGAGCTGTTGCAAACAGGAAAAAAACACCAAGATTGCTAATTCAAACTATTGATAACTAAGAAATACCAGAATTGCAGAAAAATTTTCTGTGGCATCATGGATATATGTGCATTATACTGTACCTTTACTATCTCTTTATAGATAATTTTCTCATAGGACCTTTATGAGACTGACTGTGGGGACAGGGTATTCCAAGGATTAACTAGGCTTGTATAGTGAAGGGGACTGCTATTTATTATCCCTGTCTTCTACACTACAGGAACAAAATGGTCTGTAGAAAGGGATTTCAGAATAGGAAAGACTGATCACAAAATTAAATCTTTGAATGTTGTCTCAAAGTGGGTTTGGATACAGAGTTCCTGCAGTTCTCTATTGCAGGAATAACTTGAAATAAGTTTTCATACACAAGTAGTCACTATGTCATGTTCATTTCTGAGTTTCCATGTGAATTGCTAGGGTTTGGTTTGTGGGAGTATTGACATTTCAGAGCCATGACTGATGCTGATAGGAGCTGTGCTTTCAATATGTGAAGTGCTAAAAAGTGAAGGATATTTTCAAAGATCAAGTGCAAACTTTCAAATTGTGCATCCAAATCAACAAGTACTTTCAAATTTAATCTCATATTCATGCTCTTTTCCAAAAATACCCACAATTCCATTTATCCATCTTCAACTGGCCTGCTGTACAGGTTAATGCTGGTGCCACACCTTAACAATATAGGAAAAGAAATTCCATGAAAAAAGAACATTTTGTAACTGTATGAGGTTTTGGATAATGTACTGCAAATAAGACATGGAGGCCTCATTCAGCAATTAAATGAAGAACGGTGTTCTAGATACTAAATTCAGAAATGGTAGTTTAGTCTGACCTGCAGTGTAGCATAGGTCAGTTCTTCTCAGAATTAGGTTTAGTTTAACTACAGCATCTCTTTTAAAAAGTTAGAAAATCCCAATTTAAATATTTGTAGTATGAACAAGCTATCATTATTTTGTTAAATTATTGGAGTGATTAATTTTCATAGTACTAATACATGCAATTTCTGTTTTGGAATGTCTCTGCTTTCAACGTCCAGGCACTTCATCTTGTTCTGATTGTGATTTTGAGACAAAAGAGCCCCAATTATTGAATTTCTATTCCTCCTAGAGGTAATTAGAAGCTGTGATCAGGAGACCCTTTAGCTTTTTTGTTAAGATAAAAAGACTGAATTTCAGTTTTCCACCATGGCAGTTTCCCCAATCCTTTGATCTTTCTCCTGGTTCACCTTTGAACCAGAGAGACCCTATTTATTCCTTTTTCAGCTGTGGGTGCTGGGACTCTGACCAGCATCTCAGAAGAAGGCTTGTTAGTCCCAGGTTGTATAACTTTCTAACACTTTTTGGTATTCTGCTAATTCATGACATGATTGGCATTTTATTTTGCTGTTATACCCTTTTCATACTGCACAAGGAGCTAATATCCATTTGACTGACATGATGCCCCAATCATTTCAGTTACTGTTCCAAACACTCTCATTATGTCTGTAACTCCTGAATATTGTTGAATTACAATTATCTGTATTGATGCACATGCCATTTTCTTGCATCAGCTTATCAGCTCATTTGTTTCAGTGTACCCTCTTTATGTGTCACATGCACACTTTGATCAGTAAGGATTCTCTCATCTCTTCCAGAGCATTAATAAAAATGCAAAGGCCAGGAACTGACCCTAGCATGGCCTTAAGAATATATGCCCTTAATGACATCTCACTGTTTAAAAATGTGTTTTGCAACCTTTCAACAGCTTAAAAAAATTAATTCCCTGTGTACCAAATTGCTTTTTTTAAAAATTTTTTTAAAAATAATGTTGTATAATGCCAAGGATTTTGACTTTTTCACATAGCCTGTATTCCCTTTCTCAGTCACTCAATGCAAGGCCATCAATCCTGCATGGAGTGGAGGCATCTGATGGGGAAAAAGGATGTGATCTTCCAATTAGGAATCTATCAAAATGCATTGATGGCAGGTGGATTAAAGATACCCAATATCTGAACTTATTCTGGATTTTAGGTCCTAGTTTTTCTACTATGAAGGGCTTCTGTGTCTGTGTGACAGACAGTTTTGATATAGTTTTAAATATTTACTGATTAGGATATCACTCTCTCACTCAAGTATAAATGTAAGTGTATAAAATAAATTGCAATGAACTGCATTCCCTGAATGCATGTTTCTTGCTGCTAGAGAGAGAGACACTGCATAACCAGCTCAAATGTAAATGCTGATGTGAGTTGGCCAAGGTTAGAGGAGATGAATCCAAAACAAAGCCTATAGAATTCCATAGTGATTCTTGCTTTTCTGTTCTGATAATGAAGTCTAGAAACAAATTCAATTTTGTGGAAACTAAGAAAGAATTCTGAACATTTTGCTTTACTAAACAATGTTTTATTTGTTATTCCAGCAGCTATTTAACAACTGGATTAGCTAATTAATGAATGGTAAAAATGAATGCTAAAATGAATGGTAATTCATTTTAACTGCAGCAGTAACTGATAACATCCCTTGCACATTGTATAACCCCAAGGTCCACAGCAAACAGAGTTGTGCCTGGAGAAATCAAACTCCTTTTGATCTGGGAACTTGGGCCAAAGAAAAGAATGAACAGGCTAAAAAATGTTTAGGGAAAAAGTCTGAAGGCCACAGAAAATGGGCTGTTATAATTTTCCTAAAATAACTTAAAGAATTCTTGAGAGAGAGATTAAAAAAATTGTGATCAAAAAGATGTCTCTTTTGTCTGTGGGGATAATTTCCTTTCTCTAGCAGTGTTTCTGTTTTCAGTAGCTTGATTAAGGGGCAATATCTCATGATTAAATGATCTGGGCACATTTGCATATGAATGCTAGATGACATGGCATAGAAACTGATTAGGCCTCATTTATATCACATGCCTGGAAATTAATGCTAATAACCCTTAATATATTAAGATTTGGATTAAACTTGACAAGAGAAAATGAAGTGTAAAACAACTTTGCTAACCATTTGGGAGCTTCATGGATTTTTCCTCCCCTTTTAATCTGGGCATAAAAGTTTTTTAATCTCAGCTGCTGATAACTTACATGTTCTTAGAAATAACAGTCTTCAATCACATACACAGTCTAGAAATGATATGAGGATGATAACTGTTTATGATGGAAAACTCTGTGAACATGCGTCTGACTTTGCCATTCTTGTGTTTAGATAAAGCAGGCAGTAGGAGTGAGAGTACAGGTTTTCAACAACTTTTTGTCTTCAGAACACAAGGGAAAGTAAGCAATAATTTTCAAGCCTGAGCAAGAAATGCTGGGGAGTTACATTAAATCCTTGATAGTGTGATCATTTGTGTCTGATTTAAACTCTTAATATTTTGCTTATACTAGAAAGGTCCTAGCAGCTGATCCTGAGTGGTCTGTATCATGTGCCTTCAAGATGCCTTGGGAGTTTGACATTTGAAAATTCACTAGACAGGCTTCAGAGGTAAGTGCTCAAAAAATGAATAAGATAAAATAGAAACATATTTAGGTTGAAATTAATAAAATAAATTAAATTTCACATGACTCACACCAGTGACAAAACTTTACCACTGCAGCCTGGCTTATGGTAAGAGCATCCTGTCTTCCCTGAAGTGAGTAGGACCTCTGTGACTCTGGGACTCACCTTCTAAAGTCCAATCTTGTGTAAAAGACCTGGCAGCCAGTGACAAGTGGAACTGGGCTTGAGGTCAAAATACTGCATCTCATCCAGCAGCTGAGGTACATATCTGGCACTCATCCCTCTTTCTGAATGAGTTGAAATCCCATGCAAGCATTTGCACGTGAAGAGTTCAAATACAGACAAAATTCATCTGCTCATTAAATCTGAGGTTTCCTCATTTTCCAGCAGAATAATTTTTGCAGCTCAGCATATATATACCATATGTAACATTCCAGCACTGAAATGCTCTGGGAGGAAGAAGAGCAGAAGTTGATACAGACTGTGGGGAAAGGTTATTTAAGTTTTGACTAATGCATGCATAGCCACTGATGATGCAGTGAAGAAGAAAATGCCTGAAATATCTTTAAGTAAAGCCTTAATATCTTTAAGTTAGTGCCTTTGTTAAACAGAAGGCACTAATAATATTTTTGTAGCAGCAGTTGAGCTATTTTGAGCTTAGAAATGTATGTTATTTATTGATTTTATTCAGCTTCTGCAAGTTATATGATGGTGCTTTAAGTTTTCTTTAGTTTTGCAGATTCTGGCCCCCTCCCCCCCAGCTTTTTAATTGGACATCAGTCATTTTTAAAGAAAAATGCAGTATTTGATGTTAATGTAAGAGGAATTAATATGGTATCCACCATGATGTAATAGATACCCTTTTTAATACTATGAAAGGTAACAAAGACAGAAATTATTGTATTTTATATACATTCTTTTAATTTTAAAGTATTACCCAACCAAGACTTCTCATAGTATAAATGAGGTTTTCATCCTGTAATGTCAGCAACTGCCAAAAAGTAGAAAATTCTTGCTACACTTACAGTGTTATAGAAAGTGCTCCCCCAAACATTCATCTCTTCTTTTGAAACTCATCTGGTGTTCCTTTGGCCATGAAGTAATTTAAAAATACTCCACTGGGGCAGGGGAAATGTTTTAAGAGCCCTGTTCCTCCTCAGTGGCCTTTCTTTGGGTTGCCCACTGGAAGCCTATGGACAGCCCAGATGAGCAAAGCAGAGCCCCCTTGTACTGACTGCTGGTGCTTTGTGCCAGGAGGCCATGCTCTCACCGAACCAGCACTGTGCTGCAGCTCTGTAGACTTCACAAGAAAAGGCTCTGAGCAGACTTGCCCTTGCTTGCTCCCTCTTGTTAACAGGATGGTGGGGGAACGGAAATAGCTGGTACTGCTTGTGATTGGGATTTTGGACATGCAGTAACATGCTACCTACCATGTGACAGAACACATTCTATAGCTGTATTTTCCTGTTGTCAGCTTAGTTCTGACAATACCGTTTCCCTTGGGTATACAACAATATACTTTTTATTTTATTTTTAATTTCATTTTGGTGCTGAATTATTATTTGCAATAATACAGGTTCTCTCCTCTCCTTAAATACACCCAGATTTGAGGGCTCTGCTCATCAGCATTAAATAGTTATTCATGGTGCTAAAGGTATTGCTTGGAAGCACATATGGTAGCTGTGAGCCTGTGCTGCCTCTCCCCCTGATGCTGCCCTCCAGGAGTGCTGCAAATAGAGAATGGAGTTCACTGCTGGCCCCAGTGTACTGCCATGGCCAGATCTAGACTCTCTGAACACAAAGCCATCCAGGGACTCAGTAGGAATTGACCTAGGGATTTAAATGCAAACAAGAATAAATTCTGCCCTTTGAAATTACTTAATACAAGTCAGGCTTGGAAAATGACAGCAACCCCTGTGAGTGCTGTTCTCTGTGACAAGGTTGTTTTCTGCACATTGGCTCCTCAGTTTATACTACTGCACACCAAAATCCCCTCTGAGAAGATGAATTCATGCAGTAGTTGGGAGACAGCTGTTGCCAGGTGGGATCTGGTGTTGTTCTGCCTGGCCAGGGGTTCATTTCCACTCTCAGAGTGGAAGATGTGGAATTAACTGCTTATAGGCAATAATTTCATTCCTTTAGCAAGTTCCAAATACTAATAAGATGTAATTTTCACAATGTGTTCCCATAATAATTCAGCTATTAGGAGGGGAAAACAGAAAATAGAACTTGATCCATACCTTTATATTTAAGAGTGCCACAGCTGACACACTGGGGAATATGCTTGGAAAAAAACAGGCTGGTGTCTGCCTTGAAATCTTCAGAGACCCACTCAAAGCTTTCACCTACTGTGTGGTGCTGTCTATCTGCACTGGGGACTGACACACATCCTTATCAACCCTGCCCCTTGCTTGAGAAACACAGTTTTAGGTAACACAGGCATGAATGATACACCACCTCTTGCAATTTGAGGATTAAAAAGTTCACTCCCACCTTCAGGAAACAAATACTGATCCTTATGGTACACCTGAGACACCAAAGAGTAATATGTGGTAGGGAGGAAAAGCAAGCTATGGTAGTCTGGGGACAAAATGGAAATTTGGTGATTCACAGATGCAGCTTTCTTTAGAACAAACCAGAACATTTTATTGATTTCTCCATCTTTTTAAAATAGTTCTCTTGAATTTCATTATTCACAAGACAACAGAAAATGCACATTCTGAAATTCAGTACTAAAAAAAATCAGGAAAATTGAAGTTATTATTCTGTGACCTCACTGCTCTTTGGCATCTCATGATGCATTTCAAAGCTGTACAGAGAAAGGATGCATACAAAAATGTGTGAAAAAAAAGAGGGGAAAAAGTAAAGAAAGAAACAATTATCACAAAAGAAGCAGTATTTTGTACAGGCTACATAAAGCATTATATAGTTATAGAAAAGTTTTCTGAATTCAGTTTTAAATGAATTAGAAATATAATTAAGGAATGAAGTGGGAGAATTTGTGGTACATTTGATTTCTACTGTCTTGAAGCATGGACTGCTCTCTGAAAATTCAGGATTCAGTCTCCAGCTCTCTGCTCAGCTGAATCTTGTTTTTTTCACTGTATCTAGTGATGTGCAGTTCATAACATCAGATGTACATTCATACAGCTGCAGGTCTGTGTGACTAGTAACATTGACTAAAAGCTGATATTATAAGCAGTTTTTATGTATGGTGGTTCTGGGCTTGATTGACATTTACCATGACAGCGGACTACTGAAGTGGTTTCCTCTTTCTTGAATTTGTGCAGCAAGCTTTTAGTAGTGGAGGGCCACTGAGGTGGCTTCTGTGAGAAGACCCCAGCACTGTCCTATGTCAGCAGACTCCAAGATGGATTTGCTGCTGGCCAAAGCCAAGCCCATTAGCAATGTTGGCAGAACCTCTGTGATAAGAAAGAGTAAAAAAATGCTGAGCAAGAGCTGCAATGGAAAGAAATGAGAAAAATGAGAAAAACACCTCTGCAGACATCAATGTGGAGGTGCTGCAGGCACTGGAGCAGAGAGTCCCCTGCAGGCCTTGGTGAAGACCATGGTGAGGCCCCTCTGCAGTCTGTGCCAGTCCAGAGTGGAGCAGAGATCCACATGCAGTGTGTGGAGGACCTTATGCCAGAGCAGGCAGAGATGCTGTGGAGGAAGGTGCAGTGAAGGGTCCTGGCAGGGCACCCATGCTGGAGCACTCTGTTCCTGGAGAACTGATCCCATGGAAAGGGATCCATGCTGGAGTAGCTCTTCAAGAACTGCAGTCTAAGGGACAGACCTATGCAGGACTATCTCATGTAGCTCATGTAAGACTATTGAGTGGGAAGCCCCCAGTGCTGGAGCAGGGTAAAGGTGTGAGGGGGAAGGAGCAACAGCAGCCGCATGTGATAAACTAACTGTAACCCCCATTGCCTGTGCCCTATGCCACTGTGGCAAAGGAGGAAGGCAAATTGGGAGTGAAGTCAAGCTCCAAAAGAAGGGACAGGTGGGGGGAAGGGTTTTTTGGATTTGTTCTTATTTCTCAGTATCCTACTCTGTCATGAACTGACAAAAAATTAAATTATATTCTCTGAGTCTGTTTTTCCTGTTATGGTAATTGGTGAGCGATCTCCCTGCCCTTATCTCAGCACACAAGTTTTTCATTTTGTTTCCTCTCCCTGTCCTGCTAAAGAGGGGGAGTCAGAAAGTGGTGTGGTGGGCAGCTGGTGGCAGCCAAAGTCAAAACCGACTTTGACTGTAGGGTCCTTGTCCACTTGCTTTATCATTACTGTCCTCCACAGGGTGCTGACCCGTGTTCTCAGCCACAGCTTTGCTAAAGTCAGCCCTGCCAGCTCCCAGAGTCACAGAAGCAAGGAGCCACTAGCCACCAGCCTAGGCTCCAATGAAAGGATTAAGTTGGAGGAACATGGTAGTCATGCACAATACTCTCATGGCTAATATCTGGAAGTTGTGTAGGGTGTGAAGTTAATAAAATGTTGCCTTTACAAAACTGGGAGAATTTGGTTCCCAGAGGCTTGTTTGCCACTTTAAATGCAGGCAAATCTAAGGCTGTCTGATTTCAAGCTATTATCAAACTCTTATCTCCATTTGGCCTTATGCCTAATTTATTTTTACAAAATCACTGTTTTTGTCAAATTATTTTGCAACCTGGATATGCACAAGTACTATCCTCCAAAACAAAAAGAGTGAAGAGAAAAAAGGACTATATGGTAACTCATTCCCATGCTTTTTTCATGTTTCTATGGGAATGATGCAGCAGAAAATGCTGCATGGCTGGATCAAAGATGCCACAAACTGATCAAAAGGGTATGTTAGAGTATTTCTTAAGGGTCACTTTACTGCATTGCAAAATGCCTGAAATGTGGACACACTTAACACTGGCACAACACTCCTCAGTGTATACTGAGATCACTGAGCAGAGCAACCTGTCATTTATTACTGACACAAGAAAGTTGCTACATTTGAAATCTTGTTGTGATGAAGCTCATTTACATTGAAATTGCCTTTCAACATCCCACCATCAGTTATGTTTATGTCATCCATTGACAGGTATAATGTTCTTTGGGGAAAAGACATGAGGCAACATAGAGAAAAAAGCACCTCATGACAGAAAATGGTAGGATTTTTTTGTGCCTCTTGTTGTATGAAAAATGTGTGATGTTCACAAGGAGACAGTGAAAAGGACAGGGTAAATTGAAAGCAGGGTCTTTAAGTCCTGCATGTCTACCTTTGCAGCCTTTGAAAATGTCAGATCCATGTGGAGTATTATCTGCTTAGAAGAGGAACAATTTCTGCTGGTAGTGGCATTTGTGAAGAGTTGGGACTACATGCATCACCCCTGCAAAGTAGATTTCCATTAACTTCAGAGAGAGTGGGAAGATAAGGACAGACCTCTTAGAATATTGTACAGGAAGAACTGAAAAGATTTTTCTGGATGTTTGAGCAACAGACAACAGAGAAGCTCAGACTGCATAGTTTGTGGGATAGGAATCTGGTGTTTCCTTGATATGCTCTGCCTTTTGGACTGGTGTTTCAAATAGTAACTGTAAATGCTGACTGTGATGAGTGCTGACTTTGCTTGATGCCTTCTCTGGTACTGCACTGTAAGTCATCATTTAAATACATAGCTTGAAATAAAAATATTTCAATGCATTATTTGCATTTTCAATGCACTACTTCAGTATTTCAAAAGCTTTTCTCTTCAATAATTGAAAATAATAAGCAGGACTTTTATTTGAGGTGATTTCTGCTTTCTTGCATAGCCGATGATCATACTCATTTCACTGCAAGTGCTACATTTCCTCTACTAACATTCCCTTTATAGATCACCTCAAGGTTTGACCTTCATTCTACTTTCCAGGTATGTTTTATGAAGCTAGTATGAAAATAGTATTTGCAAGTAAAGCTGGGTCTCACTTCCATGAAAGGATTGTTGTTAGAGAGGTTTGCCCAAATTGCTCTGCTGTGATTTTTTTTTGTTGCTGTTTTTCATTGCTTTGCCTTGAGGCAGTGCAGGGAAATGTGACAATTCCTATGCTGTTAGTCAGCTTTGGGTCCATGAACTGACCACATTGCTGTCTGTCTGTCCCTGAGCAGTGTGTGGATGCTAGATATGTGAAAATATTCTCCTAGTCTTTTCATTTGATCGAGATAAAAACCCAATAAGAAAGCATTTCAAAATTATTTGGTGAATGACTGCTAGTGAGGATATACTCGTGTCAAAGGTCATTATTTCCAGCATGTCTGGACAGAGCTGGTGAGATGAATTCTCTAGAGAAAGATGACAGTGGTCTGGAAAATTGTACATCCCAGAGGAGTAGCTGTTCCACTTCTCACATCTAAGATGATGTCCCCAGTGACCTTGTCTGAGAAAAAGAAAAACAGCAAAATGCATCTTTGAGGTGTTTTCATAGACTCATGGAATGGTTTGGGTTGGAAGGGACCTTTAAAATTCAGCTACAGCAACTCAGGTGGAAATGAAGTCCCTTCCAGCTTAGCACACTGCTTCAGTGACAGCAGGAGTATCCTAAGTGGTCAAAGTGTTTTAATTTAATTTCAAGGAAGCAAGCCTGAAGCTACCTACAGCAGCATA
The DNA here is from genome assembly GCF_027887145.1 of Ammospiza caudacuta. Lineage (NCBI taxonomy): Eukaryota > Metazoa > Chordata > Aves > Passeriformes > Passerellidae > Ammospiza > Ammospiza caudacuta. The sequence goes on from NC_080597.1 coordinate 45,608,494, forward strand.
CATTATCATAAAATCTTGGTAATGTTTTTTGTACTTCAGAAATGAAAAATTGCATCAATCTTTAACCCATCTCAGTATCTCTCCAGTGTGTCAATAATTTCCTAATTTCTCAAGTATTTTTGAAAATGAGCTGTTTCCTTATGTTGGACAATATCTTCCTCAAACCAGGAGATGGAGCCCTGCTGCCAAAGCCTATCACCAATTGCTGAGTCTACACCCACAAGAAATATTTTAAAAATTTAATTTGAGGAGAACATGTATCAGTTCTGCTTTCTTCTGATAAGTTTTGATAAGTTTGATCATCACTCAGCAGATTTATGGCTACTGAGTAAGGAAATGGTCTGATGGGCTTCTGTGTTCTGAAGATGGCCAGCCACTGGGAGACAGAAGATTGCAAATAGTCTGTTCAGTTTTATGCAGGTGGCGAGTGATGGTGCTAATAAATGCCTCAGTAGATGCATGAGACAAGGGAGTAGAGCAACTCCCCAGTGCCATGACAGCAGGGGTCCTGGCTCACCTCCCTCAGGCCCGGCCACTCCGAGGCTTCTGGCATGGGATGCCCGAGGGGGCATCACACTGTACCGGGGGGGGGTGAACCCAGAGAGGCTTCCCTGTCACCCCCAGGACTCCAGGGGCTCTGAACCCAGGCCCCTGGTGCTGAGGGCTCTGCTGTTCACATGGTATTTACATCAGGCCATGCAGTGACAGTTTCATCCATTACCAGGGCAGTGAGGGGGGGCTGCCTGTGACATCTGGCATGGCCTAAAAGCCCTCTGTGTACTCAGTGCCTGATTGACGCAGCCTGTGGCAGTCTGCCAAAGCCGAACACTTCCCTTTTGGTGTTACTAGTCAGTCATTAACAAGGACAGTGCTTAGCAACTTAATTCAGCAACATTAGCCACCATCTTCCTGGAGTGCAGATGTCTGAGTTCCACTCACCACATGTGCTGCTTGATTCAGCACAAGCCATGCACCTCAGTGGAAATCTGCTGCCTACATGGCAGGACAAGCAGGGGAGACTGCTTATGGCACATATATACATGTAAGAGCACATGCTCAAGTAATCCAGGAAGACTGTTCACTTCATTGGATACACACATGCAAAAGAATATGAATCTTGCAAAACCATTTGCTCCCTGGAGTACAAATGTATTCAAAAAATGCAGAGCAAGGAAGACTGTTCACTGCAGTTATTTTGCTTTGTTTTGACAACACAATTTGCTGGATGCTGGCTGGCTCTCTTGCCAGTCCAGACAAGTATAGGGCTGCTGGAGCAGCATGCAGCAGCATTTCCAATGCCAGTGACCTGCAACTAATTCTGTGGTGATGATTTCAGGGCAAAGGAGGGAAAGGACAGCCCCAGTGTCAAACTCCAAACCAACTGATAAGATTTCAGCTTGAGATTTTTTTAGTTGGATAAAGTTTCTGGATTCATAAGTTTAGAAGTACACTTTGGAGATTATGCTGCTATTGGATAATTCTTCAATTCCTCAGCCATACTGATTTCCCGAGTGCCAGCTGACACTATGATATAAACAGAAAACAGTGAAAAGTAGATTTTAAAAATGAGACTTTGAGTTCTAATGCCTCAAAAAACCCAGACCTGCTCGAGCTTGATGGCAATGAGCACATTTTGAAGTTTTTCTAACATGTTAAAAAGGGACTCCATTCACCTAACTGCACTAGGATTTCCAGCCCCTGCAATGCTCATTGGTACAGTTTGGATAAAAGGATCTATGGTGCAGGAAGTCTTCCCAAAACCACTTTTTAAAAGGACAATGAAATGTTGTACTATGTCTGCTGGTGCCCATGCTGTGCATGGAAAGCAGCAGATGGCGACGAGCGGCTGCACTTCTCCACATGCTGTTACCCTCTTCTGCAGCTGGTGAGGAGGGTACATGGCACAGGGAAAGAACAAGAATGTCATCCATCCATCCATCCATCCATCCATCCATCCATCCATCCATCCATCCATATTAAAATATCAATTTATTGCCTCTATCTGAATGAAAAGTGTTTTAGAAATTTGTTGGGACCAGTTGTGCACAGAATCAGACTTGATTTTATTGTTTGCTTTTGAAAATTTAATGTAAATTTACAGCCTGTAAAAGACATTTACCTTGCAGAACCACTGTCAAAGACACCCTAAATGTTGAAATTGATGCTTGAAATGAATTTGGGTGTGGGGAATTGTCTCAAAAAATGCTTAAAAGCAATCAGGACAGTCTCCACATAACAACCTGTTCTGTGTGGCTGTAGAATAATTAACTCAATAATTGGCTCATGACTGTGTATGCCAGAATGACATCTAGAAATGACAAGGTGTTTGGGGGCTCCCTAGATGACTGTTAGAAACCAGGAGGAGTTTGTCCTCCTATTCCCTGTTTATTTTGGTTGTTACAGACACCAGCCAGAAGGATAAAAGTACCCTCACAAAAAGCCCTAACATAGCCTGTATGCATAAAGATTTATTGCAGGTAGAGGTTGTGAGCATCTTTCAAAAAGTGCATTTATCATATGTTATGATATTATGCACATATCATATGGGGTTGGGTTGTGAGGAATAATATCTTTTATTAGCTCATTTTAGACAGCTGGGTAAAAAATATGAACTTCTGGCATACAAGCCCTTTTTTATTTGGCTGTTTCTAAGTTTTAATGTGTCTCTAAGGAAAAACCAGCAGCTTTATCTTCTAAAAATAGTTATATAATGATGAAATATGTACTCTAACATATTCAAAGAACCTAGCCTCAGGTTCCACCAGTGGAGCACATTTCATGGAAATGTTAAAAGTGAGAGAATGCTTTAGTTTTCTGGAGTTGTTTGGCTTGTGCCTTGCCAGATGTCAGAAATAATTGGTTCATAAAAGCAGCTTCAGAGCATATGGATTTCTTTGGGGAATGACAGAAGTCCACTAAGATTCACTGTATTGCAACTGAATAATTAAAACTTGTGCTTTGAAACTACGATGTTGTCATCATCTGAGAGACAGAGAGAAAAAGAAAGATATATTAGTTAATACCAAGACCAAATGCTTTTCTGTTGCTATTTATAAAGCAGCTCTAGCCCTCACTTAGTTATTATCAGGGAAGATATAAAGAAAGCCCTGATACCCACCTTGCAATTCCCACAACTTCTAAACAAACAAAAATTTCCTTTTATCTGCCTTGCTGTATTTTCAGCAGGGGCATGTTATGTCAAAGTGAGCAGCTTTCAGATGAAAGTTGTGGATTTAGTGTATTTAGCTGCAATGAGCCCTGTTCAAACACAGCTAGTGAATGATGCCATGCTGTGAGCTGTTCTGGACTACCCCAGACATGCTGAGAACAAAGCTCTCCTCCTTTTGCTAGGTGGTCTCTGGACATCAATTAACAGCTGCTTTACTTCATCTTTAGAAGGAACTGAACAGAGCTCTTTACCACCTCTTTTTGAAAGCATCTGAAAGTCTCTGACAAAAGTTTCTGAAATTATTTTCTACTCAAGATCATATTTTAAATGGATAAATTTCAGGGTATAAAAGATACATTTTCTGTACTGGACTGTAACTGGTATCACTAGTTCTAGCTTTCTTGGCAAAATTTCTCCATACATCTTTCTGAATTACTAATGTCTGTATTTAGATGCAATAGTGAAAATAAAATCTGAGCATGAATATTTTCACATACTATTTCTGAAAGAAGCATGCTAGGAAATAAAACACAAACTAATGTAGCTAGTACATGATGCTAACAATAGCCCTCTGTGACTTTTCAGAGCACTCTCAAGGAAGATGCAAGCTTCCAGCTGAGTTCAAACTGAGAGTTGATAATATCAGACAGAATTTTCAGCTTCAGGATTTCTCATTTTTACTTGACATTGATTTTTCTTAGAGAAAAAGGAAGGCATATTCTGGCCAATAATAGTTCAGCTCAATAAAATTGGTTATATATGCAAAGACACTGCTGGGAGCTGAACAAAGGCAAAGGAATTGGTTATATATGCAAAGAAAGGTAAGATGAAAAATGAAAAGCTATGGATGTGACCCTGGGTTGCTATATGTGGTCCCACTATGGAAAGACAAGTGCATTTGTCTGATGCTTGGTGAAATTTTATCCAGGGCTGATTGTAATTACTAATTTAAAAAAGTCTTTCCTTAGTATTCCATTCACAGCAAAGGTCAGTCTAAATATTCTTCTGACACAAATTTGGGCCAAACATATTTGTAAAAAAAATATTTTTAAAATTTTATTCAGTTTCTTTGTTCCTAAAAAATTTTTCCCACACCCCTACCCCATTTCTGTTGCTGCTGTGGCTACTGGGCAGGAAGCTACTGATCCCAAGGACAGCTGAGGAACTTGTCCTGGTGCTGTGTCTCAGCTGAGAGAAGTATCAGCTGAGTCTGGGTTAGCTGAGTTGCCTTTGTAGCTCTGAGAAAAGCAATGAGTATGGAAATCCCCCCCAAAGCTTGTGGGGCTGAATGCCCAGCCCAGCAGCTGAGAAGGAGCTGTTTCTGCCTCACTGATTTCTCCTGTACATATAGACTGGTTGCTCACCTACAGATAGACTTGGTGTTGGATTGCCAGTCCTAGGTGACCTTTCCTGAAATACTCAAAATGACATTTAAGGCACAGATGGTATAAATAATCCCTTCTGTTTACTAAACTTGCTTAGTTTTCTTGTAAACCTGGAGTTTATATCCAGTCTGCAACTGAAGCCCAGAGAGACTCCCTGTAAACCCCTGAAAAACCACGCTGAGAAGGCAGAGGAGACAGAAAACCGTGTCATTTTGGGCTCCCAGTTGCTGATGTGGCTTGCATAGGAAAGACATAATAGAAGAAGAAGGAACATCTGAGGTCAAAGGGACTTGTAGGAATAGGGCAAGACTGGAAATTTCCCCATTGTTAGCACTGTTCACACAGTGGAAGCAGCTGGAGGGTCTTTGCAAATGCCAGGGCAGACACCCAGGGCAGACACCCAGGACTTTCTTCTATCACAACCTACATATTTTTCCAACTTTAGCTGTTTTGACCAATTCATGTAACTACCCCTGGGTCTGGCTGATAAAAGTTGGAGATGTTTCTTAGTGAGAAACTGGTAAGGGTATGCTCTTTCCTCTTCTCTCTGTTACCAGCAACAAAATAACTTTCACTATTTCTGCAGCCTCAGTTCCAAGTGATTTTTTGTGGAGATGCTGAGAAAAGGCACCAGGCACATTTTAAAAATATTATTTAGACCCCTCAACCCAACAAACAAGCCTAGAACTGTACAGAGCTGTTGTATTTTGCCATTCTGCTTATAAGAAATGTTGAACACTTGCATGCTTGCAGACACTGTCCTATTATTGGAGTTGTAAATATTGTCTTGGCTTTCTGACACTGAAAACCACTTGTCCTGGAGGAGGACCAGGGGTCTAGTGTAGCTACAAGCTCAGATAATCCACATGGGGACTTATCTCCAGATGGTTTTCAATGGGCAGAAGCAGCTTATCCCCAAGGTCAAAATGTCAAGAGCTGTCACTGCCAGCAGTCAGCTCAAGAGCTGGGCTGGTGGACATAAACCTCCTTTGGAGTCTGAGCTGCAGACAGTTTGTGGTCAAGCTAGAAAACAAGCTTTGGGGACAACTTAATCAACACTTTTCCTGCTTTAGAGAGCCTTAATCAAGGAGGAGATGAGACTTTTCCTTTGTGCAGTAGTTGTTAATATTTAATTATGTATTCTGAAAGATGAGGACTTCAGTTAAATTGTCTCTTCAATGAAAGAAGGGAAATAAATTGACACAACAGGGCAGGTCCAAGCTAACCAAACTAATTCTGATGATTTTCAGCCTTTGTGGACAAGTTATATCTGTTGCTTGCACAAAAAACAAAGTGCAAATCCTTTCTTCAACTAGCAGCAGTCTTGCTGAAGTGAAGTAGTGGTTCTCATTAGAAGAAAACAGTTCAGTTTCTTAGAACATTCTTTGTATATTTTTTGGAAGAAATCCAGTCACATAAAATTGCTAACAAGAGAAGAATCAAACATTATAATAGGTTGAAAATCAGACTTGCACTTGTGAAACTCAATGAAGTTTAGTTACAGATTTCAGTGAAGTGAGAAGTAGATCTTACAAACCCTGCTGAGAAAATGTGCATAATTTCTAATGTAGTGGTTATCATGTAACCATAGAATAATTTGAAACAATTTGGGTGTGCAAAGGACCTTCAAGATCATCTCTTCAAACTCCCTGCTATGGGCAGGGGCACTTTCCAGGTTGCTCAGAGTCCCATCCAACCTGGCCTTGAGCACTGCCAGGGATGGGGCGTCCACTACTTCTCTGGGCAACCTGTTCCAGTGCCTCACCACCCTCTCAGTCAAGAATTTCTTCCTAATATCCAATCTAAACCTACTCTCTTTCAGTTAAAAGCCGTTCCCCCTTGTTCTGTCACTCCAGGCCCCTGTAACAAGTTCCTCTCCAGCTCTCTTGTGTCCCCATCAGGTACTGGAAGGGACTCTAAGGTCTCTCCAGAGCCTTTTCTTCTCAAAGCTGAACAAACCCAGCTCTCTCAGCCTGTCTTCATAGAACAGGTGCTCCAGCCTCTGACCCACTCCAGAGGGCCCATATCCTTCTTATGTGTGAGGACACAGAGCACAGTACTGCAGGTGGGGTCTCACAAAAGCAGAGTAGAGATGTATATAAATGTCTTTACAAAGGAAAACAGGTTGGTTTTTAAGCAGGATATTGAGTATCAACTCAATGTATTACTTCAATGATTTATTATTTAACCATTATTACTCAGAAACACATGTCAGAGATAATGAGGCATTTTCATGTTCAAATAAATTATAAATCATATTTTTCAAGCACAGCCTGCTATCTTTTCCTTAAGGGCATACTTGAATCAAATTAAGAAGCTGTCAGAATGGTGTACAATTTGCTTAGTGCAGAATTAGGTAAAAACTGTTTATTACTAAGCTCAAAAGACTCAGATACCATGTTCTGGTACAAGTGTCATCTATCTCATCAAAAACAGAACATGAAAGCTGGACCAAACAGTGAGATGTAGAGTCATATTTTGTAGGGGTTTCTTTCCCTGTAGAAATTGAAGAAAAAAAATCCATAAATAAAGCACCTAAATCAATACTTATGCAAAAAATTAAGAGTCTGAAACAGCAAAAAAAATGATGGGTTAGTTTTATATGCTTGAATTTCTAAGACAATAGGTTATAATATGTCAATATTTGCAAATTCTTCTATTCAAATACTATGATGTTCACGAAATAGAACTGGTAATCTTTCCTGAATGCTCTGAAAGCTTAGATCATCAGGCAGTCTCTTTATTCAACAACTGAGGCTTTATAAACATTATATGATATTGCTGAAAGAATGAAGATGCTACCTCCAGTAATAAGTCCTTCAAAATAATAATGTTAAAAGCCACAATAATAATTTTGTATGGTCTGCTTTTGCATAATTCTACATATATTTTTTGTTCTAGGAATAAAATTTATAAATCTAGCGTAGCTATCTATCCATTGTAGTTTTTATTCTCACCTGTACTGACTGTGATTAAAAGTCCAATGCATCTTAAAATTATGTATTTTTATTTCATATATATATATATATATATATACTTTGCCACAGAAATACAATAATCAGTGTTTCATCTGATTTGACACTTAGGTTGGGGTTGTCAATAGTCCTTAAAGACTTCCTCTGAATTCACACATTTATCAGTCCAAGCTTACTTTGAAAATACTGGCTGTAAAAATGTATTTTCTTCAAAATATTGATGAACTAAAGAGGGGGGAAAAAAGTGGAAAACTAGAAATTTATGTGCCTGCTTTGGAAAATGGAGGAAAAAATTGCCGCATGAAAAGATTACTGCTGCCATGAAACAATAGCATAATTTCAAATTTTAAAAGAGAAATTAAGGGGAATTGAGATGGGACAAAAAACAGAAAACAGTATTTAGCAGCACAGTTTTGCATGCATGTTCCTTGGCAGCCTGTATTCTTAATTTTGCTAGCAAAAATAGAATGAAGAGTTAAACAACTGTGATTTTTTAGATACTGGCATGAACTGCTCCTATTTACTACTCCAAAGGCATTCAACTTCAAAGTTAGTGATTTTTCAACCTCCATTCTGACATCCTTCTTCTGCACTATCTTCTGCTGTTTGCTTGTTCTGTTTTGAAATAAAAAATAATTCAAAAGTAAAAGGTGGGACAAAAGGTCTTCAAAATTTTGCCATTCAGATGAATTTGCAGTTCTCTTGGCAGCCCAAACAAAGTGTCTGGAGACAGCACTTTGCAGTTTTAAGACACTGTTTTGTAGCTCTTTGAAGGCTCTTGGTCGAATCTGATTTTTGGAGTTAGTTATAGAGGATGAAAACATATCTGAGAGCCCCTTATTTTTGCTAGCTGAGCATGTAAACTGCTCTTCCTGTGCCCCAGAAACTCTTGCATAAATTTCCTTTGCAGGCTGTGGTCCTTATAAAGGAGATGGAATGGGATACAGATGCCAAGATACAATCAGATACAAACACATAACAAGATTATATAGTAGAAACATGAAAGCAGATAGGACCCTAACAGTGATATTTCTGTGGCTAAATACAAATGTCTTCTGCTAGTCAGTAAACATGTGAAGTCCCAGACATCTGCTCTGTCCTTAGCTCCAAGGAGAAGTACAAACTACTGCACACTTTAATTCCCCTACCTCTACTTCTGTACATGCAAACATTTGTACTTTACTACCAAAGATCACAGGAAACTCGGAATACTGTGGCACAGGAAAAAAACGAGGACCTAGGTGTTCCTAAGGCCTCAAATCCTCCTGTCCCTGCAGATCATTGGGAGTATAACCTAACTGACATGTGGGTTTATTATAGTAATACCACATAAAGGGTGGCGCAGGGGAGCAACTACTTGAGTGCAGTAGGAGTTACCTAAGCACCAAGGTGTCTGTCAGTTTCTGAGTGAATCTTAAAATCCTGGCCTTAAAATCACATAAGAAGAATAATTCCACTAATTTGAATGGGTTTTTTTTCAAAACCCCAGCATAAATAGGATAGAAATAAAAGTGTTTGGGGTATTTTTGCACTTAGATGTTTATAATGAATGGGAATATTTTAGTGCCTGAGAAGGATTATCATTGTGCTTTGTGCTAAGGTCCACAAGGCTATTAATTAGGATACTTCATTCTGTTTGCAGCTTGATATGAAAATCATGCAGAATCACAAGGTTGGAAGAGACCTCCAAGGTCATCAAGTCCAACCTAGCCCTAGCACCTCAACTAAACCATGGCACCAAGTGCCACATCCAGTCTTTGTCTAAACGCATGCAGGGATGTGACTCCACCACCTCCCTGGGCAGGCCATTCCAGGACCTTATCAGCCTTTCTGTAAAAAACCTTTTCCTAGTATCCAACCTATATTTCCTTTGGTGTTGCTTGAGACTGTGTCCTCTGCTTCTGTCAGTTGTTGCCTGGAGAAAATGACCTGGTGGTCATTGTCAGCTGTTGTCAGAATTTGCCAGCTGTAGCCTCCTGCAGCCACTGTGGCTACCAGACTTACCTACCTCTGCTGCTACATAAGCTTTCTGAGGAAAATGCCAAACTGTATTAATTAATATTAAGATTAATATTTAGTCAATATTTTGTTTAATGCTAGCCCAAATCCTGAAACTGTGGGACGTTTTTTTAAAAAAAGCATTGTCCTCATATCTCTCTTCTTCTTTTCCATGAGGAATTTGTGCTGGCAAAGGCCATAAAAGCTCTAGGGACCAAGCCAGGCTGATGAAATCTTAAAGCAGAAGAAAAGAGGCTCCATGCCTCCATGCCATGTTGGACATTCAGGTGCTGTAGATTCTGCACAGCCTGACTATGCAGCTTTCCTTTCTCCACTAGATTTGGCAGACACCAGTTTTGGCAGGCAAGGATGGAACCATCTGGGTTAGTGGGTACACACCAACCCAGCAGGGTAAAACCAGCTCTAGGATGGGCAGCTCTATTTCCCTAAGAGGGAGTAAAGCAACAACAAAGGCTTGGGAATATCATGCCGGAGGTCAGGTGCTGTGGCCACATCTTTCTGCACAGGCACTCAGCCTTTGGGAGTCAGCTGAAGGAGAGCATGGAGCCCTGGAAGGTCCAGCCTGGGACTGGGAATGCAACAGAGGCATTGGGTTAAGCTCAATCCTCTTACTGCCAGCTGCACCATAGGTGTTGCTTTGCCTGGAAAACCCCTACTTAGATTGTAATGACATCTCTGGGGAAATTCAACCTGACATCCTCCTCATGAGAAAAGGATCAGCAACTCCAAACTGGAGATACAAACCATTTGATGTAAAAGTAAAGTAAAATAAAGATGGGTAAAACAAGAACAACAGAACAAAATAGGAGACAGGATATACTCTCCCTAACCAGTCTGGTGGTTGAAAAAATCTACTTGAGAAACCTGTAGAGGCTGTAATCAGGCTGTGGTTATATATACATCTCCCTTTTGAAAAAATGCTTTAAGGAGTGAGGGTTTCTGTCTTTAATTTTCTCAAGATATTAAAGTGTTGTGCTGTTTCCTAGTGCCTGCAAGAAACTGCTGCAAACTTAATGCTCCCAGTATTGGAAACGGCCCAGACATAAGTAAAATAAGAGTCAGTAAGGGATATTGTAGACCATTTGTCTTTTTCTGACCCTCTCTAGACCCTCATTTTGTTAGATTGAAAGATCTCTCAGAGTGCATTAGTGAAACATATCTTGAAATTATGAAGTGCCCACCTTCCTTGTGCTCATAACTTGCTATTTCTAGGAGGAGGACTTGTCTCTTAATTGTAGAGGCTCTTCATAGATATCAAGGTGTAATCCTTCACCTGAAAAAGGGGAAAAGATACAAGGAAATGAAAGCTTTAAAATTTTAGCTATATGTTTTCACGTATTTTCACAAGTGAAATAAATTTGAGTAGTTGGTAATGTAAGTTTGATCCATCCCATCCAAAAAAAATGTATGACTTGAGGGCTTCTTGAGAGAAAAATGAAGAATAAAAAGAGGATAATTTTTATTTCAGCTACAGCTATGAGGACAAGTTGCTCTAAGCTGCTTTAGTGGAGTAGAGCACACAGAAGTCAGGCAATTTGCTGGAAATCCTTCTTCACTTCTGCTAGGTACTGTAGAACATGACATAGGTCAGATGGTAATTTAGATCAATCCATGAGGCTGAAATGTCAACAATTACTTCAACAGCACCATGAATAATTGTTCTGCATTGTCTGCAATCTGACAGCAACTCTCCCAGCTGCCCTCATCTTCACAGTGCTAGGCACTGCCAGAGAAAAAAACCAGAAAGACCAGCTCTGATTTGAACAAAGAGCTTGCTGAAAATTTCTGAGCTTACCAAGAACTGTGGAAATTTCAGGAAAGGCCTCAAGATGTGCAAAATCCTGTACCAATCATTTGTTATTGGGACTTTAAAGCCAGCTCCAAACATTTTCTGCAGCTCTGGAAAATTGAGGACAAAGGAAGCAAATTGCACCTGAACATTTAAAAGGACACAATAATTGATATAGGAAATCAATTAAATAGCCCAAATAATGATAATAATAGCCCAAAGCCCTTTAGCAGGGCTGTCCTGTGGGCTTAGAGCAGCTTCCAGTTACAAGCATGAAGGGAACACTGGCAGCCCACTCCCCACAGTGAGCACAATGCCCTTCCTGGCTGGGGCTGAAGAGCAGCATGAGCTGGGAGCTGGTAGATGAAGGTTTGCATGAATTTGTTGATATGAACACTTGTTAAGCTGTGCCCCAAGAGAATGAGCACCTTTCCACTAGATTTATTCACTATTACATCTAGGCAGCAGTGAAGATCTGGATATCCCTGCCTGCAGGCATCATCACCACTGGGAGGATCTTTTGGTTTTTTTCAGACCAATTTCCTAATTGCAGAAAGGGTTATTATAATTAACCTTAGACTCTAAACACTAAAAAAACCCCAAACAACAAACAAAGGTTTTTTTTTTTACAAGTTATTTGAGATTCCATACATTCATAAGAGCCTTCTAAAGTCCATAATGGTTTGTTTCTGCCATGTGGGGGGATAAAAGGTAGTCTCACCTCTGATGAGTTGCAGCTGTACTAATTACCAGAGATTAGGAACAGGCCTGCCCTTAACAGGCCACAGCTGTGTCCAATAATGATGAGTGCTACAAAAGAGTGGGTTGGCTGTGTGAGAGGAGAGTTTGTGTTTGTTGGTTGTGCTGTGAAGAAGAAGTTGAAGTAAGTGTTGCAAGGAACTGTCCGTGAGAAATCACTGAGAAGGTATAGAGCTTTTACAATAAGATAGCAACACTGCTATGGTGTTTTAAATAGGTCTCTAAGGCTTACTAAATCTCAGAAACAGTCTGAAGTTTGTATGTTCTACTGTAAATACACAGTGGTCTAGCTGAGCTCCTGGATGTTTTTATCTTTAAGAGGTATGGTTTGCTCTGACATTCTCAGTGGAAAGGTCAAGTGGCTATTTTGCAAGCACAGTCCCACTGGATACAAAATTTAGAATACAAATTGCAGTTTTATTTGATCCAAGCATGGATGCAGGTGAGTTAGAGAATTGATGAGGAGAGACAGTATGTCATTTGACTATTTGCTGCTTTTATTTCTGACATTCAAAGGATGATAGCTTATCTTCTTATAAGGGCCCACTTATAAAATAAATCAATAAGAAAAGGGAAAGCACCAACCTCCCTGTTTGTATTCACTACAAGTAGCTTGGCCCAGGTTAACAAAAAAGTCAGTTGGATATACAGTTTCAATTTTTCAGCTATATGTAGTTACAAGTATGAATTTATAATTTGTAAGTACTGTGTGGGGTGAGATAAGGTTTCTCTCTATAATTAGACAAGCAAGCAGGCATAATAGCTGACATAGAGAGAGCAATAATTAGTAGTGGCTTTAAATTTAAGTAATCTAAGTAGTTAGATTGAATGGAATTAGTGGGCTAGTGCTTAACAAAATAAGTAAGGCTTAAATTTTGAGTTATCTTACAGGATAACGGTGTGCAGACAGTATTTGGTGATTTGTGTAGTCACTGAAAATCTAAGCCTCTACAGCAGAGAAAAGCAGTTTCTAAAGGATTCAATTTGCATTCAGTATCAAAGGCTCAGGAAAAGCACCTGAGCCACTACAAAAGAAATTAGTTACCTCACTGACCACAGGAGTAAGGGTTCTCAATGGGACTGTCTGCACCTGCCTCTATCACCACAACCAGGAAAAAGAGGGATGATGAAACTTGGCCTAATCACAAATAAGGGTGTAGATGGCACTCTTGTGATACCATGAAAAGATGTAAATTACAGTCTCAAATGAACATTTCCATCTATTTTTTTGGTTTAAAGGTCAGGATAAAGGATATATATTTCAGAGAAGAGAGAATACTCTTTTAAATGCCTTCCATTTCTCAATGCTCCAAGATACAATAATCTTGCTGCTCAATATGACCCTTCTCATATTTTTTTAGACAAATCAGTGAATGGAAAGAGAACTTTATACTTTTTAGTACTACTTACTGCCTTTTAAAAAGAGGAGGTGATATATCGGCAAACTGCCTGTGTTTTGACTGCTCAGAACTCACAGCTATTTGGTGATTGATGGTACAGGGGGATCAGGTTCTCTGGGTCTAGCACTGAGCAGCAAATTAGGAAAATTTTCCTGTACTGAGTAACAGTGAGAATTTATAGTGGGTCAGTCTGACTGCACTATGTACGTCATACAGAAATGAAATTACCGCATTCTATTTCCAATGCAAAAGCCAAATTAATTCATTTTACCTTATTTCATATTCAAAGAACATTCTCCTAAAATGATTTGGTTTAGTTTAATCAACTACTCTAAAAATTAATTCTGATCAACTTCTTTGAATGTCTTCGAAGCCTATTCTTATTAGTGAGTAGGTATATAAAAACATTGAAATGTATTCAATGTATCGAAATCAGCAGTGAAATCTAAGCAATTAAAAACAAGAACTGTTTATCTTAAAATAATATTGGATGTGGGAATATATGAGTGGCAAAACGTTATAACAGTTCAGTAGCTACCTTCAGCAGAGTTTGGCATCACTGCCTCAATGACTGAATGTGAAGAAACTTGGTTTACTAACAAAATCTCTTGCATGACTGTGCCACTGAGAGTCTGTGGAACAAAACTCCTTTTTCATTTGCTCCCCGAGGGTGTCTGATCTCTGCCCATGGCCTGGAGAGAAGCAAGTATGATGACCTGTTTGCTGCCTGCCAACTGGTTCGTTCACGCTTGATCTGTGCAGGGAAGTTCTTCCCATAGAAGGAAGAATAATTCTTTTTTTCCCCTTCATTTTCTGTGAGGTTTCTTTGGACACCTGTTAATCTTGCTTGATATGTCATTGTCTTTGTGTCAGCAGATATCTCACCAGCTTGACCTTCCCTTCTTGTGCAGCCTGACAGGAGAGGAAAGTGTTTGGCCATGGGGCCTGCAGCTCTGCAGGGTTGATCAGGCTCTACACTGCCTTGCATGTGATGCATTAATGTATCTGCTTTGGGCCTCTGCAAATCATTCGGGGCCAGCACAGAGAGCAGGTTCTTAATATCCTTTTTCCTGCTGCTTTTTGAGAATAACTTAACAGAAGTTTCCTACTTTATCCAAAATAATGCAGAAGTCCCTGTGGTCATTTTGCTCAGTGTTTACTTCATGCCACACAGTCTGATTGATATTTTTGCTCTACAAACTTACTCATAAAGACACGTTACTATTGCATACTGTTCTGCTCACCATAAAATAATATATCACCTGCTTTTGAGAATACTTTGTTTAGAATACTTTGTTCAAAGAACACTTTGTACCCCAGTGGTTTTATTCTTGCTGCTTAAACTTCTCCTTTGGGTGCAATATTTCCGGACTAAACAGAGTAACCTTTTCATAGCTCTAATAGAATTTGAAAATACAGAGAAATTACTTATAGCTAGGAGTTCACAAGTGTTTTCCTTCTAATATGATGTCTGAGTCCATTATAGCTGGCAGTCTACAAGATGAGACATCGTAATGATGTTACTGGTTTTCTAAAAGACATAAATTATCTACTGAAAAAAAAAGGTAAGCAATGCAAACCCCCGTGATCAAAATTGACACTTTCCAGTTCATACTTAAAAAATTTTCATATTTTGATCAGGAAAAATTTGGATTGGAAAGAGTATTGGCACACTTAACTTTTAACTGATTTTGAATTCTTTTAATTTCTGGCTGAACTCTAAAGGTGTCATACCAATTGCTGCTAAAGCATGGACCCCTTTCAGTGCCCTGATTTTTATTTCTCCAAGACACACGCATTCCAGCATATCTTTAGAAATACAACCATGTCAACAAGTTTGACTTTTAGTCAGTATTCAAACTGACTTTTACATTACTGAATGTGAAGTTTGACACTTTTTATTAAATAAAAGATTTGTCGAGACAATGAGAGCTGAAGGAGTTTCAGTCATCAGGCTTTTCTGACGTCAGCTTGCTTTGTACTCTCTAGGGGGCTGCAACCCATGATGGCAGCTTGAGAATAAAGTGGGATTGTCCTCATCTGTGTGACTCAGGATGGTGCTTTAAACACCTTGCCTCAACACTTGGTTACACTGATGATTGATCCCTATTATCTGCTTGTGTTGCTGAGTCATATGCTAGAGCTCTACAATAAAGGAGCCTTCAGATACTGAGAAAGTAATTAGATTTTAATTTTTGAGAATGTTTTCTAAATGTTTTTCACCCCTGTTGGGACCCAGGCTTTGCCAAGCCTTACATAGCCCCATTTTGAAATCCTATGTGAGGAAGAGAGCAACTCCTAGGTAATGACTGCTGTTAAAAGGTTGAGCTTTCACTGTGCAGTTGTGATAACAGAGAGATTAAAGCCACCAAGTGAGGAAAGAGAGCAGGAAAGTTCTCCCTCATGATGAGTGGGGGACCAAACTCTCACTGCTCTGTTTGGTTGCTACCCTCTTTCTGGAACAGTGTGTCTTCTCCACTGGCATTGCAATGGGTTTCACCACAGCTGTTCCTTGTTTTTAGCAGAAGGCAGTGGCCTTGCTCCAGTGCCTGCTCTGCTGGGCAATGGGCTCTGCTCCTGGTGCTGCAGAGGCTGGATGACCCTGCAGGAATCCAGATGTTGAATGCAGAGCCCCATGCAAAGCATCAGTGCTGCAGAGAGGCTCAGTCACAGCTATTAAACTGGCAGCAGCTCCAGGCAGATTGTTTTATGGCAAAATGACCCCCTTAGCACAGACTTTTGCTTGTGGCTGCTGACATCTTCAAGTTGTTAATTATTTGTTATATTTTCCTTCCTCAGAAGAGTTGTTCAGAGCATTACAGGCAGCAGTCCTCTCCTGTTGATTCTGTTCAAACCCAGAAGCAATCAGAATGTAGTCATCAAATGTACTGGCTGCAGTCAAGTAAAGGTTACAACAGTCTTTATATACAGCAAGTACTCTAATGCCATAATTTCTTTTCTAACTTCTGGGTGTTCTGAGCTTCAGTAATTTGTTTAAAAGTAATGAATGCTTGATTCCTTTGGGTGTCACACTCTAGCACAACTGGTCCAAATTATGTTATTAGTCTCAGTTCTATAATTTTTCATTTTAGTGTATTTCAACGCAAACAGTTGTTTCAGAAAGCCTCAGAAGAATTAACTGGGCATGTCTGTAAACCAAAAGAATGCCACTGTATGCTGTTTTGTAGAAGAGGGCTGGACCAGAGGTTAAAGTTAGCTATAAGTAGGTTAATTTGGTGGTTGGATTGAAAGTGGTTTGCTTATAACAGAAATCTTGCTGTGAAAACTAGACAGGAGATACAGAAATTAAGGAGAGGACATGGGAGGTTTTATGGTTTTACCTTCAGAAGCTGCTCAGGGTACATACAAGGCACAAGCAACTGTCACAATAGAAACCGGGGCTATTTGAAGATGGAGATTTTTGTTCATTACAAAAAGAACTAACCAGATATTTTGTGAGACAATTCACATCTAGCATTGGAATAGTCAATCTTTCCTGTAATGATTTTTGATGACGCATAGAGCCATATAATAAATATGTATGGTGAGATACAGCAATTTTTAAGAATTATCTTTGCTTCAGGGCTGAATGAGAGAGAGAAGACTAACATAATAAATGTCTATTTCTAAAAATAGTCATGTGTCTTAATGATTCCTCTTGCAAAATATCTTCATCCTCCCTTACAAGGTCTTCAAACATTTTAACTGGCAAATGATAACAGATATTACTATCTTCTTGCAAGGACAGTTCATTAAAACAATTTATGGAGTCTCACAGAGCTGGTCATCCACAGTAACTTTTATGATGGAAAGATTTATACTATGTCCAAGTAGTCATCCCTGCCTCTTTGTTATCCCAAAACAAGAGATCTGCTTGATATGTATAGGGTAGTGATGTTGTAGCAGCACCATGTTATTGGTAACAGCCTGTGAACATACTGATTTTGTAAATGGTAATGAAAAACAGTCTGATGCCACCATGAGGAGGAGGAGAAGGATGATGATGATTGCCAAGTTTATCAAGCTCTAGGTAGGGCTTTGCTTTCTTCTGTGCATTACAGACAAAGCTCCTTTGGTGGCATGGATTTGGAGGTAGGAACTTGGATTATTAAGGTTATAAATGATTTATAAAGAAATAATCAGTGATTAACAATTGTTGATGCCAAGCTGCAAATCTCAGCAATATGTTTTGCATACCTCAGTGAAAAATGCTCAGAGTCTGTGATGGCCTGCCTTTTGACCAAGAGAATATCAACATTTTGAGTGGCAGGAGAGAGTCACATGCTCCTTTCTGTCCCCTCTGAGCAGGACCATGCACACAGATGCTGGTCCATCCAGTGGAGCAGGGCTGCCACCCCTCCCTGGGGCTCTGGGCAGCTGCAGGCTGTCTAGCAGAGCTGGATTTGCAGTAGGGTTTCTTCTGTGCTGCCTACACCAGGGAGGGAGGGTGTCTGGGGAGAGGCAGCCACCACCCAGCAACATTCACATTTTTCCCCTGGTCCCCATCCATTGGGGAGACCTCTGGGAGTGAGCAGGATGGATGCTAAACGTGCAGAACTCCCTGTCAACAGCAGCCCAGGCTGGGACACTGTCTCACCATGAATCCAGTGAAATTAATTGTTGCTGATTATTCCCTGAACCAGATGAATTATTTGGTTACTATTCTTTAGAATCATTTTTAAACTCATAAAAATAGAAACTAAATATGACCCTTAGTTGCTACAGCATTGTCTTCCTATTCCCACAATATATAATACCTTAATCAGATCAGTCTGCCATATTATGATTCATAAAATCACCTGTCAAAATGAATGCAGAGATTATACTTTTTACTTATTACACTTGTTTGTTTTAATTAGATTTTCTTCAATGATTGTAAGACCACTTTGAGCAACCTGATTTAGTAGGAGGTGTCCCTGCTCACAGCATAGGGGGTTGGAAGTAAATAATCTTTAAGGTCCCTTCTAATTAAAAATATTCTATGATTCTATGGCTCAGAAAAATAGTGTTTCCTAGTCCTTACTGTTAGATTTTAATATTCTTTGAAATGAAGATGATTCTGAGAGTGGGTAGACAAAATAGTCTTAAGTGATTTTTTCATATATAAGCAGAAGCTTCAAAAAGCTTTACAGAGTAGCTCCTGAAACAGTGTAATGAATAATCCAATGAAAACTATAGCATAAAACAAAGAGGTATCTGTACTACCTGGTGAATTGTTGATTTAATTCTAAAAAGAACTACTTTGCTCTAAATCAGAATGAAAATGTCAGCACTGTAAAATTTAATTTGAAAATAAACATGGATTTTAGCTGTGCACAGAGGCTCCACCAGGCACGGTTCACTTTTGTGAAGCACTGAGCTCAGTTCTGGGGATGTCAATTACAGCACAGGATCCTTACCAAATAGGTGGATTCTGCACAGAGTGTCTAGACATGAGACCTGTTAGTGCATTTTAAAGAAAGAGAAAACATTAAGTACCAGTACCTAGCAGATTTTGGGTGAAAATATTTTTTATATAAGTGTCTGAGATTTAACTTTCACATAGAAATTTTCCACCCAGAAATACATCAAAGATGGTGCCTTTTAAAGACACTGGCATTGTCCAAATTATGCCCATAAAACTTAGCACTTATTTACGTTTTCTCCTGAACAAGAAATTCTAATTTTTGCCTTTTTCCATGCCATCTATGGTTTCCCAATCTTTATTTTTTTTCTGCCTATTGATGATACTTAGATCCAAACATGGAATTGACTACAAAACTATCTCTGTGGCTATTACACATAAAGCCAAAACTGCTTATTTCAAACTGCTATTTGGCTTAGTTTGGAAAAGATGTGGCATTGGTGTCAGCACATTTGCAATAAAAGATGTAGCAGGAGAAAACATGAATCCAAATAGCCAAAGCACAGCAATGTATGTGTTAAGTATGTGTTTAAGCATAAGAATTAATTTGATGCTTTTCTGAACTGGAATCAAAACTGGGTCTGTGTTAGATACTTGCTAGGTCAATTCCTTTTATGGTGAGTGTCTGGCTAAACAATACAAAGGCAGGTGTAATCTTTATATTCTTGCTGACCTGGTAGTTGCACCTTCTTTTCCACATTACATAAGCTTCTCTTAGTGTTTGTTCACCATATTTGGCTGAACAGCCCTCTCTCTACATTCTCTATTGAAAGGTTCAGGGATTTCTTGCTCAGAAAAAAAATTCAGCTCAGAACTACTCAAAACCAGGGTATAATCAATGCATCATTACAATTTACAGGATGCTGTAGTGCAAAATTCTGGTTTAATCATCTTAAGTAGACTTAATTTATAATGAATGATGAAATAAAACTCAAGGAATTATTTTCCTTAATTATCTGCCTCTATTTCCCATTATTTGCTCTTGCGCACCTTTTCTGTCAGGTGACTTCATAAACTTTTCTATGGTGAAATCTTAAGGCGTTTTTTAATCCTTAGTGTAACATCAGCCCATATAAAAATATTCAGAAAACAGTTTTAAAATGCTTCTTGTGCAGTCCCACAGCTTTATGTTGTGTTATATGTACCATGGTTTTTGCTTTAACTTTATCATCTGCTTGAAAATTGTAATTCAAACAGTTTGTTTGTAGCTCAAGACCATTTTTGAAACCATATCAGCCTCCTTGACTGTAACATTTGCATGAGTGATGACTATCTATTTCTCTTGGGGAAAAACTGAGTCCTTCTGATGTTTTGGTTAACTAATTTTGTTGTTTTACCTGTCTGTGAATGCATATAATTGATGAAATTGATGCATTGTGAAAAGTCTTTTTTCTAAGCCTCAGCAATAATTGGACCAAGCAATTAGTTCATTTTGGGCAGTTACAGAGGTATCCATTGATCCTCGTGCGCATGTAATGCAAGTCTTCACCCAGATGTCACGGGTAATCACCATGCGCAAACACTGGGGTCCTTTCACATGCAGTGGGTTTTGTTCCAAGGGGTGCCCTCCTCAGCAGAGAACAGGATGGGGTAAGGAGGTATCCCTTCTGTCTGTGCACGTTCCTGAGGGAAAGCAGCCCTGAGGGATGATGAACAAGGCGCCATCAGAAAATGGGTGATGTCTTCCCTCTCCTTGTTGACCCACTCCAAGCTGTGCGTGCAGAGATGTGGCACTGTCTGGAGGAGGAAGCTGCTGACTCCCAGAACCAGCTGTGTACCCTCTCCCTGCCTTGATGTGTACCAGAGATGGGCCCCTGCTCTGACCCTGCACAGATTTATCACCTCCTGACACCCCTCCCAGAATAGCACTGAAAAAAAGAGATTCCTCTGCTTACATGCCACTCATATCACACCAAACCTGGAGAAAGAAGGTTGGTAGAGTAGGTAGGATGTCATTCCAAAAAAGTTTTATTTACCCCAATGTTTCTTCCTGATAGTCATTTTTATGTGTTGCTTTATAATACTGGAATGATGTGAGATCATGATGGGAAAGAGCAGTGTTTGTACATTATGTTAATAAAAATGTTCTGAGATAATGCAGCTCTGCCTTTTTTCTGGTGTCTCTCATGTCCCTTGTGTATATTATTTATTTGGATATAGCCTAGGCTGAGGAATTTTCTAGGTTTCTTTCTTGGAATGTAGAACAAGATTGTGAAAATGACATTTATTTTTTTTATTACCTTCTCTAAATGTAACTCAAAAGAATAGTAAAAAAAATGCTTTACACCTTTTATCTTAGGAACAATATTGCTGGGAGCAGGGGGATCTGCTCTTCCACATTAATATTGAAGAAATAATGATTTCACATGCAATGACAATTTATAAAGGGTTTTCTGTAATTTTATCATTGTCATTGATCAAAGAGAATGCTTCAGATGAGCACAACTATTTTAACTAAAGCTTTCAGGGCTGTGAATATAATTTAAAATTAAGTAAGGGAACACTTCTAAAATAAAAGGCAAAAGACATCCTCACTGAAAAGCAAAGAATCACACACATTTACTCACTGGGGAAGAAAAAGAGAAAATTACAGAAACTTATGTCTGCTATTCTACTGCTAAAGATGGCACTGCCTTTGCTAGCCCCATCTTTTCAGGTATTTGCAATGTCTCAGACTATAGCAGTAAAAAAGCATAGATGGAGCTGGATAAAATAAATGGAAGACCAGGATCTCATAAAAGAACTAAATATTCTCCAGACACAGTTGTGAAGTTTCTGTGCTTATGTGTGTAACAGAAAACAGGCTCCAGAATTTCTAGAAAATACCTGGTAGAAAGATTAACTGGCTTCACTTGGTACAGTCACCTAATCTGTTGTTTGTCAAATCTGTGTTTTCATTTCAAGTTGACGTTAAACTTCAACTTAAAAGTATGGTTGAAGCATATAGAAACTTTGGGTGAGCTAGTGCAGGAGCCAGAGCATCTTGGTGCAACTGGGAGCACGACCTCAGTCCAGGAGGCTTGGGATGGTCTGTGACAGCTTCAGAAAAGCCCTCACCTTGCAAAGACCTTAATTTTTCTAAATACCCTTGACTGTGAATGAACTCATGGCTGTAAAGCTTTGCTTTAAAAAACTCAGTGAAATTTCTGTATTTCAGTACTGGTCTGATCATATTTCTGCATTTCCTGAGTTCTCCCATTGAATTAAAGGCCCACAGACCAACTTTGGACAGCCTAGCCCTAGAAAGATAATAATACTTTCTTTAGAAAACCCTCCACTACCTGCCAACTTTCTTGACAAAACATTTGTGACACAGGAAATCTGGGATTCTCCTTTTTAACAGGAAGTACAGGCTACTGGGTGGGGTTTTTCAGCAGTTATCTGCTTCAGCTTTGTGTTCCATGCCCTGTTTCCAGCATGGGCTTTGGTGGATCACAGCACTACAGTCTGCATACCCAGCCTGCTCTTGCAAGGGGCTCTTGCTCACCTGAGGCCGTGCAGGGCTGTGTTTGTGTTACACTGCTCACCTGAGACCGTGCAGGGCTGTGTTTGTGTCACACTGCTCACCTGAGATTGTGCAGGGCTGTGTTTGTGTCACACTGCTCACCTGAGACCGTGCAGGGCTGTGTTTGTGTCACACTGCTCACCTGAGACCGTGCAGGGCTGTGTTTGTGTCACACTGCTCACCTGAGACCGTGCAGGGCTGTGTTTGTGTCACACTGCTCACCTGAGACCGTGCAGGGCTGTGTTTGTGTCACACTGCTTGGCTGCCTCACTCCTGTGATCCCCAGGCTGCTGCTTCCACAGCCAAGCACCAAATCTGGACACATCTCTGGCATCTCAGTGTGGTGATCTCTTGCACCAGATCGTTCCTCTGCTCTAGATGAGCAGGCACACCTCACCCTTCAGCTTGATGGGGATTTTTGTGCACTGCCTGCAGAGCAGAGAGCCTCCAGCTCATGCAGACAGACATTTGAATGAGAGATGTGCAGTGGGAGAGCTCTGCTCTCAAGGAACCTGGCCTGCACAACTGTTTCAAGGAAAGCAGCACATTTTGGTAATGTCAAATGTCATTTTAACAGAATTTAGTAAGTTGTATGTGGACACACTGAATTTGTCAAAAGTACTTGCTAGCTCTGACTAAAATTCTCATGGCTGGAATATTCACAGTGAAAGGTCAGATCATAAAACCCACTACTGTGCTTCTAACCATCACTTGTCAGAAGAAGATATTAATGAACATCTGTGTCACAGAACAAATTATTACAAAAAATAAAATAAGCTCCTAATTTTCACTAACAATTCATTAAGCCAATAGATAATACTTTTGTTGTTTCACTGGTAGTGGTATGGGGTATCAGTCAGGAATAGTAAAGCAAATTAATGGTGTCTAGGCCTCTTTTTCATGCATGGGAAAGTTAGGAAAGAACATCCTTATTTATTGTTGGGATAACATTTTTCCAAAACATCGTAATATTCATTCTCAAAATATCAGCCACATTAATTATATGGAGACATAGAAGAGTTTCACATTCTTTGGATTACTACATAACACAGCTTTAAAAATAACAGTTTACTGGTGTTCTGTGGTATAAATATTTTGATTGGTAAGTCATGTAGATTTCAGAATTGAACTAGTTACAGTTCTTGCTTCTCTTCTGAAAAATCCTGTCACACTAACTGCATGCTGGCTAACAGCAAGGAATTCTACAGGACAGAGGGCTTCCTGGGAGGCTGCTGGAGGACAGTCTCAGGTGGCAGGAGTGGAACACAATGTGATTTATTCTCAAATGACAAATTTTGGGTTTGGATACTGCCTGGTTTACAGGCAGATTCGGGTGACCTACCACTGTGGCAGTGTGAGTGACAAGGAGACCTGCAGCAAAATAGGAATTGAATCAGAACTAAGATCTAACACAGATGTTATTGCTTTCTAGAACAGGCATGTTGTACAAAAACTACCAAGTATTTGCCTAAAAGTATGGTCTTGGTCTGATCCAACATTTGTTCCTCATGTGGTAAGATCTAAGATTTTATTTCAGTAAGAGTTGTAGTAGTTCAGATTCATGCCCTAAATGGGAAGAGAGAGCATTCTTCCAGGTACTTTTTATTAACTTAAATCTACTTAAGATAATTTTACTCTTCAAAAGATAAATTCTGCAAGTCTTAAGTACAGCAGAAATGAAAATCCTCAGTGATATTATTCTCTGCAATCCACACACTACACTTCCCATTCTGCTCAGTCAAGAGATTTTTTTCTTTTTTAGGCAAGAATGCATTTGTGTTTACTACACCTATATGTATACCAACATGCATTTTAATGAAAAGCAGCTTATCATCTCCTCTTCTCATTGCAGGATTTGTAGACATGCATAGAGAGCCTAAAATAACCCAAAAGCATTTTTGCCCCCTGAAAATTGTGTGTTGCAAAAAAGTCTTCTAACTATACTCCACAGAAAGTCAGCAAACTACAAATCCTTACCCGGCTGCACATAATGCTGATATACTCACTTGTCTTTATTTGTCAAACATATTGGCAAGAATCTCTGTGTCAATATTTAGTAATAAAATCAGCTCCTGTGGCGAAGAGCTGGTCCAGTTTCCCTCCACTTTAGGCATCTGAATCATCCAAGCTACTAATAAAGAAGACTTGAGTTACTCCTTGTGGTTTGATTTCATTAAATAAATAAATGAATGTGGACATTTAAAACCTTGTAAAAGCCTCACTTTTCTCTTCTGAAATACCAGTAATGCAAATTTATTTATATTCTGTTTTTAAATAAAGGTAGGTCTTTGAGGTAGTTATTTTCTTTGCTATTCTATTATTAACTTGAATATTACTCTACAATATACAGGGTTTTATAAATATTTTCCTCTACCTCATTTGTGCCAATTACCAGCTCTCCCTCATCCTTATGGGCTCATCATCCTGTGAGATTTTTTCTAGTTTGGTTTTTGTTTTCTCTAACCTCTTAACTGCCTTCTTTACATTGTCATCATTTCATGGATGATTCCATTTTCCTCATCTTCCACTATTTTCTCATGAAATTTGGGAATATGTGTATTTTTATATTGAAATACACATGCAATATGTGTATTTTGAATTGCAAAACTGAAAGAATCTTATTTCTGTTTCATTCACCAAGATGAAAGATTTTTAATAATACTTTGCATTATTGCCTTACTTTTTCTTTTCTCTCTTGTCTTTATTGTTTTCTCCTGGACTTTTAGATGGTTAAAAATACCCTAAGTAACTGAAAAAGTCACTATGTGTAGGTTAATACTTAGCTGAATAATTCTGGATGTACTGATGACCATTTAGACCCTTTCTCAAGTCTTTGAGGTTGCATTTAATTGATTTTCTAAGGTGCTGGAGAAATGGGGTATAT
Organism: Ammospiza caudacuta; assembly: GCF_027887145.1. Classification (NCBI taxonomy): domain Eukaryota; kingdom Metazoa; phylum Chordata; class Aves; order Passeriformes; family Passerellidae; genus Ammospiza; species Ammospiza caudacuta. Next base: position 45,633,783 of record NC_080597.1, read on the forward strand.
TAATCCTGGTATGTGAGTCATGTAGGCTGGCTGAAGTCCACTTTATGCTTCATTGAAATTATCTTCCTTTTACATTTCTTTTCCCAGAATTTGCTAAGGCTGCCCAAAAATACTAAAAGGTTTGTTCTTGTATGGGGGGGCATATGAAGGTTATTGTTGATATTCTCGTCACGGTACTTGTGATACAAATATACCTGCTATCAGTATCTAACAGCTCATCTTTTTCAAGAAAGGGCAAATGACAATAGAATGAAAAATTTTCCCCTTTCTTACTGACAGGCCTCAGAATGAATGCAAGGGTCGTGCATGTTCCATCTTTGGCTATTTTTCATCACTGGGCTGCAAATTGGTTTATTGTAATAGGATACTGCTAGATTTATCTTTGCTCTTATGTATTACTGCTTTCATTTTTAAGTCCTCTTTCTTTCTGTCAGGATCCCTTAGTCCTTTAATGTTCAGAGAAATAAATGAATGTTGATTGACTCACTGTGCTGTGTTTTACCAGGTTTTCTGCTCTCTGGGTAAATTCAGTGCTGCTAGTCAGCGAGGAGTGTTGTATGTTGGTGCATACTGGCATCTGTAAATGTGCTGCTATTTATATTCTTAAAAAGATGGCCTTTAGCACTTTAAAAGGAAAGAGATGTTCAATATACAAGGCAAATACTTGTTGCAAATAGTGATATTACTATTTGGTCCCCAGTTATGGAGTGTAAAGGAATGCTTCACCCTTCCTCACTGTGTTTCACCCTTCCTTACTCTTTTTTTTGCAGTGTCTGCCTGAGTTAACTTGAGGAAATCTGTCTGATTAGTCATAATAGATTCAAATTTCAAAATCCTTGCTTTGAGACACAAGTCACCTGAATTATTAGCCCAGAAGCACAAGTTAAAAGTGTCCTTTCAAAAAGGATGTGCTTATGTATTCTTAATTAACATAAAGGGGAAATAAAGAATTCATTATAAGGTGCAACAAAAAATAGAAAAGTGGAATTATTCTGTTTATATCCACCTGAGTTATGTGCACCTTTATCAGGTCCATATTCAGTGTGAGGAAAGAAATGCACATCATTCTGTGCTCTTTCCCTCAGATATCTTGGTTTGCACAAATCTGATTCCTTTTGGGCTGTCTTTGGAGTCGCTGCAGAGCTATGTGAAACTAAGCAAAATCCCACACTTGACTATTATGGCGGAGACAACGGAGCATTGAAACACTCTTTGGTATGAAGATTCATCATCCAGATATAAACGTGGCCATGAAAATTTTTGGTGCTCTGTGGTGAAGTGCCGGGTACAGAGCTAACACCAAAGAGATTTGCTACCAGAGGGCTGCTACAGCACTTAGTGTGTTCTAGCCTCCAAATGTTACAGGAAGAAATACAGATCCTGGAGTTAGCTCCTGGGGACACGCATAATGTGGTTATTTTACTGGAGGTTAAGAGGTGGCTTATAAACTGTACTTGTTTACAACATCCCTGAGAATTTCCTGAAATGCAAGAGGTCATGGCTAGACCTAGATCAGCTCTACTCAACAGACTAGCCTGTTCTGGATATTTCTTTGTTTATTGTGTGCATCACTGACAAGCAACATGTGTAAAGAGATCAGGCTCTGTACCATGTGCTTGGCATGCAGGTGATTGGTTTTGTAGCCACATCTTCCTGTTGAGGCACGTGTTGCATTCAGATTTTCTAATGCGTTTAGCAAATAAGTCCCAAAGACTACTCCCCTGAATGTATTCAGACATAGTGATTCCCTCCTGGAAGGATTGCTTCTCATGGTGTCTCAGCTATTTACCATGCACACTGCTTTAAATGCCTAGCTGCATTTTGATAGGAGATGAAGACCTGGGTAAGCACCTTTGAGATCTCCACTCTCCTGCCAAAATCGGCCCATGGATTTCTTTGGGATATGAAAAATAGAAACATGATACTCCACTCCTCCTTTCTTAGCAATCAGATTTTTTAAAAAAGCATTGGATCTCTGTCAGAGAGCTCTGGAAGGGATGACAACTCTTTCAGGCCACTTTTCTTAGAACACAAGATCTCAAGTGTAAGAAATCAAACAATAAGGCCAGAAACCAGATACCCTATTCCTGAAAGTCTTTACAGCCAGGTTGAATGGGGCCCTTACCAACCTGATCTAGTGAGTGGCATCTCTGCCCATGGTACTAGGTGGTCTTTAAGGCCCCTTTCAACCCAAAATAGTCTGTGGTTCTATGAACTGAACCAAGACAGATCATATTTATTAGTTTTTTCAAAAGTGCAATCTGAGACTTCTTTTCTTCTTTTTCCCCTCAGAGTCCTTATGGACTGCAAACCTGGCTGCCAGCTCTGCAGGGAATCTTGAGTGTTCCATGCTTCTGGGCTGGCTGAACATCCAGCAACCTCTGATCCCAAACGCTCGCCAGATCCCACAGGGAATCTCCTTGGCACATGATTCATTGAGCCAGACTGGGAGGCATGTCCGTGCTGGTTTGGGAGCTGGTTCAGCAGGGCATCCTCTCCTAGAACCTGCAAGAATAATTGAGATACCATCTGTGAGACAGACTTTCAAAACAACTGGGGAGTTCCTGTTTATGCTCACCCTTGGTCTGAGCCACCGGAGTATCCCAGTCAAAGAGACAGAATTTTCCTGGATTCAGAGGCCTCTATATGCTCGCAAAATACATAGTGGATGCTTTTTAGTTTCATCTGTAATTAATTGCATATTATTTATGTGCATACACATTTTTATATGCACTATTTATAGGCAATAATATGCATATTGCATATATTTCTTTGTGTATCTCATGTATACACTGTTATGAGATACTCAAACTGTAGTTTTCTGGAAAAACAGAATAGAAATGTCTGTATCATTTTTAATTGAGTATCTGGAGGAAGAGTCTTTAGTTTCTAATTAAGAAGTTGGAAACTTACTCTGGCTTATTAATAGTTCCAACTTCACTTACCTGACATTCCTTGCCTATGTCTTATCTTTATCTTTATCAATGCTATTTTTAATAGGCTACATATGGTGGTTTTTTTCCCCTTCCCCTTCAGCCAAAGGATAGCAAGATAAGGCCTTAACTACCTTTTCAAGAATTAAAGAAATCACAGCTGCTTGCAATATGCACTTTACTGTCCAGGTTAGAGTTTTGGAGCAGCTGTAAGGGCCTCTTTACTGTATAAAAGACTATTTTATACCATAAAGATTTCTGATTTGATTTGTGTCAAAATGTGTCTGCAGAACCTGAGGAAAGGGTGGCACAGCAGTCTTTACAAGGTTTTAGTTGCATGGAAACCTGCCTAATCACTTAATTTAAGAAAACAGCAAAAGGTAAGGAACACCTATAGACAGTCACAGCTAGGAGAGATTTAGGGTGGACATTTGAGAATTGTAAACCAGTATGAAAGGAGCTGCATTTCTTCTGAGTGGGAGATGAAAAAAAAGTAGTATAGAAAATATGGTTTGTAGAAGAAGGTAAATTCACTGCCACAGACACATGCTGCAAGCCTTCAAAGCAGGCGTTCTGAATTTGATGTACAGAGCACTGGGGAGCTGGGTAAGGTCTAAACACAAAGATGGGAGGGTGAGTCTGATGCTGGATGGGAAAAAAAAAAAAGAAAGAATTCTTAGCATGAATCTCTGGAAAATGTATCACTTCACAAGACTAAAATAGCTAAATAAACTAACCTTCATCATAATAACAAGGCCTGGAGTAATTTCAGAGGTGATTTTATGATAATATAAACAGGTTTCTGATAGTGTGTGAGCTAGCGTGGATGGTGAAGTCCATACTGCAAGTCACATATGTTAATATTTGAATATTCCTTTTAATATGGTCATATGGTGAGGTGCTTTGGATTTACATTAAAAATCCCAGGAGAGCTTTGCATATTCTCACCTGTGTGTAGAGTTTGTGGATGACCATACATTGCATCTATTTTGTGGTGTAGGGTGACCAGGTGTGGCCTCAGGAGCAGCTGTAGGTACTCTCTGACTTGGAACACCCAGACTTGGAAAGCAGACCCCCTTCAGGTCCGTGTGAGGCTGACACCAGGGTGCAAATGTTGTGGAGTGGAGACTGGAGGCTCCAATTAGATGCAGCACAATTGCAGAAAGATGCTTGACATGGCATGCCCTTTTTTTCCCCCATTTTGGAGGCTGCTGTGTGGGGAATTGCAGACTTGTACTAACACAGTGAAATGGCTTTTCCATAAAAGCAAAAAGCAAAGAAGGATCTCTCAGGGAGTGTGCAGTGTGCAGGGCCATGACTAGGTGACACAGGGAAAAAAATCAGTGAATGAAAAAACTCGGTTGGCAAGCAGAGCCTCTCATTGATTAAATAGTAGGGTGAGAACAGAGATGTTTGTCCACGGACTGTTGTACAAATGTTTTCCAGAGCTCTCGCTCCTCTGAAAGCTCCAATTGAAATATTTCTTTGGATTATTTAATTTGTGCTGACTTTGCCATAAGGATTTCTTGTTGTTTTCCAACCAGCGTCTCTCTGTCCTTCCTTTGCCTCCCTTGGCAAAGCACCGGAGACATGGGGTATGGTGACCATGACATACCAGACCAGAGGCACTGGAGCAAGACAGAAGAGAGGGAACTTATAATTGCACAAGCTTCATATTTTAAAATACTCAATGAATTTTATTGCTGTAAAATTCTGCTGCAGAATAATGACTGATTAATTCAGTAACCATAGTCCAGAATTTACCAGATCCACTGCCACAGCTGCAAAATATGCAGTGGAACAGATCTCTGTCATTCTAACACATTCAATGCACAACCCCCCCATCTGAGAGATTTTTTTTGTCAGACCCTAAATCCTTCCACCTTGGACAGGTACAAGGACTTTAGGGAACAGTTAGAAGTAAAAGGCTCCTGACCAGGGATGTTTCACTTATGGTGAAAGATTTCTTTGTGAAGGAGAGCTCTCCTGGAGCTAGGTCTCAGAAGCCATTTAAAGAGCTTCAGTTAGGAGGTAGAGAAAGCAGGAGCTTTCAGGAGGGATTTTCCATCTCCATTTTGGTAGACACAGAGAGAGAGAGAAAATCAATTGGAATGGATTTGCAGGAAAGTAACAGCTGAGATAAGCTGGGAATGCCTAGTGCTTGTGCAAATGGAAATAAAAGAGCAGGTAAAGAACTGTCCTGCGACTTAGAAATTAGGATTTTTTTTCTTTGCTTCTTTGGGAAAAACAACAGTTTCTTCCTAAGAAACTGCAAGAACAAGAACACAGGAGCAAGTTCCCCAGATTCTTAAAAATGCCAGTTCATATGTCTTAGCTACAAGCTTTTTGTTTAAATCAATTAGCAGGTTTGGGCTATGAGCAGAGATTTTTCCCCAAGATTAGGCAAGTAGGTGTCATGGTATGTTTCTTTCTTATTAAACTAATTCTGTGACTTGTGGTCTGGCTTGTGCTCAAGTATCACAGAGGAAAATGTTGCTTGTCAAAACACACATAAATACACTTCAATATCTCAAGAACCACTCTTTCCCTATTACCTTTTTCTCCTCTCATCTGTTCCTGCTTGAGATTTTATGCAATGGTCTTGCAAGAAAAGAGTATTTTATTTCAGTTTAACTGTTTCTAAGACTATCCCTAATGTGGAGGAGGCAGCTGTCTGCAGGTGGTGGAATGCTTGGCGCACTCACTCCCCTGAGGAGCAGGGCCCGGGCTCAGCTCTGGAGCTCTCCAGCTCCCTGTGCCAGCCAGACTGAATTTCATTTCACCTCACTCTGCAGACACCTGCCTGCAGCCCTGCACTCCTGAGCAAGGAGAGTTGTCTGCTTTTAGATGGTATTCCTCAAGGACTCCGCTTCCCCAGCTGAAAGGAATAGAACTGGCAAAACAAGGAGAGACATTGACTTTGACTTTCCAGGGACCCATCCTGCTCCCTAAGCAAGCTGCTGTAGTAATTTCTTTTTTTTTTTTTTTTGTCTCAGAGCTGAGCAGGGGAACAGCTCCTACTTGAAAATCCATTCCTGGACCTTGATGGCAGCCCATTAAGCAATATGGGAGACCAGGGAATAGTGACATCACGACTGTGTTTTGGGACCAGCTAAGGAATAATGTCACTACAGCCACTGTGCTGCTGCTGTTTCCCCTAATGGCCTATTGATTTAATAATGTTAATGGTCTTCTACCTAAAATAGGATTTACTGGAATTTAAGTCAGTTTCTGCTCAAGATGTATAGGCTGTGTTTTGGCCACTATACAGGAATTAATAGTGGTAGCCTTCAAATACATTCTTAAAAGGGTAGTTCAAATGTTGCTTTTATAGATGAATTGCACCCTCTCAGAATAATATAAGAAAGGGTACAAACACATGTTTCAAAAGTTAATGTCTTAAAAATGGAGGATTATAATTCATTCCAAGCATTTTATAATTTTGGCTATCATTATTAAACATCCAGGCAGTGTAAAAGAAGCAAGAGATATTCCTATGCCTTGATTGTACACCAAGGTGACACCAATTTATTTCCTTACTTTGTTTAACTTTCTGCTTGCAACAGTTAGTCTGACAATGTAAGGTTTCTCCATCAACTTGCAAGCACATAATAATGTATTTCAATCACAATATAGGCACTCAAAATATGCTTATGAATTAGTTTTGCATCAAAGTGTCAAGCCTCCAGCAATTATGTACAGAAAGCTACTGGTAGAAAGTAGCACTGGTTTCCATATCTATAGAAATTACTTTGCTGAAGTATTCTACAGAAGCAAAAAAAAAATATTTAATATGCAAAGTTAAAAACAATTTTAAATTGTGTGTGAACTGAAACATCATATGTTAAATTACTTTACTCTCCTTCACTCCATATCTATATTTATTACCTTCACAATTTTCTGCTGGCTGAACTGATTTTTGGTGATGGAAATAATTGCATTTGTTTAATTATGTTGAGAACCATTTCTGGGTTTTAGAGGAAGGCAAATTATTCAACATGACCCTTTGTGCTGTTTGCTTTCTCTTTTTCCTAGAGTCTTCACTTGACAGTGCTGTGAAACACATGTCTAGTAGCAATTAAATAACTGCTGTACTTCACAAACTGTAAAGGCAAGTAGCAAACCATTCAAAGGTTTCTTAATCTTAAATTTATATTTCAGTTCTACTGTAATATGCTATGTATTTTTCTGGTCAATCACTTTATTATTTATTATTGAAAAGGAATGGAAAAAGCTCAGCTGTGCTGTGTATAGTCCATCACTTAGCTGTGAGTGGTTAAATTATATAGGCAAGACTTCTTAGTATAACCCTCACAATCTAGGGACCTTTTGCAAACAGCATTTCTGTGTTAAAAATTATTATTTTAGCTCCTTCAGTCGAATATTACTGGAATTACTGGTCCAGGTCACTAAAAAAAATACTGAAGAAACATGGCCATTGACCACAGGAAGAATGGAATTTTGAACTGCAGGTCTAATGTAGTGAAAAAATACAGAAAATTATTTTTCTAAGAGATTTTTAGACAGGATTGTCCACAGCAGATGTTATCAAAAAGCTCAGTCCAGAGAATTTTCAGAGAGGTCCTACAAGCCTGTTAAAGATGGCTCTCATATTTGAATTTGGCAATTTCTCACTGGATTTATTGCTGCCTCCCCAAGGGTCAGAGTTCTGCTCCTCCTCTCCCTAATGCATCCTTCCCCAGCCTTACAGAGCCCTTGGCAGTGCCCTGCTCAGGGGATAGTGTGCCCTGGATGCCCAGCTGGCCCTTCTCCAGCTTCCCCTTGTCTCCATGTTTGCCTGGCTGGCTGGATGCTGTTTTGCATTGCCCTGTCAGAAGAATGAACACTTTGTGCTTGCAGGGGCGTGTTCTTGACAATCACCAGTGTTTTGGGATTGGCTGATTCTAAAGAAGATGCCCACAGTGTGCAATGACACCCCTTGTGTGCACTAGACTCCAGGTGATGTCGTGTGTTCACCTGGGACGGGATCCTGCCTGAAGCTCAGGAGCCCATCCCAGAGAGAGTCTGGTTTAGGTGGGGCTGTTTGGTGAGCAATGTAATAGGAAACTCAGGATCTTCTATGCTCATGAGAGAGAAACCAAGATGAGATGCAGAAAGTACGGGAGTGCCTGGCCACAGGCTGGCTTTTACTGTGGCAATGCTGAAAAAGGGGAACAGATGTGTGATGTGCATCTATGTGTTTTGTCCGCACATGTATGATATCTCAATAGTGTTGCTTCTTCTCTGAGGTCTTCCCTTGGCTCTTTTCTCTCTCATTACCCAAATCTCCTGTTTTTGTTTCCAAAATCTGGAAACACTAGTGAATCTCGGTACTGAGCATGTGCAAACAAGAACCAACCACTCCCCCCCCCCCCCCCCCCCCAAATTTATAATGAACAGTATAAACCATATTACTGTTGCTGTTTTATTTTAATCTTTAATAAATCAACTGTAATGAGGAATGGAAAGAAAGTATTTCTGGCAAGAATATTCAGGGATATGCTTATGCTTTTTCCAACGAAGAACATGGTGGCATCCTGAAGAGCACCAGTGTTATGCAGAGCAGATGATCCCTGTGAATATATTCAGAGTGGAGCTGTAACAATCTCATCTGCCATAAGTAAGAGATTTTTAAAAACTTTTCAGGAGTCTGTAACACAATCCCATAGAGATGGAGGCAGGGTTTACCTGCAAAATTAAGATTTTGGCTTTAACATGGTTTGTGGTTTAATACAGAAGTGTGATTCAATATTAATATTTTCTGTGTTTCTACTAAAAAGATAGATTTGTGTCTCCATGGTCTGACATCTGACAATATCTAGACAAATTTTTATGATCTGATTAACTTTCTCTCATATAATGGCTGAAATTTAATGTTTATACTGTATTACCTTTAAGTGAATTGTAGCCTGCTATAACTCAGCTGTATTTGCTTATCTGGTGGCTTCTTTGTAAGATAAATATAACAAATTTTTATTGCTTCTAATAAAATCTTTAAATTACACTTTTTTTGTTTCTAGGTGACTAGCTGTTTTTGTCTGGGACGAGGAGAGAAAGATGCCGCAGGGAATGTTGAGGAAGTCTTGGAGCCTGAATAATTCTGAAGTTCTGAAGCAGGTAAAGGAATGTCTGGGCTCAGGCATGGAGCCTGACCAGGAGTAAAAAAGGCCGTGGGACCAGCTCTTCCCAATGTATGGGTTGCCATGATGGTAACTGGTGTGGTGCTGCTTGTAGGACTTGAGGAAAAGGACGAGGAGGAGCAGGTAAATAGTCCATGTCACTTCCTTGGAGCATCCATCAGCATTTCAGATTTCAATTTTCGGCTTGTCTCCCTTCTGCCAAAGGTCAGTTGGGAGTTTGCTGGACAAAGAAGATGAGAGAAGCAATTCAGCATTAAAGCTCTTGCTGTGTGATTGAGGCTGGACACAGAAAGACAGCTGAGGTGAAAGACATGGGCTCTGTTTGGATTCAATTCACTGGATTAAACTCTTTTCAGAATAAAACATGACTGATTCTTTGGATGTGTCTGCACTTGCCTTTGTGCAGATGCTGCTGTAAAATAAAACTGCAAAGTGGTTCTCCTCCATTGCATGATGGCACCTTGTTTTTTTGTAACCCTGGTTATCTTCTTAGGATTTTTTCCCCATTTAGAGTCTGATTCTCAGCCATTCTCATTTTCCTTCTGTCTCTTGGTATTGTGCATGGACAGAGGCATTTCCCAAGGCCCACAGAGTGTGTGGTTTTTGTTGCATGCCCATGTCTTGGCAGGCTCCGAGCACCCTACTGCTCTTGCTCATGCCCTGAGGGCACTCACCACAACCTTGCCCAGTCTGTAGCCCTCTGCAGGGAGGTCCCCAATTTCACTGAAGCACTACAGTCTGTAGAGTCTTAACAACTCAAGCAAAACTTGCAAGAAAGAGGCTTACCTTAGGATGTGAGTAAGCACATTGGTCCTAGATGTTGTTGGGAATGCAGGAGGCACTATTTGAGAAAGACAACCTCTGGGAAGGTTAATGCTCGGTGTTCCAATGGTTGAGGCAGGTAATTGGAAAGCAAGTGAAGAGATGCTCACCTGGAATGAGCACCAGAAGAAAGGAGTGTGTATGCAGCCTTCAGAATGAGAGTTTCTACTCTGTATTACAATACTGAACTCAGAAATATTTTAGTAAAACTTCATGCCCCAGTTCAAATACCACCACCTTTATGGGAAAGCTCCCTTCTCCCTTGAATCAGGTTCAATATTTCTCAGATGATTTAAGGAAGTGATCAGTGCTCCAATGGTTGTGTGAACTTTTAATATTGTGAGATTTTTCTGCAATGGTATCTGTTTTTGAACTGCATTTGTCATATATTTTACAGGAAAGGAGCATTCCATAGGTATCTGTCCCATTCAGACACACTTTTGGTGTTGCAAGCATTGATAATTCCTGTTATCTAGGTGATTTAGATGCAGTTTGTCAAGTTACTGGATTTGTCCCATTTAAGAAGGCTGTTTTGAGAATGCAGTTTTACAGCTGACCCAACAATCTAAGACTGCTCTTGCTCCTGTAAGTGGGAGATCCTTGGCCAGAAGGGTTGGGCAGGGTGACGCTGCCCCTTTTGATGGCAGATCAAATATGGTTTCATCATTTCTCTAAACTTAAATGTGCAGATGAGAAGAGCAGCCTTACCTTCTTTGGCCTGGTTTATTCCAGCATTCACAGTCAAAGCCTGATGAGATGTTTTTCAACACTCTGCTCTATAGACATAGAAATAAGGTGCACAACTAATCTTTGTTAGTTTTTTCTTCTGGGACTTCAGGTAGGGTTTCATTTTATTAGAAACATCATACAAGTTATAATATCTTGAAAGTTTTCTGCCCTGGTCTGTTTCTCAAGGGTTCTTGTCTGATCAAAATTCGGCACTACACAGTGTTCTCTTACCTGTGTGTTATTTATCACACATGATGGAGTTCCTGTTTAGTTAGACACACTAGTTATGCCACTTAATAGACTATAACCATTCTTTTTCTTTCCCCCTCTAAGAGCAGCTTTTACTTCTAAATCGTGCATCAAAAATCCTATGCTAGGTATTAGGGCTATGTAATGAGAAAGACTGTAGTCATACAAATTTTGTTGTATTTTATACTCAAAATAGTATTTTTTGAAAACTATATCAATATTCTACTCTTCAGAATTTGAAATTCTGATACTGTGACTGAATGGCAAAATAGGGCGGCCAAAACTTCCTTCTTGCAAGTGTCTATTTCTGGACTAATAGAGGCAAAGGTACTTAATACTTTTCTATATTTCTTTCAGATGAAGGTTTACATGATTGTCTTTTAAAAATTTTCTTGAAAATGTGTTTTATATATTGAGTTTGTATACTCTTCATTTTTCCCCAAACTGTGTTGTTTTCTCACTGTTTTCCTGAAAAAAATTACTAGAGCCAAAGCTAAAGCAGAAAAGGAGAGACAAGTTAAATATTAGTTGTTACAAAATACTTGATTGAAGAGGAAAGTGTTTATATTTTATAAGGCATGATTAAATTTCTTGTGATTCATTTTTAGTCTGGAGCTTTTTAATCAGACTGATGATTAGTCTGTCTGAATGCCTTCAGTCTTCTTATAGGATAAAATAGCATCCTGACAGAAGTGATACAGGTCATCTGGAGCCATCCTGCTGTGCCACTGCAGAGCACCTTCTGTGTTAAACAGAGACTAGTTTTATTGCATTGCCCCAAACACAAGCTAAAGCTTTATTAAAAGAGAAAAAACACAATTGTAAATAAGGTCCGTATTTTAATAGTCTGTTAGGTTTGGGATGAAGAATTAATTTACTTTCTCTCTTCCTTTTTTTTCTTTTCTTTCTTTCTTGTATTTTTTTCTTTTTTTTTTTTTTTCCCTTTCCTTCTGTCTTTTTTCATGGAGTTTCTGCTACTCTAATTTCAAGAACTTCAATAGAACAAACATTTGAGAGAAGTTTTTGGCTCCAAGCTGATTAGCAAGGAGTAGTATTTCAGGTATATGCAAAGGGGCAATAAATACAAGCCTAAAATTCCCCCCTAGGTGAAGAGCATTTTCCTACTAACTTAGTGTTTTCCTGCTAATGAGGAACTGAGGGCTTTCTGCACATCTAATTTTTCAGCCTGTAAGTCTATTACTCATGACAATCCCAAGAAACTGACAATGAAAACAGGGAATGCCTGTGTTCTGTTTCCAATCACGCCTTACTTTAGAAATTGTAAGGTTGTTTATAAACCTTGTTAAGGATATTCACAGAGGTGCACACAGTTAAACAGACAAGGTTATTTCCAATGGCCCAAAGCTTTTTTTCCTCCACAGACTGTCTCAGTTGTCTGAAGATTTAAAAGCTGGGCCATAATAAACTACCTAAGCTTTGGGAACCCATGGCTGTTAGTTCTGTGTGGTGGTCCCTGGACAAGCAATTCTTACCTGCATTGCCAATGGGTACAAATTATTTGCAGATGCTGGAGTGGACAGGGAAATCAGTATGAAAGTTATAAACCAGAAGGAATATCTTGTACATTCAGCCTGAAAGGCAGCTTAGATGTGTGCAAGTTGAATCTGTTCCACTCTGGGTACCATTCTGGACTTACAAAAATATGAGTTTGTGCATCTTCTGATCACCATCCTAGCTTATCAACTTTCTGTTATGTGGATGGGTTCCATGACTGTGCTATCCAAATATGCTGAGACATTTTGCTGGAATTACTGACTGTTGAGATGAAGGGTCATCTCTCTTTCTCATTCCTATGCATCTTCTTCCTCTTGCATAGAAATTAAGTGCACAATGTCCATGGTATGCCTATTTGTCTAACATGCAATATGAAATTACACCATATTTTTTATGAGTAATTTGTGTTTTACAGCCCTTGCACATAATGAGCTGTAGTTTTACTCTGTATTAGTCTTGACTTTCCAAAGTAGAAGCTTCTCCAGCTGACCCCATAACTGACCTAGTACAGTAGGATGTGTACTTTTGACAAAATATAACAGAATTTCAGAGTTGCAAAGACATTAGCACCTGGTGCAACAAAGATTATTTGGGCTTGAGATCACTTAAATTCCCTTACTGAGGACATATCAAGGAAATCAGTTGAATGTTAGGTAACTAGCAGTAAATATTAGTAGAAAAGTATTACAATGGTGTGAAGAACTAACAGAAGGCCCTTCTTAGGAATATAAGTTTCTGAGGGAGAAAATACTTTTCAATAGAGAGCCAGCATTAAACTGACACTGATTCCAAAGTGAAAGACTATACAATAGATTAAATCACAGGTCTAAGCTCTAATTCACAGTTACAAATTTGTAGTAATAGAATGGGTGTATGCAATCACATAACCCAGAACTGCAGTGTTATAAAACTTTCTCAGTTTGCTTTAATTAGGAAATATAGGGAAAGACTCTGTTCTGCCTGAAGCTGTAGATCTTCTCTCCTAAGGAATATGTGTCAAAATTCAAGGTCTCTCAAGCAGGGATTAGATCTCATCTCTTGCTACAGAGGACTTTGGCCATGCTCTTTACAGCAGACTTCCACCTGTTCCTCATGACCATGCTTGGCTAAACTTGTTATGCCTGGGCTGCAGGTCCTTGTATTAAAGCTGATGATGTACAGAGCCCCTAACCTTGGGGTCACAGGAATGTAGCGATTTTCTTGTTTATTATTTAGACTTTCTGACCCAACTATTTCAGAAAGAACCTATCTTATTGCATTTAAATGTATCTTGCCAAATTCTAACCAAGAGGGAGAAATTTCTTAGAATGCTTTTGCTTGCATATGATTATGGCCACTTTTTTACTTACCATCAAATTTTCTTTCTATAACCCAAATTCTGGCCCTTTGACACAGAAGAATGAGCTAGGAGTATCCTTTTTACTTCATAAAATCAGTTTATCACAGCAATTTCTTGGAATGGCTCCTAGAAGGAAGGCAGCACACCAGCAAAACCTGGTCTGTGCTTTCTGTGACTTTATTGTATTTTTCATCTTCTGTTACTATTCCAGTTTTGAGAGGTTCCTGCACCAGCCACAGTTAACTGCTTCCAGAGAGCTTGGGGCATTTTCCTCTGGATCCTCCTACTTCAGCCTCCTGGAGCACAGTCTCCCTAAGCCAGTCTTGAACAGCTGCTTCCAGCAAGGTGGGAAAGGGAGAGTACCTTGTACTCACACCACTCTTCTGTAATAGCACTTCCTCATCCTTGTAGAACTCTTCCTCCTGGTGTAGCATCCCTTGGGCTGTGTCCCAGCCTTCTCCTCTCTCTATGAAGCAGCCAACAGATTTTCAGGAGTATTCACCTTTAGCAGTCAGACTACACCTGCAGTCATTATCCTCATGACCTACTTTGTCCCAGCATCATTTTTTTCCCAAAGTAGTCAGAGAAATGTATGGACAGGCAAAGAGGTTCACATTCCTTCATTGTCAGATGAGGCCAAAGAATGTCTTGCACATGTCACTTGAACACCAAGGAAAATTCTTGTACATTTGGAGTTTTTTTGAGAACTTGACTTTTGTCTTTCAGGTTGGTTGGTTCCCTCCTGAATAGTTGCTCTTTTATCATTAATATACTTAGTCTTGATTATCCCTTCTGATGTCATATTGAAGTCTGAGAAACATAGGTTCTGGAGCAACCCACATGGACTAGGATTTATTTGGATCTCAGATCTGGAGGCAAATGACTGAGCCTGGAGTTGAACTTGAGTCAAGACCACCTGGGTGAAGATGCATGGCTCAAGAATTCCCTTTAAAATTCCCTTATTTTCCTGTACCTTGGTTTAAATTTATATCAGAAGAGAAGTGTAGAGGAATCCTTGATCAGAAAGGCAAGTGTGGGAGACCAAAATGCTTTATGGCTTAAACATTGTCAAGATCATCAAAGGACTTTTGCCCACTGTAGTAAAGGCAAAGAAACAGGAGTTCATCTTTGACCATCGAAGCCCAGCCTTCACCAAATATGCCTTCTAACTGGAATTTGTGACAGAACTCAAGAAAAGAGGATACTACTGTTCAGTCACCCCAGATCCAGGGAGGAGAACGCCCTGTCTCTCAAACAAGGTTTTAGTATTATAAATGTTCCTATAAAACTATTAGGTTAACAGTTAGGAACAGTCAAAACCCCACTTGTATATTAGAGGTGATTAGAAAGGAACATAGCAAAGCACTTATGCCACTGTGTAAATT
This sequence comes from Ammospiza caudacuta, assembly GCF_027887145.1. Taxonomy (NCBI): domain Eukaryota; kingdom Metazoa; phylum Chordata; class Aves; order Passeriformes; family Passerellidae; genus Ammospiza; species Ammospiza caudacuta. The sequence goes on from NC_080597.1 coordinate 45,648,895, forward strand.
GATGGTTAGCTCTTATCTGAAATACTGTGTTGCATTCTCTTTCTTCCATTTCAGAATGGGTGGTACCAATGGAAAAGTTATACAGGTAGACCACAAGAGTGATGAAAGTATGAAATATATTCTGTACGAGGAATGCCCAAACTGCCATTTCTTATGCCAAATAGGAAAAGAACTATTGAGAGGGGTGAGATACTACAAAATCTCTGAAGTCATGACTAGCATTGAAGAAACAGTCCTTTGGTATCTGTTTAGTACAAAAATGAAAGGTACTGAAAGAAACTGAGTGGTAGTTGCCTCAATATAAAAGAGAGTTCTTGGTCTGGTTCTTCCCACATAGACAGATGGCAGACACATGGCCATCTTAGAACTTTGGGGAGTTCAAATCACAACAGAACAAAACTCCCAGAAGAATCCATGATGGTCATTAAACACAGTCATCCCCTCTGGGTCAGTAAAATCCTTATTCCTCAAACTGTTGGAGGGATATTTGTAAAGTACAATGATCAATGCTTTTCTCTTTGGGTGTTGAAAACTGCCAGTGATAAGGTAGGGATTCAGATCCCTTGTTCTGACCAATAGGGCCATCCTGATAAAAGTTTTTTGAAAATGTGGGCTTGTGAAAGGAGGACTGAGAGGACCTGGTCCATCAGGGTTTAGGATAAGCCACCAAAATGAAAACTGGTCTCCTGACTTGGACAACTGGCTTCCTTGAGGAATCACCAGAAGTCTTTTGAACATCCAGTGTAGGAAAGATTAATTTGGAATGAAAATGGCAAGATAGATCCCATTTTTTCTGTACAATAATTATATATTAAAAAATGAAAGTAAAATAAAGCAAGCTGCCACAAAATATCTCCTTTAACTAGACTCCTCATTCTCTTTATGAGAGTATACAAAAGAAATTAAAAGGACTCTGGTAAGGCAGCAAAATAGAAGCATCTACTTCATAAGTGCTTGTGCAAAGGACAAAGTGTTTTGTGAATACTAGGCCATTCATCATTACAAGTGATGTGAAAAGGGCTCAGAGCATACATAAGAAAGTTCCCTCCTATCCTGCACAGTACAGCAGCTGCACACACTCCCCAGATGAGCTTGCAGTAAGGAAATAACAATGTTGTGTTGTCTTTATAGTTCTTAATAACTGGGACTTTTGCAGTCAATGAAAGCAACTGGGACAAAAATTACTAAAACAAATGGGCAGACCAAAGCAGAAGGATAAGCTCTTTTAGTCTATTTTCATAATATACCTTGTAATCTGTATAAGTGGATACATGGATCTCACTGACTGTTCATCTGCATGAACTCCTGTTGTGCTTTCACACAGGAGAGTGGAAGTGGTACGTGTGTAACTTGACATGACATGTGAACCTACTACTTCTCAATGAACTGCATGTGTTAGTACTTACACAAATTAATTATAAGTCTTTAGGCAGAAAGAGATCTGGAGATATCTGATCCAATGCAACTGGTCAGGGAGGGTCACCTAGAGCAAGTTGCCAGAGGCTGTGTCCAGTCACAGATTGAACATCTTCAAGGATGACAACTCCACAACCTCGTTGAGTAACCTGTTTGATCACTCTTCCAGTAAAAAGTGTTTTCTTTTATTCAGAACATATACAGATTGCAGATCCTGGTGTCATGTCACGGGTGACTCTGTGTTTTGTGTGTGTTTTGCTGCAGTGCCTCTGTTTTGTATCCAGTTGCATAGATGTTTCAAATATAAACACTTATGACTGAGCTATATTTAGTTTTGGCATGTGTTCTCCTGTTGTAAGTCATCAGGTAACTGTTCCCCTAGCAGATAGGACAGGGAACAGATAGTAGGAGAAAAGGCTCTCTGAGGTTTTGTGCACAGGAGGTAACTTACCACCTCATTTACAAACTTCTCTTCCATCATTCATTTGCCTGGAGATTGGTGGGTGTGTGTACGTGTGTATACATATATGTATGTATGTATGTATGTGTGTGTGTGTGTATATATATATATATGTATGTATGTAATGTATGCATAATGTATGTATATATGATCGCAATTCCATGTTTCTTTCCCCCCTTAGAGTTTTGAGTTAGTAAATCATGCTTAGTTTTTGTTTCCCTCCCTTCTGAAAATGATGTACAGAGAAGTGATGGCTGTGTCAGAACTGAGTAGTGATAAAAGTGCTTATCCTGCTTGCTTGGTTTTCTGTGTTGGCTCAAGAAATTCAGCTGTGGTGTGCTCATTTTGTTTCTGACACTGCCAGCTCAGTGCAGGCAGGTAGGCTGGGAACTCCATTCCTTTGACAAGCCAGGTCAAATTCAAGCAGGAAGTAAGGTAATAATTATTTCTTCAAATGACTAGGTCTCATAATTTTCTTAGCCAACCTTCTGAACTCCCACATCAGCACCATTGGTCTTGGAACAATGACACACTTTTTTCTTGAGTCATTCTATACTGGAAAATTTAGAGCATTTAGCTATATTTTCTTTTAGACACCAAAATGATCCTTCATGCCAGAAGTGTGGTATAAAATTTACCAATTGTGTCATTGTTCCAAGACCAATCTGTGCTGAGAGTGTTGAGAATATGGATTAACCTTTGATTTGAAGGTCATGTGGAAGCACAGTGGACTTAGTGTATCACATATTTCTCAAAAGCTGCAAGCACCCTGTTCTCAAATATTCTGATGCAAATATGAAAATGAATTGCAGTCTCCTGCAGGGTTTGAAAGGGTAGTGCAGGTTCCAGGAAGGGTATGAGAGCTTTTTGCTTGTTTGTGGTGTCACAAAATGGAAAGGGTGCATCAAAGAGGTTTCCTACATAAGTAAAAGAGAACTAGATATACCTCAAGGCAGCAGTATAGCACAAGTGCCCAGGGTATTCTACTTTTTCTTTTGACATCTGGAGAAGCAAGCAGAACCATTAGGTCTGACAGGCACCAATGCTGAACACTGTGTGAACTGAATATTTTAACAGAGTCATGGAAGAATGAGGACAGGAATGGTCCATCATTTCCAAAGTTTCTTTTAAACCTTGTGAAATTTAATTCATTCATCTCTGATCACAAACTTTAGAGCAGGATGCCCCCCAAAGCAGGTGAGGAGGTGTGCAAGGGGGAAGGGGAGAGCACAGTCCTGCTCACTGGATTAGGCTGATTCTGGAGCTACAGGTGATGTACTCAGTATGTGAAGCCCTAATTTCACCAAAGGAAGCAAGCATGAGAGGCATCAGGAAGAGCCAAACCCACAGCTTCACCCAAATCAGCTGAAAAGAAGACTTGCATGCCAGTCCTGATGGCAAATGGGAAACCTTTGCTGCATTCTGGGCTGGACAGAGACAGAACCCCAGGTCACAAATAGCAGTGCCATTGCATCCAGGTTCCAAGTGCTTCTGCAAGACAGTTCAGGAACATCTGAAAGAATGTGTGGGGTTATTGCTCCTTTTACATTGTCCTTCCACCCCATGGAAGGACAGTTTCTTGGATGGCGGATGCTGTCGGGGGAGAGGGATCACCCAGCTCTTCCCCCTCAGCACAATGCAATCTTTCTGCCTTTGGATGGACTGTTGGGTGAAAGTTTCCATCTCCAGGTGCACAGGAGCCCTGATGTTTTGTGAGATGCTGTTTACTGAGACCTCCAGTAAATTCTCTGCATTTTGTGATTTAAACATGTTCCATACCTAAGATTTGAAGGTGGGAAATGTCTTCTGGCAATGGTTCTAATCACAACTTAAGCCCCATTTTCCTTTGGGACAAGCACGAGGGCCAGACCTCATGCATTCTATCTCCAAATATGTTAGTGTTTCTGTTTATCATTTGTTTCTTGGATCCCAGCTAAGAGCACAGGGAAATCTTTTATACTGCCTGAGGGGAGAAGAGGGAAATGGGTGATTTAATCAGGAGCTGTAGGCTAAGGAATGACAAGGAGGAAGACGTTAATGTTTCCAGTATGTACTGTGTAGCATGAAACTGAAGGCTACTTCATTTCTGGTGGTGGAGGAGAAGTGAAGACTGTTTCAGCGGAAGAAAATGTAATCATTTGCATGCAAAGCTATCTGCACTTGTGTGAAATTCTCTTCAGTAACAAACCATTATGTGTTTGGTATTATGAATACAAAATTTTAATTAAAATCTCCTAAGTCATAACTGTTAATAGTCTAGAATAGTGCAGGAACTCCAGGTGCATTTCCAGCTCCAGGAACCTGTATTGGAGATCCTCATGCAGAACTGGAAGATGACCAGGAATACAGGTAGGGGAATTAAAATATTAGTTAGCGCTTGTCTGCAAAGTTTTTTGGATAATGGATGGTTCTGCCTTTCATTACTGTGGCAGTTATCAACCCTTACAACACAGCATTTAGATGTCAGTGAATCTGTTGGAATTGATGGAAAGCAGAAACCTGTGTAAGAATTTAGGCCATGGCAAGCATTGGCTTTGCTGTATTTATTGATGCAGAAAGAGGTTTCTAGAAACAAAAACATATTTCATCTTAGTTCTTCTCTACCTAAAGTACTGGCAAATACTTCTTTATTCCACAGTACAGGAGGATAAAATTAACTTTAATTTAAATATCACTGGCTTGAAGTATTTCAGTTTATTTTAATGCTGAGAGGCTATCATAATCCTACTTAGAAAGCAAGGGAAGAACATGAGATGTTGTGTTGGAATAAATATCTTCCCTCTCATCTGGCAGAGTTCCTGCCTGTGAGCTGAGTCCTGCACATATTTCCATGATCAATGTGTCAAGCAGAAGAGAAGAGAAAGTGAGTGTGTGTTGAAAGCTTGTGGACTTGACCTTCACCTGTTGTTCACAAAGTATTCTTCCTTTCCTTTCTTCCTGCATTTTCATAGGGTCTGAAAGGGTGTTCTCAAGTAAAGCAATGCTTTCTACTGCCACTGCTGCTGTAGTACCCCACTGTATGTACAGACACTGCTGTCACTTTCTCTCCAAGCTCTACCAATGATACCAATGAGTCACAGAGCAGAGCTCACAGTCACTAAGATGTTTTACGTCCTTTGCAACTTCTAAAGGGACAAGGGTGATGATAAATTCAAGGTAACACTTTTTCATAGGTGATGACATAAGTCAGCTAGAGCCAGCAGAATGAATGTGGAGCCCATATACAGGAGATCAATGCAGGGAACTACAGAGAGGAGATCAAACCAGCCAGGTGATGGAGTAGAGGTTAATTCTGTCCCAGAAAAACTCAGTTGCCTGCAAGAGGACCAGGTCTATAACCATATTAGTAGCCAGAGGGAGCCTTACAGTGATTTCTGACCATATGGCCAAAATACAAGCTTAATCTGTGTCTGTACACTGAAAATTGCTGCCTGCAAACTGAGGTCGCTGCATCCAAATTATGTGTCTACTTGAAGCGACCCTGGCAAGAGTCCTAAACACTTCTTAGCCCAGGCCACTCACACATTGAAATTGATCCTGCATCCTTCAAGGTCTCAGTGGAATTGAGTTTTGGGCAGCTGGACACAGACACTGGGATGCAGACATGTCGTGGTTGCTGCTAATGCCTTAACAATCTGTAGAAGCACCTCGTAGCAGGAGCATCATTAATGCCTTCCAGGGCCTGTGCACCTACTCTGACCTCGCTTTCCCTCATCCTCTCAGCAACAGACACCATCAAGTAGTACACGAAGCCATCTGTTGCCATCACAGCCCTAGCAAGCACAGAAGCCACAACAGCCTTATGCCTTACCCTAAGAAGAGTCAGGAAACAGATCTATTTTCTCTCCCTTTGTTTTCTCTCCCTGTGTTCCTGACACCTGTAACCTCAACCCCTTCTTACATTGCTGTCTCTTACTTCTGCTGTATTTTTGACAAGCATTTTCTTGCTGGCCACGTCCATCCCTCTTTTTCTAATAGATTGTTCACTTTTCAATCCCCACCTGCTACCAGGAATTTGTCCCCACTACTATTTGCTGTCTTCACACATTTTCTGCAAGTCCTCTCCGAACTACATAACAAAAGCAAATTCACAAAACATTTCCCTCTGTGCAAGATGAGATTTGCTATTGTCAGCTTGCTGAGTTACTTTGTGCCTAGATGGACCCCAGGATCCTTGGGTTCTGCACTTCTGACACTGCTTCATTGTACCCCCTGATTACTACTGCAGCCTCCTCTGCAGCTTGTCCTGCCTCAAAGGCTCTGCCACAGCAACCAATAATTTTGTGTGGCCTCTGCATAAAAGTTTCAACTTGAATTGTTCAGGGAAACACACTTCTGAATCTTATCTTCCCTAGACTATGAACCTGCCACATCATCCAGAGGGTACCACATCTTGCTTCTGGATGATGAATGGCATGTAGACATTCCCTCTCTGGAATGCCAGGGCTTCAGAAGTTCCCCAAAGTCCAGAAAAAGCTGGCTCTGACCCTCAGTATCTTTGAAGGATGGCTGGCCCTTAGATTATCACCTGCCTCTACTGGAAAAGTAAGTAACCTCCTGATTTTGGGGTAACCCTGAGCAAAGTGCGGGGTGCCTGATGGATTCAGTCTTGTTGGGAGATCAAGGCATCCATCCGAGTTTGTTCCCTGTGCTCAGTGGGGACAGCATCTTGGAGGCATATCTGGTCTTCTTTGAAATACTCTTCAGCAGGTGTTACTTCATCTGCTGTATTTACTGTAGGAGACTTCAAAAAGCTGCAGTGCAGCTCCTGCCAGCAGGATCCCTATTACAGGTCTCAGGGTATATTTAGTGTGATTCCCTTTACTCAATAAATCTTTCTCTTCTGAGGTAGTGGCAGGAAATCATTACAAATTAGTTCAGTGGTTAGGCAATAAGGAGAGAAGTTGTTGTGATCCAGGGGAGTTCTTTAAGATCGAAAATAATTCCATCCAGTGAAGTTAGTAGTTCATATTTTAAACTTTTTGCTTGAAAAACACTGTAATGTTCAACATAATATTATGTGTATTAAAATCACTCATCAAAAAAGAAATTTAATTTTCAATTATGTTTTCTCCTGCAAGCAATGGTAAGTTTTTCACAGGAAAATGAAAAGTTTGAGAGGCTTAGATTAAAGGATTTTCCATGAAATCCTGAAAAAGCAGGAGTGAATATTTCCTTAATGTACTTTCAACAAATGAAAGAAAATAAGCAAAAACCCAAGACAACCAAACTTTCTGACATAAAACCTTGGTGGTTGTCAGTACCAGAGGCCATACTGGTAGGCAAATGTAAAAAGATTTGTTAAAACAACTGATACAAGTCATTAGTAGTGATAACACCTACAAATCTTACCTTTCCTCTGTGTGAATAAAAGCAAGGCAGAGTCCCCAGGCAGTGCAGAGGAGAGGCACTTTATTGCAAAAAACAGGCCTTTTTAAGCAGTTAGCTGGTTATCAGCTACATAGTCTTAAATCATAACAAACATAATTCAACCAAACACCATACACCACCATGTGAACATGATATGGTTATATAACTTGTTTTTCTACCTCTAATTCAGTCACTTTCCCGTAGTCCTTTTCTACTTAGCTGAAGTAACAGGACTGAGCCATGGTTTTGCAAGGCCTTCCTTAGGTAAGGTTTTACCTATATGGAACACTCCTCTATCCTTTGATCATTACAGCCAAAACCTCAGGTATTTCTTCATTATGGCCAACGTTGTCTTAATGCAGTTAGATCTTTCCTCATTTCTTCTATTCTCTTTGCATCTCTCTTTCCTGTTTCTTGTCTCTTCTCCTGTTACCTCTGCATTTCCTCTGCTGCAGCATGGTTTATTCCCTCCCTAAAATGGATTTTAACAGAAACAGCTTGTTATCCCTTAGTGAAAGAGTTATATGCAAGTTTATTGCCCCTTGAAGTCATAAATGGGTTCCAGACTTGGAGTCTTTAAAGAGCAGCTCTTCTCTCAGATCCACTGTTTTACACTGTCTCCAGATTTAGTTTATAAAACAAGTCCCATGACTGAATAGGATACATTTTCCTACCTACAAAATCTATGTGGTTTTTATTTTTAAATTAAAAAAAAAAGCTAGAATTCTGCAAAATGAACAGTACTAGCAGGACAGATTTCACTTACTTCTATCAGTGACATTTGAGCTAATGTATTAGGCACAAAAATCCAATTGGGACTCTATACTAGTAAATTTGCCTCAGTCTTCAGAATGTTAGTCATGTGTCATTCTGGCAAAGAGTTCACATCTCTAAGAGATTTCATGTCTAAAAAGGTGTTTTTCATCTCTACAGTGCTTCTCAGCTACTGCAGAGTGTTGATTTAGAAAATAAAGAGCATTTATGTAGGGGCTGGGTACCAGAGCTCCTGACTTGGGAAAGCATGTCTGTTCTACAGGAGCATTTATACACCTGCCCCACTGCTGTCTTGTTTCGGTGCACAAATGATAAACAAGAGATAACCATTCAAAACTCTTGGTCTACTCTACATACTCTTCTGCAAAATGCAGGAGGCCTCTTCTATGGCATCTACATACATCTATGCACATACAAGTTTCTCCAGGTATTGGTATAGTGAGGTTTTTTGGGTTTGTTCTTTGTTAAAAACCCAGAAAGACAAGAAATCTATGAAAAAGAAGTAAAGGGAAAATGCTGTATGCATTTCTCTTAATGGTTGTAAACACTTATTAATTTTGTTTGAGGGAATTACTTTCCTTGAGTTGTCATAAAAAACATTTGGCATGATCACAGTATAATAAGGAAATCTGCAATGTTCCTTAGCAAGCATTGGATTAGACAGCACATACATGGAACAGCTCAGTCTGCCTAGCTCTGTATCTTGTGCAGTCACCTGTTATGCCAAGGTTCTTTCTGTATCCATAGATCCCAATGCATTTGGGGAGAAAGTTCAATTCACATCCTTGAAAGTGAAACAAAGCCACTAAAACTTTAGCTTGTATTAAATCCCATTCTGTTTCTTCCTATTGCCCTGTATACCTGCTTGTTTCATAGGACTGTGTAATGTGCACAATAGCTCCTTGGCAATTGTCTTATTATTTGGTTCCAGAAAGTCTAAAGAGGTCTCTATAGTCCAAGATAATTTTTGTCCCAGTTTGCTCCAACTACAGAAGAAATATTTCATTCTGTAAATAAACTAAATCCTTTCAGAAAAAAAGCTTTTGCTGTTAAGTGAACCTGGAAATGGGAGAGAAAATTTTCCTCTTCATGCAGAGCAATCAGGCAACATTTTTGCATCATGCACTTTAAGATCAAAGTTCTTGCATACTGATGAACTAAAAGCTGTGAACATACAAGTGCATAATGATGCTGTGGAAGCCTGTATTGCTTAATTAATCTACAAGCCAATACTATATTGGCTCTCTGCCTACAGTACATCTACAGCACCACCATAGAAGCCAAAATTTAAGAAGCCAGTCCTTGCTGCACTTTCTGAATTTACCTAGAGTTCTTCCCCCTGGCTTAAATAGGAACTTTATTAAGGTTGTCAGGCAGGTAAGGGTGTTTTAATGTAGTGCAGAGTAATTCTATTCAAGCACATGCATCATTGTTATCCAGAGAAGCAAGAAAGAACAGACCAAATCATAATGACCCCTCTGAATACCTGTTCAGGCACATCTGTCAATTTGTTAGTTATAATCAGTATTCTTCAAAGCATCTATGGAGCTGTGTGAAGCAGTCCCTCCAAAGGACACATTAAAAAATGTATTTTTCAGCAAAATAATAGTTTCTAAGAATTTCTGCTGAGGCTAGAACATGTCAGTTTTCAAGACATAAATTTGTTAATGGGCATTGCAACTCATATTTAAATTATCAAGTGACATTTTTAAATTCACGCTGCAGCTGCTAAAGGGAGCTCTTTAACCTGAAAGCTGTACTGTGTTTTGACAAACTCATCTGTGAAGTTGCAGTCTAAATGATGCCTCTGAGCTGAAGAAATAGTGCCAACTTAGGTGTCTGGCTCATCTTGATGCTCTGTAGTTGTCCTGTCTTCTTTTCCTGCCTTCCTTGTAAAAACCTGCTGAGTAAAGAGGAGAAGTTGTTAGCTCTGCAGACTCTATAATTTTTCTTCTCACAATATTTTGGGATTGGAAATCCTCTATTGATCCTTCTTCTAGTGAATGGGCCAGAGAAGACTTCTGTTCCATCTTCTGACTCCTGTTAAAAAGGTATTTTCTAATTCCATAGGTAAGGTACTTTCCAAATTCCATAACTTGTAAATATTTGTAATGCACAGGGTGATAACAAAGTAGCTGAAAGGGAGGCTGTATTAATAGGGGATTACACAAAGTCATGCTCCAGCAGCAGCTGTATCCCTACAAGGGCTGAAGGCTGAGACTGAAAATGGCAGTTCTTCTCATCTATTGATCTTACTAACTTCAAGGAATTAATAAATAACATTAGTACAAATCAACATTAATATTACACAGAAATATGTTGAAATATTAATCTACTTTATTTAGTAGAGAGTTTAATTACTTTTTCAGCAGTAGGTGGCAACTGTAGGGATACATTTGTCCCTCCAAAAACCAGACTCAGCCTCCTGGGGAAGATCAGGTCATCTCTTTTTAACTGGATTTCCTCTCATACTGGTGGTGGTGCTGGTGACAGTGACAATGACAGAAGCAGAACAAGCAACATTGCCTTGTTCCAAACAGGGAAAAGCATTTCCTAGAACTCACTTGAGATAATAAGATAATTATGACCCACACTATTGAAGGTGAAAGAATCTAGAGGAAATCATGATTCCTACAAGTAGGGGCATAGGTGTTACAAATTGTAAGACTTTCTTGCTATATTGTAGACAGGGGTTCAGAAGGACTGAAATAGTCAATAGCAGCCAATTTAAACACAAAGTCTGTAATGTTGATGAACTTACTTTCATACAGTGTACCAAATTTATTCAAGGTCTGAGCTACCTAAGAATTTAAGCACAAATGTGACCTTGGGTCGCATATTTTACTGCCATTCCTGCGGTTGTAATGTCATTAAATTAATTAGTGCCATTTTAGAAGGCTTATTCTGGATGTTGCTGCAGTATTTGTACATGTACTACATCCTTCCTTATATGTGCTCTCCTGGTAATTCCCATGGCTTCCCTAGATGAAATATGCAACACAGGTTTCCATACCAGGTAGAAAAGATTCAAAGAAAACCACAACCAATATGAAATAGTGCCATTTAATTTTCAGTAAATGATACAGGCATTCAGAAAGACCACTGGAAGCAAGCACTAATGGAAGCCTTCCATAACAATCAGTTCTATGATTATTCACTTTTAGTTTTGGAGAAATGCAAGGAAAAGCTTTTTCTTCTTTCCTTTTGAAAAGGTTCATATATAAGTGCTCTTAGAAAGTTTCAGAAAAACTCTATGTACTGGATTCCAGCTGTGGAATTATGTTCCAAGTTTTTTTCTCTGCTCTGTGATCTGGATCTAACTACTCTGCTGCAATCACCTCTGTTCTTCCCTGTGAAGCTGACAAAAATTAAAATATAAAATCTGTTTTCTGTAGTCCAAAAAAGCCATTTCACATGGTTTACGAATCCTGCTATTGGCAAATCAAGCATAAGCACTGCAATGGCAAAACTTACCCAGAAACCATTAAAAAATGTTTATTCACTAGACATAAAATTGTATACTTTGGCTTACAGCTTGGCTATATCTCATGGAAATGCTTTTCCTCTCATGTCATGCTAGCCAGTTTGTTAGTACCTCCTATCCCCTAAAATTTATTGCTTTATTATCCTTCTTTATCTTAGAAGCAAACAAATTTTCCTCTGGTCATAAAAGGAACAAGTAAAATGTCATATGATATAGAACTGCTAAATATGATGATAAGGGAAGTGCAAAGAGAGTCTGCTTAAAACTGCCAGGTAGAGAACTTGTTTGAAGTGAAAATTATAAACCGTGGTAAAGTACAAAGCAAGAATACCCTAAGGGGCCCTAAAGCTGCAGTAATTATTATCACTATGTTCTCCCTGTCTTAGTACTTGCCACGATACAATTTATGCAACAGTGATGTGAATACCTACAAAAAAGGCCATGTTTGATCTAGGACTGCTAACTATCAGTCTGTACCCACATGTGTTTAAAAACCAAACAAGCCCACAATGAAATCAGCAGCCAAGATACGCAGTGCACCATCTAAATATAATTGATTATTCCTTCTTTTTCTCCTTTCTTCTGTTGGTCTTCTTCAAAAATCTATCTCATCAGTGTGTGAAACTGAGGTTGAGGTACCAGGGCATATTTTGGCCTTGCCTCAGACACAGAGCTGCTGCTCATCACACTGTTTGGATTCTGCTTTGACACGCTCACACGCTACCCAACAGGCAGCTCCAAAACCAGCCCACCCCCCTGACCTGTGTTTTAGCTTTCTTCTCTCTCGACTGTCAACATCTGATTCTTCTCTGCCTTCCTCAATACCACTGTTTATTTTGTTTTCTCTCTGGAGACACCTGAACAGTAAGAGCGTGTGCTGTCAGCGCTGTCAGCACTGTCAGCTTGTTGCTGCCTCAGACAGGGACAGCAAACATGGAAAGAGAAGACACACTGCAAATAGGTAGGGAATATGCTCTTTGTTTCTTCTTCATGTTGAACATGCTGCAGGCCACAACTCGGGTAAAAAACAGTAATATCTCTGCAGCCTTCAATGTCCTTAAATTTGCATTCTAATGAAAAAGTGTTTTGGTTAAAATATTTTTAGCCAGTTTTCTTCCAAAGAGGTTTGGGCTTTATATGGAGAGAACAGTCTCACACAGGACAGTCCTGTAGAGACTGGAAAAGTGAATGTTCATAAGAATCCATAGGATTAGCTGGCACTTGTACCTTCCCCAGCCTGATAAAAACTGGATCCTATTTCTCAGGAATGCAGTGGGAAAATAACGGTGATGAAAGCACCCTGAACTACCAAGCTGGTGAGAATGCAGCTGCCACAATATTTTCAGTACAAATTATTGGAGAGGTGTTTTCTTTACACAATGGTTGCATTAGTATTCTGCATCAACCACCAATATGGCATATCAGCTGGCTCTTCAAAATTATCACCATGAGAAAAATTACATACACAAAGTTTCAAAACTAATTAATTTTATACTGCTTTAGAACATGTTTCCAAATGATAGCTACTAAAATAAATTTTGTCATTAACAGAAGCATTATTCCTTTTATTCCATAAAAGTTAAGTGGCTTTATCTTTCAATTAGAATTATGAAGCAGTAATGCTCTGCCAGTGTATTCTTGAAAACAATATGCTTTCAGTTCTATCCATAGTTCTGGGATAAATAAAGCAGTTTTGTACAATGACTAGCTATTACACAAATTCACCATTTTCTAGAATCAGTTGCAGTTGAATCCCTCAGAAAAATTGTTATGTGTTAATTTCCTGTATACCTTCCCACTATTTTAAATGCCTGAACAGAATCTTTATTATTATTACAATTTTTAAGAGAGTTGCACTCCACTGTGCCAAATACTTTCTGAGATGATACCACAGAAATAACCCTGAAACTTTAGTTAGTTTATATTGATTACTTTTGCCACCAAATTTTTTGAAGTATTTTCCTTTGTCTTGGCATAGTGTGTGATGAGTAGGAGAGAATGCAAGAGTCATTAATAAATTGTCCTTAGATAAATCAAAATTTGTAAAAGGCATAAGTAAGTTAGGTGTTAACACAGTGATAGAAACAACAGGTGTATTGGGCTGATGTGACAAAGTTTTGGTAAGGGGCGACAAGAGGTACAGCCTCTGGGAGAAGCTGTTGTCCAGCTGAAGAGGAGTGATAAAACAGCTTTGGTGGACACCTGACATCCAGCCAGCATCAGCCCACCACAGTAGGTTACATACAGAATGAAATTCTAGATAGGAGTAATTTAGAAACTGGTTCAAGGAAATAAGAACCTTTCACATCTCTGGAATAAGAGAACTGAGAGGTAAATCTACTGATTATGTGCTTAAAGCAAAAACACTGAAGCAATATCTGTAGAAATGCAAAACGCATATTAAGTCTCTTTCAGGTCTGGAACCCTGAGATTACACAATTTCACCAGGTAGGCTTAATGTGAGGAAGATCAGCTTAAATTTTTTCTTATTCTGCTAATGGCAAAATTGAATGATTCTGTGGATTTAAGGATTAATTACTTTAATTCTTCAGATTTAATGAGAGATCTGCTGGCTGAGGCTCTAGTTAAACTGTCTTATGCAGATTTTTATTGTGCCTTGGACATGTAGAAAATCTGATCAATGTAATTCAATGGGGAAAGGCAGGAGCTTTCACCATGCTGTTTTGATTTGTTCCTTCAACAAGGTTGTTATGGATGAATAATGAGATGATTGGCTCTCACAATTAAGAGATGACTATTGTGTGAATATTAAGAAAAGCTTTAGTGATGTACAGTTATGTTATTGTAGTTTAGATCCCCTCTGTTCTCCCCACAGTTCCCTTTCCCCCCTGTACTGCTGCCATCAGACAGCCTGGGCTGTCTAGGACAGGTACAAAGAAGCTGCACCCGTGTCCCTTACCTGGGGCAGGTGGGAATGGTAAAGCTTGGTGCTTAGGGGGTGCGGCATGGCAACAGCTGACCTCCAATCCAGTTACAAAAAAGCACTTTCCACCCATAAATGGCAAAGAAGAGCTGACTGACAGATTTTGGGAGGGAGCAGGGCTGGCTGATGCAACCCCCAGGGGTATAAAAGACTGAGCATCCATCTTGAAGACAAAGCCAGGTGGTATCCACGAGGGCAGTTCCCAGTGCTGCGAATTTTTCCTTATGTAGTCCTTTTGTAGTATTTTTGTCAAGGTTTAATAAACCTTTTTAAATTTTCAAAAAGTGAGCAGTTGTTTCTCACAAGGTTATAAACACACAAAGGCCTTAAAATGCCCATTTCCTTCACTGCCTTGAAATCCAGACAAGCTGCTGTGTTAACATTTCTTCAGGGAAATGGTTGAACTCTGTATCCTGAAGGCCCCTATTACTGTCAACCAGGTCAACAAAGTATGCAAGGAAAGAGGCAAAAGGAAAAGGGCAACATGCTGCTTCTTCTGGTGACATCTAACTGCACAGGTCCCTGTGCAATGCTGCCTGAATATCAGAGTCAGCCTCCATGTGCTGGTTTGGCTGGGATAGAGTTAATTTTCCCTGCAGTAGGTTGTATGCAGCTATGTTTTGGGTTTGTGTGGAAACACTGTTGATAACAGGATCTTTTTGTTTCTGCTGAGCAGTGCTTAGGCAGAGTTGAGGCCTTTTCTGCTTCCCAGGACACCCCACCAGTGAGCGGACTCAGGGTGCACAAGGAGCTGGATGGGGATGCAGCTGGGACAGGGATCTCCCACAATGTGTGATTTCATGCTCAGCATATCAGGCTGGGGAATGAAGGAGGAAGGGAGCGATGTTCAGAGGGATGGCATTTGTCTTCCCAAGTCACTGCTGTGCGTGACAGAGCTCTGCTCTCCTGGAGATGGCTGAACACCTGCCTTCCCATGGGAAGTGGTGAATGAATCCCTTGTTTTGCTCTGTTTGTGTGCAAAGCTTTTGCTTTACCTATTAAACTGTCATTATCTCAAGCCATGTGTTTTTCCTTCTGATTCTCTCTCCCATCCCACTGTGGAGGATGCAGAGAGCAGCTGTTGGTGCTCAGTTGTTGACTGTGGTTAAATCATGACACGCCATCATGAAAAGAAATGCAGTATGACAGGGATGGCCAGACGTGACTTCCTGTGTATACAAATACCAGAATCTAATTATGCTTTCAGTTAACAAGCAAAGGAACACTTGGGGCATAACCTTAAAGCTCTTTTTTTTCCTGGCCACTTATCTTCATTTCCAAACACTGAACTGGGCTCTTGCAGACTGAATATTGAGGGCTAATCTTGAGTTTCTCTCTCTTACTGATGCTTTCTTAATTTTGTGTTTTCCAGAGTAGGAGTTGGCCCTTAGTCTCACTTGTCTCTTGATCTTGTACTACAGCCTTTTCAGAATCCTAAATTCAGACTTGTCATCTATTTTGAAGGCAGTTTGGGTCAATCCTTCACTTGATTTTGCTCTGGTAGTCCAAAAGCTAGGCCAATAGAAGGCCAACAAGGCATTTTTTGGGAGTCTGCTTTGTGGGCTTTGTGTGCTCCTGTCTGCCTTCAGGTGGCATTTCCTTCACAGAGATGGCAATGAATGGCATGTCTGCTTGCCTCCCTGGTGACTCCAGCTTTTAGTAGTCCCTCACTCAGCACATGGGCTTTTTCCCATGCTTGGTTCCCATAACTGTGAATTTAAATGTCAGGATCTGGAGCATCTAAGCCTCCTGGCTCTCTGGGAAGGCCTATCAAACTCATCCTTATTTACTAAATTGTGTCAGTTAAAGGGAGCATTACAGATACTTTGAACTTGGAGACAAATTGCAGGAGACAGCTGTTCATATCTATGTAGATATTTTATGTGCTTTTTAACAAGGCAGCTGAATCGTCTACAAATAAACAAACCCCCTTTTTTTAGCAGTGCTTTAACCCTTATCCTGCATGAGGAATTTATTTTAAAAGCTTAACTTTTTTTTTTGCTTATATTGATTTTTTGTAGCTCCCGCTGCTAGAGCAACTCTTCACAAAACCTGGCAGACAACCATTGTTTGACTAAAATTCCAACCCAATTCCAACCAGTTTTCCTGAAGAAGATTATGCTGAAAGCTCCCTCTCATTTTTTTTTGTTTAAAAGTTATCTTGCAGAATACAAATTACCATCAATTTCCCAGGATCTGAATATTGAGTCTTTGACTTACTCAAAGCATTTCTTTTGCCTGGAGGAAGAGGTTAAGTCGGGAGGTAAAGCTGCATTTGGCAACACACTGGATCTTGTTCCAGTTAGGTTTTTGAGTACTTTACAGAAGCCATTCAGTCTTCAATGAGTTCAGCATTCAGAAAGATATCTGTCAACTTTCAAGCACTTTTACAGAAACCTGTATGGCAGCAGAGAACATGCTAGAAATTCTTACCATTCTTAGTTCTGTAGAACTCTGTGTGCTTAGTGAGAACACATAAAGGTTTCTTGTAACAGCAGCGTCAATTTTCTTTACCAAGATTTCAGCTCCAACTACAGGTGAATCACGGGGCAAAAATGTTAATTTCCTCCATCAGCCTTCCCAGTGGCAATTTTTCTCTTTGGAAGGGTATTCTACAAGTACTGATTAATTTGAAGAACACCAATACTTTTAGGATTTAGCAACCCAGATCAGACTAGATGCTGATTAATCTAGTATAGAAACTTTCAGAGTCATGAATTTGTCTGGAGGGTATTTTTTAACTACTAGATATAAATAAAATTCTCAACTGACTTATTTAGGTTTGCTGAAACAAAGGAATTTATAGCATCCTCTTTAGGTCTGTTATCTAAAAACATCAATTTTGATCAATTTGGGAAATGAAACAAGCAAATACATCAAGACTAGCCTAGATTATTTCTAAATTAGTGGCAATTTAGACTTTGGAGATATCTGTCTGATGGAGTAAAATGGAATAAAAATTATTATCAGTATCATGCTTAACACTGCATGTAATCACTAGGTACAGCCTTGTGCAATGATATTTAGGCAACTTTCCAGCCCTTTGCTCTGGAAACATTATTATAAAGGCCATTCAGAGGAACAAAGAATAGGTTGGAAAAAGAATACTTCTGAGTTGATGTGGGCTTGACAGTTCTCAGTATCCTGAACAAATACAACCACTTTTATCTTATTGTCTGGCTACTAAAAATATGTCTCTGTCAAACCTGAGTATCATCTCTTCTGTTAATGGATGACCTACCCAGCAGTGAATAGAGCTTTATGATCCTTGCATGGTTTGCACAGCAGAAAATCTGCTAGCAGAGTTTCCTGAGTAACACTGTTCATTTACGTAACATTCACCTCCTGTAAAGCGTGTCAGAGACACAGGCAAGGAATGTGAAAGAAGCCTTGGTAGTGGTGCAGCCTTGTGAGATTTGTGAAATGCAGCTTCAATTTCCCCTATTTGACCTGAAAACTGTAGTCACACACCAGTTTCCCAGGTCTAACACAATAAATAGGCAGTAAGCTGTGAATAATGCACTGAACTGTTTGTAAAAATCAGGTTTTGGAACAAAAGTGTATTTAAAGAAACAAGTTTGCTAGAAGCTTAGGATATCCACATTTATTGTGTGTATTTCCAGGTTTTGGGAGGGTATGCAGTTTTAATTGGAAAACTCCTGTAGGAGCAGGTGTGCTCCTAAACTCCTGCCACTGATCCCCAAGCAGAGGAAGGGTAGTGACACACTGGGGTGGGTGCACATAGCCTCTCAGGGGCTAAAAAGCCCAGAAAGTGACAAAAAAAAGCCTGGGATAAAGCCTTGCACAATGCTAACATGTTCAGAAGCCTATAATCTTGTATTTTAAGCTTTAAAACTCTTCTGGAGTCAAAAATTTTGAAAATATCTTTTTAACTAAAGAAGTAAGGTTTAATCTTGCATTCTTTCCCATGTTTTCTTCTCCCTGTAAAATCTCATATTTTTTGTAACTGAATTTAACTGTAATCACCTATGAAGAGACATATGAGTTTTACTAAAAAAAAAAAAACAGTAGGGCTGGTATCCAACAGAGAGTATTTCTTTGTTGTGATCTTATGCGTTTTTGTGTGGCTGAAGGAAGAAGTTTCTAAATGAAGCATCAAATTCTGGTACCAGTGAAATCAGGATATAATCCACACTCATGACAACAGGACCAAAATTTTCACCAAGTCCATTCATTCTACCAAGAGCAAGAACACTCTCATCTAAACCGTGCTTAAAACAAGAATTTTAATGGCCAGCTGCCAGAAACTCTCCAGCAGATGTGGAGATTTTGCTTGTACTTGCAGAAACGTGTGGTTTGGACCTATCCTAAGTCTTGGATAATATTTATGGCCCGAGATGAAGTCCTGAAACATTCAGAGACATTAGGTTGCTATTTTTTCTAATAATTTACATCTCTGGGGTTGATCCCAGTGAAATGCCAAAGGCGCAGGCAGACTCTCTCAGGACCAAACCAGCACCTCTCACCGACAAGTCACTTTGCCTTGGCTAGAAGGCAGATCGGGGCGCAGGCTGATGCTGACAGACATCCATTTGCTCTGCATGATTACGGCTGTTTTACTCGCAATTACAAGCGCTGCTTTACCTGACCGTGAGGAGCTCTCCGTGAGCACCGTTCCGGCCCGAGCAGCCCTTCCCGCGGCCGGTGCCCGCTCCCGCTCGGCGCGGCGCTCTGGGGCGGAGCGGCCCCGCTCCCGCGGCGGGGCGGGCGGGCGGCGGCTGCCGGGGAAGGAGGGGGCTGGCGTCAGGGCTGGGCAGCCACTGCCACGGGAGCTCCCCCTCGCCTCGCCTCGCCTCGCCTCCCGCGGCCGGGGGGATAAAGGCGCCTGGCCCGGCGCTCCGGGCCGCCGGAGGGGAAGGCGGCCGAGCGGAGGTGCGGGGGCCGGGCCGGGCCCCAGCGCGCAGCCCCTCCATGCGCCTCGCCGGCGGCGCCGGCTCCCCGCGGGCCGTGCCCTCACCCGGCAATGGCAGCCGGTGGCGGGCGGCGGAGCCCGGCGGCGGCAGCAGCCCCAGTCCCGAGGCGTGGTCGGGGTCGCCGAACGGCAGCCTGGGCGGCTGGGACCCCTTCGGGCGGGACGAGGAGCTGGCCAAGCTGGAGATCGCGGTGCTGGCCGTCACCTTCGCCGTGGCGGTGGTGGGCAACGGCAGCGTGCTGCTGGCGCTGCGGCGCACGCCGCGCAAGGCGTCCCGCATGCACCTCTTCATCCGCCACCTCAGCCTGGCCGACCTGGTGGTGGCCTTCTTCCAGGTGCTGCCCCAGCTCTGCTGGGAGGTGACCCACCGCTTCCACGGCCCCGACGGGCTCTGCCGCGTCGTCAAGCACCTGCAGGTCTTCGGCATGTTCGCCTCGGCGTACATGCTGGTGGCCATGACCGCCGACCGCTACATCGCCGTCTGCCACCCGCTGAAGACGCTGCAGCAGCCCACCAAGCGCTCGTACGGGATGATCGCGGCGGCCTGGGCGCTCAGCCTGCTGCTCAGCACCCCGCAGTACTTCATCTTCTCCCTCAGCGAAGTGGAGCGCGGCTCGCAGGTCTACGACTGCTGGGCGCACTTCATTATGCCCTGGGGGCCCCGCGCCTACATCACCTGGATCACCGGCGGCATCTTCATCGCGCCTGTCCTCATCCTCATCATCTGCTACGGCTTCATCTGCTACCGCATCTGGCGCAACGTGCGGGGCAAGACGCGCCCGGGGGAGGCGGCAGCAGCGGCTGGCGGGCGCCGGGCAGGTGATGAAGGTGGCCCGCGACGGGGGCTGCTGCTCGCCCCTTGTGTCAGCAACGTCAAAACCATCTCCCGCGCCAAGATCCGCACCGTCAAGATGACCTTCGTCATCGTCTCGGTGTACGTCGTTTGCTGGGCGCCCTTCTTCACTATCCAGATGTGGTCCGTGTGGGACCAGCGCTTCCCCTGGGTCGGTAGGTGACGCCGCCGCTCGTCCCCAGCGGCAGCCCCGCTCGCGTTGGAGCGCAGCCGGCTGTCCCGGGGCGCAGCGTGGGGAAACAGGCGCGGAGAGCGGGAGCGGGGCGCGCCCTCCCGGCCCCGCACGGGTCCCTGTCCCGCCGGGGAGGAGCGGCTGTGGGGGAGAAGAGAAGCCCCGGGCAGCCGCGCCCCCGGGGCCGCCCCGCCGGCACCGCTCGTAGTCCCGGACCGGGCGGCCCCGGGAGCGGCGGCGGCCGCGGCGCTCGGCCCGGCCCGGCCCGGGAGCAGCCGGAGGGGCGGCTGCGGCAGCCGCAAAAGGAGCCGATGGAAACCGGAGCATTTGCTGCCGCAATTTCAACCAGCAGCATTTTCGTCCGTTTGAAGCTGCAGATAAGAAAACTTTAGAAATGTTGAGTATTGTGTAGAAGTGTGCACACGCACATGTCGGAGCAGTTACATAAAGAGAGAACTTAGTTCTTCTCTCCTGTAGCTGCTGTCAAATAATAGGGTTGAGCGCAGCCTGAACCCTTCCTCTCAGCAAGGCAGTCACCTCTGAGTGCTCCATTAGTAAAGTCACTGATTTTCATGAATCAGTGGCAATTTAGGCTTTGGAGAGACGTGTCCCCCTGTTAAATATGGCTGAAAAAATTTGGTGAATTTAAAAGCTATTACATAGGTAATGACAGGCAGCATAGTGACATATATTCTGTTTCCTCATAATGAGAGAACAGCAAATCAAAATACTGGAATCCATAATTTCCTGATTTTTTAAAAACATCCCCAGATGATCACTTACTGTAGTGAGAGTGTTGATTACCTCTGATATGGGACTGAAGTCAAGTCTATAGTGCAGATCTCGATAGAGAAACAAAAGCTTGCAGTAAACAGATTTTTTTTTTTTTTACTTCAAAGGGAATTAAATCTAATTGAACAGATGGGTATTTATTTGATAGGTGTGTTTGAAGAGATTCTTTAAATATATGAAAAAAAGTAATGATACTTTTTTGAAGATCCAATATTTACAAAGAAAAGTCACTAGTCATTGATTGGACTAAATACATATTTAGAGTATTTGATCTAACTATTAACTAGTTATTGAAGGTAGAACACCATAGTTTTTTCATGCCATAGCGCCAAATTCTATTTTTCCCTTAAGTAAAATTCATTCAACCTCTAAAACCCAGACTTGATGGACAATCCAGTAGTTAGTTGAGCATTCAATACTTTTCAGCATGCAAATATATGCAGCAAAATTCAGTGTTATTGAAAGCAGTGGCAATTTTACCATTGTCTCCCAGGGTCTGGAAAAAACCTTTCAGTATTTAAAGCAGGAGCTTATCAACACATGGATACACATCAGTGGAAATGTGACTAAATCATTATTTTGGATGGATTACCCCATAACTTATTCTGTCACAGCTTTTTGAAGTCAGTTCAGAGAAATCCTCATTGACTTTAATGGCAGCCTTACATAAATAAGATCTTTACTGATTATGTTCTCATTTTCTATTTAAAATGCTGTAGCTCAACATTTAGAACTCAAATATTCAGGGAAATAAATCCAATGGTTAATGAAGCAATTGACTGAATGGTGCAAATTTTTTTTCTGATTAAACATCTTTCTCCCCCCCTCCCCAGATTCTGAAAACACTGCAACTACTGTTACAGCTCTGCTGGCCAGCCTGAACAGTTGCTGTAACCCGTGGATCTACATGTTCTTCAGTGGGCACCTCCTCCAAGACTGCCTACAGAGCTTCCCTTGCTGCCAAAAAATAAAGCAGACGCTGAGTAAAGAAGATTCAAACAGCAATAGCAGGCGACAGACTTCTTTCACCAACAACAGAAGCCCGACCCACAGCCTAAACACATGGAGGGAGATGCCCCACTCCAGATCGAGCAGCTTCATCCCCATCCCAACGTGAGACAGCCCTCAGGGCAGGCAGGGCTTGCAGTCCTGTCACACTGCTTGGGAAGGTTGTGGCATGGACTTTCTGCCAATACAGGCCACCACCATGGTACCAAGGAATGACTAAGATGGTCAAGAGACAAAAAGTGCCCCCTTGCTTGATAAGCTATGCTGCAGTATGTAAATTATTTTCTGGAAGTTTTTTAGGATTTGGGCAACTGGTCAGGAAGGTGTGGCAATGATAAAGCAGTTATTTTTTTAAATAGAATTTATTTTAATTTTTGTCTGTTCCTAAAATACTAAGTGCATTGTTGCTTGCTGTTTAAAACAGTCAAAACAATGGAGTTGTCATGTGTTGGGCTAACTCCACTCTAGTGTTAATGCATAAAACTTCTCGTGATTGTCTGATGAAGTCACAGGGAAAGAAGACAATATGAGCAAGATTACAGTTTAGCCTTAAACATTACCAGAAAGGAGTAGGGGAAAAGTTTTGGCTGTCCAGATAAGGAATGGGGTTAGACAGACTCTGAGCTGCTGAATTCAGTTGCTTGTGATGCTTCATCTTGTAAAGGTCTAGCAGTTCTCAGACACTGAAATTCAACAGCCCTCATGAAGGCAAATCTTTCAGTGCTGTCCATGTCTCTATGTGTATTGTGGGGTTTCATTTTTGGGGTGACATTTCCTCTGCCCTTGATGTTGATGGGAATTATACAGCATATTTGTGTGTGCGTGTGTATTGTTGCACCTACTTTCATTTTTTTAAACTAACTTTAAAAATATATGTTGATAAATAAGTATGATACACTATGACTAACTCAGCACTGTTACAAACAGTCACACCAAGAAAACTCATAATGAATACCAGAACCACTTGCTTTATTGGTAGGAATGCCATCTTTTCTTTTTTAATTCACTAGGACATCTAGGATCATGCTACATTGCTAGGTTGTCAAGCAAATAGCCTCACGAGCTCAGAAGAGTGTAGCCATTTGGTAAGAGCTGTAGAGCCAGTGCATTTCAAGACACAGATCTGAGAATCAAACTTACAAGTCTTCTGGAACCATATAAAAATTGTCAATGTTGTCGTCTTGTCTTTTTCTGTTACTATTTTTTGTTGCCAGCTCATGAAAATTGTCTTAAAAATTGTCAGTAAGCTGCAATAAAAAGCTATCCCAGCACATCTGGTAATTACAAAGCATTCAAGGTGTGCTTGTTTTCAATACAATGCATGCTAAATTGACTGCAGTTCATTTATATGGTAAACAATCCTATTACACATCTTTCCCTGGAGCCTGTATCTTATATTGAGGTTGGGTTTTGAAGCTCCTTAAGTAAGTTTTGCTGAGTTTCTAAGTCTTGAGAATCTCTTAGAAAGGTACAGCTACCTGTCTGCTCTGTTTTCCTGAGCTTGCCAAATCCTGAAATCCAGGAGCTCCCCTGGCTCCCTGCAGGACTGCTGACACAATTCCAGCTGGCTGCTGGAGCACTGGGGCTGCAGAACGTGCATGCAGGGAGGAAGCTCAGCAGCAGGTTTCTTTCTTTCTTTCTCGACAAAACCTAACAAACAAGATTGCTTTTCTAATTGCTTGAGGAGATTGCATGTGGCTTTCACCGAGGATGGAGCCCATGCCTGCCTCAATAATGGTAGCAAAAATTAATGGAGTTAGGTGCAGAATAAGATCATCTTAAGCCACTCCAGAAGCTCCCCACTGATTATTTTGGGCAAAGAATAGGGAACATTATGCCTAAAATAATTTTATTTTTTTTTTGTCACTAAAGAAAATCTCAGCTCCATTCTCTTTCCTTGTTTTTGCTGTGGTTCAGAGCACTAGAAGCCAAAGGACAGTGTGGTGGAATGGCTTACATTTAACAGACTATCTTTTTGACCACCTTTAATATGCAAATGTGACTACAGCTCTCACCAGCTCTGGATGAAGGTTTGTGAACCTGAAGCTATATTTTAATCAAAAAAACCAGCATGCAGTGATGTTGTGTGTGTGTTTGTGCATATTATGTGTATTGTGTATATTTTGCAAGTAGGTAATTCACAGTTACTGAAACTGCAAGTATTTCAAATTAAGTACACTATCCTTTGCCTAGTGTTCTGTTTGTGCTACTGCTTTCTTTGTACATGAAATATGTATTAAAAACCAATTAGCTGTACTAACAGAATTTAGTTCTGTTTGCATAATTGAATGGTTTTTCTATTACACGTTACATTCAAACAGAAAATATAATGAAAAAATGTGTGTAGAATATTGTTGAAAATAAAAATGAACTGGGTAATGACCAGTATGTGTATTAAACCAAACAGACCCAAAGTATAAATTTAGGTTTTTTTCAAATACATTACAAAATCTAGGCTTACACTTGGAGCTTGTGAGCATAAATTTCCCCTGTGTGTGTCCTATAGCTTATGTAATTAAACTGACAACAAAATTTGTCAATATTTGATTTCCAGAGTTTTTTTGTAAATACTGAATTTTTCACCTAATTGTAATGTTGGAAGATGCGGCCAATATTTTTTAATTGTTCATCTGTGGATATATTTTTTTAACAGCTACTTTGGATTATCATGAGGGTATCCTAATGGAAACAGAAGGAAACAAAACATTGTGAAACCATTGCAAATTTAAAACATGGAAACTTGCTCTAATAAACCTGCATATTTATTTGATCAGAAGCATTTTGGGTTTTTTGCTTGTCTAGATTTTGGAAGGCAAGAAGTGTATTTGGTATTACTAAATGTATTTTACAAAATTCAGAATGTCTTAATTTAATAAGTTGTGTCCATGAAAAGCTTTAGGGAGTGAACAAAACTAAAATGTTTTTCTATTATATGTAGTGAATGAAGGACACAAGCAAAGGAGGAACATGCAATCAGCTTTCCACTACATGCTGCTACTATTGTTAAAATATGTGAGTGAGCACTTAATAATGTTCTAGAGGAGTTAGTTTGATTTTTTTGATTCAAATACTTATCTTCTAACATAAAACATGATTGAATATTTTGAACGTGATTGAAGAACCTGTACTCTGTACTGGTGTTACTAGAATTAATGCATTTTAAATTCAATTAGATAGTAAAGGTGGAGATGATACAGAAGACAGAAAGGATTTTTTTCATTCATATAAGAAACTAAGTTGCCAAAAAGCTTCTTTTCATTTATTTCTGTTTAAGTTTGCAGGCAAACATATTGTTGGCTCAGGAAAAAAACCGAAAACCAGACCAAAAGCCAAAAAAGGTTGGGTTTTCCCCCTGTATTATCAAGACCAAAACCTACAAGAAGACACAAATTCATGTGCACTCAGTACTTCAAAAACAAAGGTTTTGTCTGCACAAAATCTCATCGCCTATTCCAAATTGTCCAGATTGAAGGACCTTGCTAAAGTGCATGCATGCTCCTTTCCAGCTCAGGCACATGGGAAGCAGGGCAGAGGAAGGAAAGGCCCTGCAGAGCTGGATGTTGTCCTAGGGCAGATCCTGGTGATCAGCTGAGGAAAGTGAGCACAGGCCTTACAATAGAGCTACTGCTAAAATAAGTTACTTGTTGCATAAAGGAAAAAAAACTCTTACAGAATTCTCTGAGGCAGCGTTCCCCACCGACAAAAATGACTAATTAAATACAGTGTCCTCTTCTAGAAAAGGGTCTGCGCAAGTTTCAGTCCCTTGTGTACATGGAAGCTGGGGAGGCAGAAAGACACTAGCTGTAGTTACTCTTACAAGCTAGTTTTCTATGTTTTTCTTTAGGAACGGGATTTACTGGAAAATGTATCACTTGCTACTTGGGTAAAGGAATTATAGGATAAGTAAATGGACACGTTTCAAGGTCCAGGAGTAGATCACAGCTGCTCTATGGGGAGCAGTCCTGACTGGTTCTGGTGACAGTCCCTCGCATGAGAGCAGGTCCAGCTGGTCAGTCATGCAGAATGGTTTGTGCAGCTATGCAAAAAGCAAGCAAACAGCAACCACAACTAGTTCCTGCTGAGCTTCGTTAGAGCCAGCCAGCACGGGTCTGCCTCTCCCAGGACTGGTCCTGCAGAAATCCCTGATCCAGTTCAGTGTTAATTAACACTGTATCACTGTTTTGGTACAGCTGCTCAGTGATTTGCCATGCCTTTGTATAAACGTGATTAGAGTAACAGTTTACATGCAAATTAGTCTTAGTTCTCCATGAGGATGTTTTCAGTTGAATTCTTGATACAGTCCATTGGGTTACTTAATTTCTGAAAAGCAAGGCTGTGAGGCATCATCAGGAGTGCAAAGCTCCCTCTTCAGCTCTATGGTGAGAAGACTGGCAAGCCTCTCTAGTTCTAGGTGGATCAAGATGTTGTTGGATATGGGTGAACTTTATTCCAATAATGGAATCTTTTGCACAATCCCAATATTTTTTCCTATTTCCAACTTTTTTTTTTTTTCGGGGGGGGGGGTGGAAGAGGAGGCTTTGGGATAGAGCTCTTTCTCAGTGCTCTGCAAGCAAAAGGTGCCCAAGTTATCCATCCTTAGTTCAGGGTAATTATGATTACCTTTCTCCATAAATTCTTACAGAACACATGGCTAAGAAGTACTGTGTACAAGCTCAATATTCCTTTTCAAGCATTGGCAATGCAGTCTGCTGGTGTCCCATCAGCTTTTACACTTTTGTAGCAAAATATGGCAAAATTGTCACTGGCTCTCCAGGGCACAAAGCCCATTCTGGAAGATGTGGAACAATCAGGTCATCAGAGACTGGCAGTGACTGCCTCAGCCTCTTCCACTGTTACTGCTGTGATTGCCCCTGCCATAGTCTCTCCTGACCCTGGTAATGACGGCAGCAAGAATGGGGACAGGGATCAGGGATCACAGCGGCAGCAGCAGACAGGGCTGTCATTAAAGCACATTAATTTCAAAGTGCTTTTGGAGGGAGGAATGTGGATCTTATAAAATAAAAAAAAATTCACAGTGAATATTGGGAGAGAGATGAACTGGTGACTCAGAGAGCAAATAAAACATCTGATCTCAAAAGGTTACTTGAAAGTATTAAAATGCTTTCCATTTTTCAATTTTAAAACATATTTTATGTATTTAGAACAAGAACCCCTTGTCTCCTGGACCTATAACTGCATGAACCTCCTTACAAATCTAAGTATTTCTGCTGAGATGGCTACAAGGCTATGTTCAAAAAAAGGAAAATGATATCTCCAGGTTAAGCATTCAACATGTGACTTGTAGGGCCTTGGCTGCCCCCAAACAAACGTGTCCTGTGGGAAATATGAACAGACACAGAATTTTCAGGGGCGGGAAAGGAAAAAGCCTAAATATCATTCCCCTTTTTGGGAAGATGTGATAGGGTAAATACCACAATAGTTGACTAAATCTTCAAGCTAAAAGACATCAGTCTTCCCAGTATTTTGGAAAGATCTTGGTTGAAGATTATGTGGAAGTGAGAAGCAGTAGATAAAGAAGGCAGAGGACTAGGGAGTATGTAATTTTGTAGCATTATTATCAAAAGAAGAAACTTGCTTAGGTGCTGCTTAAATGTTTTTCTAAATAAGAGCAATAACTGTACAAAATAGTGTAGCAAAACCAAAGGTTAGGATAGCCAATGCTCTGTCCTGGCTGTAAGGCAGGCAGAGCTATGCAGAGTAAGAAATCTGAAGACTGGGGTAGGCACAGACAAATGCACCCTCTGAAATACTGTATGTGCCAGTCACCTCAGAGGAAACCACAGAAAACAATTCACTTTATTCTTGGCTGAGATGCGAAAAAAAAAAAGAAATCAATTCATCAGACTAATTTTCTACACAATTAATCTGAATAATCCTCTTCCAGAGAAGAAGCAAACATTATTAAATAGACACCATTATATTTTATTAATGTGAGACATTTCGGGGTTTCCATGGGAGCAGAGGAGTGGCTTCCAAGTGTTACACACAGGGCATAGAGCTAAGGACTGAGTTCAGTAAGACTTTGGCATTCGGGTGGATTTCATTCCTTATGTGGTCCCATGATCTCCAACACTCCAAACATTATGAGGGCAGTCAGGGCAACAAGGAATTATAGGCAGTAAATAGTAAAAAAAGCAAAAGAGAAATTTGTGCAACTATATATAACCTCATTTCTCAAACCAAATTGTACTTGTCTTTTTCAACAGAAAAGAACAGAGATTTAGTTATATATAACTGATAACCTAGTTCACCATGAAGCTGATGATCAGAGGATCAAGAAACCTAAATTGTGATATACAGTTACAAATGTTCTTTATTAAAGGGATGAGTTAGGGGATTATCAGTTATTAAATTGAATAGAATGTGAAAAACGAGGAGAGAGTTCTATCTTTGTGTTGTTTTGTTGTTTGTTTGGGGGTTGGGTTTTGTTTCATCCACTATGGCAATTCCCCTGAAAAACTATATTTTGAATATGCTGTACTGAGATGAGATGATCCAAAGAACCATGAAAAATCCCATTTTGACTCTCTCTTTATACCTAAGGCATATCATTAGTGCTTGCTCTTCTGTCTCACAGATCACAGTGTAAGGCATAGTGTAATTAAACAACAAAATCTCATTTCTTTCCAAATGTATGATTTGAGTGCATTTTAAGTTAGAGGAAATAAAGGTGGAATTCATCTGTGTGAATGTACTTACAATGCATCTATGTCCATCTGAGTAAGACTGATTATTTTTGTGGCCAATACAAAACTAATTTCTGGAGACCAGGGACTCATCATATAGAGGATATCAAGAACATTGCCCTTATCTCCATTGATATATAGATAAAAGCATTTATTAATTTATTTAATGGCAGGTAGACAGCTAGCTTAAATTGGTACACATGTACTGCAGACAGCTGTCTACAAGTACTGTAGGTTTTTCTGAGAGATCTCTGCAGACACCCCCATGTTACTAGCTCAGGATTTTACTTTCTTTAAGGGCAACTACAAAATATTACCATCTAATAGCATCATATTGTTTTGGATGGAGTTGATGATGCTATCACTAACCAAGGGGCTCATATTGCTAAGCTTCTGCCAGCTGGGTGCCTTTGTTAGTTGTGTCACAAGGAAAACCAAAACCAAAATGAGCCTAGAGATCAATTTACTTCCTCACACCCAGATGACATCTCTGGCCTTACAAAGAGGGAAAAATCTCTGCATCTAATCTCTCTGTGTGTCCCATCTGCACATGCTGAACCTTTCCATCTCCTTTGTCCTTAAAGGTAGATGTGTGAGACAATTCCTAATTAGGCAGAACTCTCAAGATACTCAGATTATACAATCCTAAGGTCAATGTACAACATAGATATTATTTATGCAAAGAGTTGTGGGGGGGAGATCAGGGTAATATCTAAAATTCTTAGTAATATTGTGTGGAGTAAAAAGGAAAAACAAGGAAAAAGAGAGTGGCATGTTAGGTATGTCTGCCATACATACTGCATACTGCATATGAAGTCCTGTTTCCTTAAGAAATTACTCAATTATAACAATTTTGAGAATATAATCAGTGTAAAATGGTTTGCAACAGATGCCATCAATGACAGTTTTCAGCATGAGCACAAAAAATGACTCAGTGGTTCTGATCATATTTTCTTCACAAGTGTTTAAATGGAAAGTTAAAGCAACGTAATGGTTTAGTGGAAAAACCCCAGATTTGACCATTGATGAAAAATGGCCTTTTTCCACCAGAGATGTCAGGTTCATGCAAAAACCAGAAACAAACTCTGTGTGCCTCAAAGTCCATCTACCTTTTGGCCTGTGTGAGGAGGCCAGGTTTTCCTTGAGAGTAGGGAAAACAGGGAGCTTGAACCAGACACCCCAGAAGCCCCCTCAGCACACTCCAGCTCTAATTTGGCAAGAGTAACTCTGCATTTGCAAACATGATTGAGTTCCTGTGTCTATCTTTCTATTACAGTTTTTAAATCCTGCTGAAGGCAAGGACACAAGGGAGTGAAGGAACTCAGTGGGACACTCGCACTTGTGTCCTTCCTCCTGAGCCCAGGAGGAGGGGACAGGCAGGGCTTACCTGCACTGCTGCTGGGCTGGCAGCAGGCACAGAACTCACTCAACTCCTGCCCCAGATTAGCAAACTCTGGGAAACCAACCAGGCTCAGGAAACTGGGAAACAACTCCCACCCTTGGAGAACAATGGAGTACCCTCAAATGAGGTCCTCCAGACCTGCAGCATGAGTACTCATTTGCCCTTGCCTCTCAGGGAGCCTGGAGAGAAACTGAGTCTCTTATAGGAGACAAGTAGTTAAAATCCTTTTTCACATGCTGCTAGCTGGGATGGAAACATTTCCAAAAATAGGGGCTGAACTTCTTCAACAATTTAAAATCAGATCATGGAGGGATAGGTCTATAAAAGTGTCTTGTAGATGAGAGGAGAACTAAATAGGAGTTTTTCTGGGCTGTTTTTGTTTTGTTTAGGTTTTTGTTTGTTTATTTGTTTGAGTAGCACATGCGGTAGCTGAGATTCTTCTCTGGGATCTTGTTAGCAGGAGTTGGAAAAAGAGATGCAAATCCTCAAGCTTTCATTTCAGTGAAAAAGACAGAGCAAGCCAACATATTGCTAATTAGCAGACACACTCATAGCATATTTCAAACATTTGGATTAATCAGTTATAAAGCATAAATTTTTAAAATGCAATTTGGTGAGGCTCTGTGATTTATAGGCATTACATGACAGAAAGAGGCTACTCAGTTTTCAAAATTGAATTAATTTGAAATGAAGAGTGTTTGAAACTGTTCATTCTTAGTCTTTTTATTAATCTTCTTAACTTGAAGTTCTTTTCTGTCTTGCAATCATGTACAAAGCATGAGAGAATTCTTCCCTGCTACAGAAATATTTTCCAAGCACAATACAAGGATTATTATGCTTATCTGACTTACAAATTACAGAATACTATACATATTGGAGATAGTGATTTTAAGAATGAAGCCATGCAAACATGCCTTCAATTTATTTACCTTTGGTCTTTCGTGTAACTGTGTTTGCCATCAGAAAGGACTCATTTCTTAATTTTTCAGGGAAAGCATCTGTACAAAGAAGGGAGCTTGCTTGTAAGACTGGCAGCGCTGTTATGTATAGTGAGGCAACAGCAGCGATGGGATAAGAAAAGACATTCTTTGTCACAAAAGGAAATAGCCACAATTCTGTCACCTTAATGGTGGGAGAAGAAACATGTGAAACAGAAATAATACCAGGTCTGAAACTTCTGTATGACCCCAAGGACTAGAGAAGGCCAGCACACTGTTTCTCCTCGCAGCAGGCTGTATCTGGGGAGGCAGCCCTAGCATTCCTGGCTTCTCTCTGTTCAAAATGTTTTTCCCTAGAGGTTGGTAAGTTTATTTTTTATAAAATGCTGGCACTTCAAGGACAAAATTATCTTTCCTCTGTGGTTGCACTCTCAGGCAAAAGTAAAACTTCAGTTTTGACAGCCAGACAAAGAAATAAAGGTAAGTGATTCATGTGTTATTTTCAGTTGTTCTTGGAGCTGGGCTTGAATGAGTGTTATCTGAAGGGATGCAGTAGGTAAATATACTACCAGCAGGCCAGTCTCTTGTGTAGCTACTGGGAGGACAGCAGGAAAATTGATTCTTACCCATTGAACCCTGACACTCATGATAAACCTGTGACATTGGTACAAAGCGCAGTCTTCCCTTTAGGGACTTCTTCATTTCCAATTAGATTGCCTCATGTCATTCTTTTAAAGATGCTTTGAACAATCTTTTAAAGAATGCTATTTGCTCTGGTAATTTTTATTATTCTTATTCTTTTAGCCAGGCCCGGCCTAAGAGCTGAATGAGTTCATGTGTATGTCCAAATGCAGCATTTTACTTACTGGTTTCAACATGATTCACTTTTATGAGCCTTTGCTCAGCTGCATCTGGGAATTAATCACTGAATTTCAGTGCTTTTCTCATCCATCTGAATCCAGGTGAGATTTTATATGACATTTTGTTTACCTTGTGCTCAGTGGGAGGTTCAATCCCCTAACTAATCAATCTCATGCAGTCTTCTATATTAAATCAATTGAGGATTAAAGAAAAGAGATTATAGGAGACATTCAAGGATCATGGAAATTCTCCTTGTTTCTTACTGATGAGCGTCTGGAAGTTTGCTGAGGATGTCACTTTTGTAGTGAAATTTATGGCCATGCAGAGAGCTGTGTTGGATGGTCCCTCTACCAGCCAGGATCTACCAGGTCACACTGGCATGAGGTGATGGGGTGACACACTGCACCTGGCAGCTCGCCACAACCTGGACAGAACACAGCAGCATTAGTGCTATTTGTGGAGATTTGTTACAGAAATATGAAGATTTATTAATTGATCATGGATTGAAATATTTGTGTGAAAGTTGCAGATGAAACAGAAGAACAAAGTTTAAGACGACAGGTCAGACTAATACGCTATGTGTGTGATTTCATTCTAAGCAAGAGGAGGAACAAACTGACCTAAAGATAAGGTAACAAGAAGATGAAGAACATGACTGGAGCCATAAAATAACCAGATAAGTTAAGTAAGAATTATGAGGGATCAGTTGACATACTGAGGCAAAATATCTCAAACACCACTTCTAAAGGGCACGACAGCAAATTGGCATCAATTCTTCACTACAAGCCCTGACATCCATGTCATAGTGAGCATGTGTGTGAACATGTGAATGAGTAAAAATCAGTGCAGAGATTTTGTAAATAAAAATCACATTTCCCTTCCATAAGACCTCACAGTGAATTAGCATTATGGTAATTTACTACAAATTGGCCTTGTGAAGATGCAGGAGGAAAAAGCACAAGGGAGCAATTCTGCTTTCAGGGGGATCTCTCTCTGAGCATTCTCTTCACACATCAGCAAGCTGACAGGTGTCCCCTCAGTGGCTGGACATCATATCCCACTGAGCTGGGTACCTGGAATCTGAAATATTTGAAACAAAGTGTAGAAGGCTTTTGAACAGCATCTGAATTTTGTGCTGACCCACTGAATATTAAGGATAATGAAAGCATAAATAATGTCAAAACAGCAACAGATGCTCCATACCCAATCTTACACAAAAATAGGATTAAAACCATTTTAGACTTCAGAAGTAACAAAGATGCATTGTTATAAGCCTTTCCAGTAACCTGCAGCTGTTCTGTGTCAAATTTAGTTCAATACAGCTAAGACACAAGCCAAATTTTGATTTTGGCTATATATGTTCTAATTTTACTGAAAGTTGGAACCATTTTGCTCTTATAGATCCAAAATTTAGTCTTCCTTTGTTGTATAATCAAACTGGAAATGTTAGCGAGCAGTCTTAAATTACATCAACTGCAGAATTAAAATTACTGAAAAAGGAAGAATATGGGGTTGAGGAGAGATGAGGCAGGAAAATTTTGGGCCATGTGTCTGACCAATAAATCCTTCCAAGGAAAGAAGCCTCAGAGGAAATGGTTAAGGGTGATGTAATCATGAAGCTCAAGGAATAATGTAGGATGTGACTGACCACAGCTGTGGCAAAGAAAACTTCGCAACAGGACTCCTTAGCAAAGGAGGATGACCTTTGTTTTACATAAACAGCTATGAAAAGTTGAGTGGATCAAATGGTAGTGTAAATGTTTCTCACGGAATTCATTAAGAGAGTGTAAATGTCTCCCTGAGTTAGCCAGAAGAGCATGGGGGAGTGATTATGGGGCTCAGCCTGACACAGAATATAAAAAACTAGTCAACTTGCAAAAGTGGTTTGTAGAGAACAGGCTTGAGCAGCTTTCAGCCCATGAATTCCTTTCCAAAAAGTGGGGATGCCCAGAGTCATGACAATGAGTCTATTATAGAGATGGATAATGGGAATCACACAATTAAACTGTTTATTGCAGTTGCAATGGATGTTTTGCTAAATCTAACTTAGAGCAGTTTTCAATTTATTTTCTCTTACTCTGCTAAATGAGAAACTCCCATAACATAAAGTATCTTTAAATAAGTACACTTAACATTAAACATTTTACCTCCCATGTGTGGAATATCTAAAAGAATCTAGTCAGGGAGTATTGGACACTGACAGGCCATTCCTGTCTTCTTTCAGCACTGGGTTGCCCTGAGGATGCTGCTGATGTCTGAGAAAGGGAGAAGAAACAGTATTACCCTGCTAAAGTTGCAGAAACTCTTCTGTGAACTCCTGCATCCTCCTTTTTCTCAATAACCTCTGTGCGTGGACCAAGATTGAGAAATCGTGATCAATCATAATGCATATGATATGACTTCTGAGTGGATTTTTCTTCCATTGTAATATTTCTTTGCAGTATAACAGCAACAACAATAGTTGTTATTAGTTGTAGCATTAGTATTACTATTATTATACTACAGCAAAATATTTAGAACATCTCTTTTTAAATTGATGACATTTAAAGTTTGGGCTCCTGGGAAAACCAGGAACTGTGTATTTGGAGATTCCTACTTCATAAATTTTCTTGGTTGCTTTGAAAATTCCTACTAACGAGTATACTAAAGGCAATTCTATTAAAAGTCTGCTGGAGTACAGTCAAACCCATATTCCTAGGTATTTGTTTTAAATTGACAAAACAGATGGAGTACTGCATAACTTTGATAGCAGCCTCAGCATAGCTCATTGCATGTAGTTCACCACTGCAGTATGCCTGAAGAATCAGAGCTTTGAAAGCCTGATCCTGAACATTTCAAAACAAAAGAGATTCAAATAACATATTTTCCTCTTTGAGGACTATATAAGAGCCTTGTGTACCTTTCATTCTCTGAATGACGTAATTTTTCATTGTTAGGAAATAATGCAATAAACATCACACCCCAAAATATTAGGAGTTTTTCAGTTCCTGTGTGTTTCTCTAATCTCAGAGAATATTTTAGGGATCTTCCAGTGGAAGGCATAGGGTCTGTTACCCTCTGGATGGGGCTTCTGTATAATCTTTTCAGTGTGGATCAATTAGAAAGAAAAGAGTATTTTAATATAGCATTTCTAAAACTTCTCAGTCCTTCACGCTCTAGGCCAAAATATGGCTTCCATTCATACTCCATCTTTGCAATTCATTAAAGTCAGTGGTATCTTTCCTTTAATTTTTCTCTTTAGTTTAAGATGTAAAAACTGGGATAGAAATTGCTGAATTTAATCAGTTTTTGTATCCATAAATCTAACGGTAGATTTTCTTACCTTACATTTTTCAAAAGTGAGTTTCCTTTAGAAATAGCAATCCAGTAGTCCCAGTTGGACCAGCACTGTTTGACAAATTACAAATGCCTTGAAAGCAAGTCATAATCCACTACAGAACTCCCCTCTACTCCCTGCTGTAAGGATATTTATGGCTAGAAATAAAAAATGCATGCACAAAAAGAAGATATAAATGGCAAATGATAAACAAGTGCTCAAGAGCTGAAAGCCAGTAGAAATTCTTAGATGACCCCGAATGATTTCCCATTTTTTAAAAGAACACTCTGTCTGTTTTATGATTAGACCAAGGTAAGACAAAATAAAGAATGAGGTAAGCACTTTTATGGCATGTGTCAAAAACTGGGAAAGGAATGTGTGTGAACTTTTAGGGAGTTTTTCTATTAAGAACAAATATCTCTTAGTTAAAATATATCAGTCATGGGGTACAGTAGAAATTTACAGCCTACAGATATCTGCCTGGGAGGGATCTAAGTGGGAAACAGGCTGCAGGTCACTTCACTGTTGGTACAAAACCACTGTAGAATCTTGGATTTGGAGAGACAGCTATGCTCTCATGCTGCTTTTGCTAACAGAAACAAATAGATACTCCTTGTGCTGTTTGCAGTGTAGAGTGGTGATAGAAAGCAGGACCCATTGGTCTTGCAGCACCTGACAGGTCTCAGACACCCTGGGAATGCACAGAGATAGACATTTGTGCACACTGGAAAACTGCAATACTTAATGTACATACAACCTTGAGACTTAGGAAGATTTCAATGTTTAACAGCTAAGTGCTTGATTCAGAGATCCATCCATCCCCTTCTGTAAGAGAGGCAGTGCAGGAGGAAAGAAAAGCTCAATGGTCAGGTTGTGTCCCATCTTCTGCAACAAGTGACATGGAAATGGAAAGCAGAAGAAAGGGAAGGAGGGACACTTGTTGCCACATCAGCAGAGACAAAGGGAAGAGCAGCAGTAGGAAGATGCAGCCTTGAAAGGGCACTGACTTCTCCTGTGCCAGGGGTGCCAAATATTGGGGTGAGGTAGAGATGAGTGTCCTGCTATGTGTGTTTCAAAGTCTCGTTACAGAGACCAGCGCAATTTCCTGGTGCTGTACAGCCCTGAGCTGAGGACTCCCTGTGGGCAGTGCTGTGCAATGAATTGGTGGGGCTGATCTGGTGCCTCTGGAGGATCTCAGTCTGGGGATGCACCTGCCAGCCCTAGTCCCAGTCTGAGGCTGTCTTCTGCCTTTTACTGCCAGCTGTAATGCTGGGTCCTAGTGCAGTCCCAAAACGCTTGGGTCAGGGGCTAGTGGGAGCAAGATGGGTACGTCCTCTTGGGGTTCTCCTTGGTAAAACTGGGTCTTTTCTGCAAAACAGTGATGACACTCACCAGCAAATGAATCAGGATACAGGTGTCATGAAGCAAGTCACTGGGGAGCAGTGAAGAACTAAGAATTACCTGCTCTGTTGAACAGGTATTGGCACTCCAATTGTGAGTGATCAAATGTTTAAGGGCTGGAGAACTGCACAGATGTGAAAGAGAGGGGGAAAATCCCACATGCCAGTGCTTTGCAACAGCAGGTTTTGTGGCTGGTGGCTCACTGCAGAGATAAGTGAAGCTTACATGGCCCCTGGTTAACAGAAGCAGCCTTTGGGCTATGAGACAATATTCTTTCAAAGGTCCTTACATGAGTGAAGAGCCTTGAGGGAAACCATCCAAATCAGTATGAAACTTCAAGAGGAATTCATCTGCTTTTGAAGCTGAAGATCTAAGCAAACCTAAAAGCCCTGCTCTTTTTAGCTCACTACTGTGTTTATTGGTTTTGGCTGGGGTTTTTTTTAGCCAAATTTGTCTTTTATGTAAGTATTAGATTAGCTGACTCTCCCTGATTTCTTGGGTCATCACTGGTAATAGTAAGAAGATGCAGCACAAACTTGAACTTTGCAAACTCTTACCATTAGCTCTCCCTCTACTCTTCACCCTAGGGACAGTTCATCTCTGACCTATAAGCATGGTTCTCAGCAGACAGCTAATCTGTTCTGTAAACAAACTGATTTCTACTCCCTTGGGAAAAAAATAAAAACCTACAAATAAATTTATAGTCTATTAAATCAGTTTTCCAATCCCAAGCAGAAGCAAACAGACAACATTTGACATCTGGGTTGGTTTTCTTTCACGCTTTCTTGAAGACACCTCTGCAAATCATCAGCTGTTTCAAGGAAAGGCCATGCACCTTTCCTCTTTCCCATGAAGGAGAATGGAAGAGTTAAATTTGCTGTTTGACTCCAGGAAAGTTACAGCTTAGGACTGCATTTATGTCTGTTCTAGTCAGTGGGAGTGTTAGAAAGAAGCAAGAAAAAGGAGTAGTACTTCTCACAGAAATAAAAGCTATTATTTAATCCCACTGAATGAGTGGCAGTAAAAAAATTGTTTTATCATTTATTATAGTAACCAGTCTTCTGCCCTGAAGTCCTCACTAGCTATAAGGACTTGTAAATTCTATTTTGGCTGTGCAAGGATTTTTAAACTCCAGTTTAACCTATTCATCAGTTGTCTGAGCTGCACAGACCTGTGGATCAACAACCACAGGTCTATGGGTAGGACAATCCTGCAGCTGTTCAAGTTAGTCCAGCTGGCATTCAAACTGAAATAGGTGTTTTCAGATCTACCTGTAAATACTGGTACAACAAACCCACAGCATCTTCTCTTGGTCTGATAATTCCAATTTCTTATGCAACAAGACTTTCATCAGTTTCTAAAAGAAATGTGAAGGAGTGAGAAAGGGTGATGTTCATTTCCCCAGGGAGCCATTAGGACACAGCCAGGTTAAGTACCCACACCTGGGATCTGGACAATGGTCTCACATCAGAGTCATTGCCACCAGCAGTCAATTCTGTACTGTTGTCTTTCTAACCTACAAATCATTTGCTTTCTAAGACTCTCAGTAAACGGCTTTTACTTACAGTTCTCAGAAAACTTCTCATTTTCTTTGCAAAAGTAGCTCTCTCTTAAACCCTGAATTATTTACATATCCCACCTGTCAAGTAAGCAAATCTACTTCTGATTTTTCCCTGGTGGAGAAGAAAGACGGTCTCCATTTTCATGTGCATTTCTTTTGACTCGTGTAAAAAAGTTTCTTGAGAGGTGCAGGAGTGCTGACACATTTAGGACAGCATCTGGCAACTCTGGATGACAGTTTACATATTTTGCAAAAGTAAGAGCAAGTACATATTTTGCAAAAGTAAGAGCAAGGCATCCCTGCACCTTCTGGCATGCAGCACATAATGCCCTTTCCTACAGCTTATGAGCCATTGTGACTCTGGTTTTATTCATGGCCTCTGAAATCATGCTGTGGATGCTCTCTTAGCTGACTGCTGTCTTCCTGACCCCGCTGCCTGTTGGTGTGACTGTGGGCTGGAGTGTCTAAACGTTTACAGCAGAACTTCCAGATGTTGTTGTTCAGCAGCAGAATTAAAAGGTGTAGCAGTGGTTTTCCTTCTCTGGTATGTTCTTGGGCACGTGTGTGTGGTGTGAGTGCAGGATGTAGGTGTGTGTACAGACACATGTGAAGCATGTCAATATAGTAAAGCTCAATGGACTCCAGCGTGGGTAGAACTGCAGTGATTTTCTCACTTTATAGAAGTGAACCACAAATAACAAAAAATATGAAATAGAATATTATAAGCCTTCCAAGCAGAGAAAATGTTCTCTACTCCTCATTCATCACCCAGTCTATAACAAAAATGGGAATGTAAAGCTTTTGAACGAAATGTACCATCAGTTAAGAAACAGATTAAATATTACCCATGCCGGTTCTATTTATTGTAATTTTTTCAAGTAGCACCAAAATGCTTGATAGTTTAAAAACATAATAGTAAAGTGGTGTTTCCTGTGAAGTCTATTATGGGAAAACTTATCTCTCCTGCATGATTTACAAAAGATCACTGTCTTCACCATTATGCAGACATTTCTACAAGCAAGACACAAATCCTAGTCATTAAAAGGCATATGGCAGAAAAGAAAAATGTGGATATGCTAATTCAGAGGTATAAAATAATCTCTATCTACCTCATGTTTGTAATTGCCACCCACTCCAGGAAGCCAAGGGCTTTTTAGATTAAAAAAAATATAATTAGGATATTTTTATGTTTTTCTTTCATTCAAATGAAATTAAACCTTAGCTTTAGAGAGCGCATCCTTCCACCACATGCAACTTGAAAAATAATAATTTTGCAATGTGATAATGAGATTAACCTTTCCCTAAAAACACTCTTACACCAGCATTCAACTGAATTTTTTTCCTTTTCTTTCAGACCATATGTTTCCTTTCCTACATCTTCTAAGAGAAAACATGAAAATTCCAGTTTTGGAAATAAGCCTCACGTTCTATCCAGCTGTGTGAACTATTCAATTGTGAGACAGGATTTTCATCATAAGAGCTTGACTCATTAGTTAAGAAAGGAAAATGGAGGTGCTTGAAATCACAGGTGTCCTGAACATCTGGTGAAGAAAATCAGCCATTGATGGCAAAAACAACACACTCCATGTTAAAAACATAGTGGTAAAGTGGTGCAGCTGGCAGTACTGCAGCTGTTTCCTAATCCCTGCTAGTTACCTTGGGGGATTGCTGTGTGCTTTGGAACCACACCACAAAGCTCATGTGAGCATCTTAACATGCTTGGAGAGTGGCTCTGAGAACAGGCTCCACATTTCCAACAAGCAGAAGACAGAAATATCCCTGCTTGCTTTCCATAAAGACACCCTTAAGCCCTGGAAAGAGGAATCAAAGTGTTTTCAGATGAAGAAAAATTACAATTTAGATTTGCTATTAATAAAATCACTTAAAATTGTTACAAGTATTAATTTGAGGGCCCTGTGTCTGATATACTTACAGATTTTGGCTTTTATTCCCAAACAGAATTTCAATTTCGATCAGAGTTTTCCTATAAACCTTTCAGTTCTTATTTCTGAAAAGTTCCTTCTGCACTGAAATTCCTCCATGTTATGCACTTTATTGATAAATCATTCCTTTTCAAGATCCATCCACACCTTTTATTAAGGCTGCATGCACATTTTGGTGTTTGCCATATGCCTTAAGAACTTACACAATGTTGCAATATTCTACCTATATTCTTCACATATTTAAGGACCTTTATTTAAAATGTATTGTCAGAGCTGAGTTGTGAATGATACAGAATAATTTCTGTCAGACTTTAAATTCTCAGACATTTATTAAACCTACAGAAAACCTTCATGTAGCTACCCCAGTAACAAAAATATAAATAGCCACAGAGGAGATGTTCCCAAGTGATGATGTGGACATTCTTTATTATGTTACAGCTTGCATGAATTCTTCATTACCTTCCAATTTTTAATTTTTATAAAGGGATCTTTGATTCAGAAATGTGCTGTCATCTATGTCACAAAGCATTCATTCTTTGCACTGTACTGAGGGGTTATCAGCCTTCTGGGTTGCACACATTAAAAATCATAAGACTTTTATAGACTTCTACATTATATTTAATAAAGAAATGCCATGCACTTGATGTTTTGGGGCCAAGCAAACACAGTACAGTGCAACTGACAACTGCAGTAATAAGAAGTGAACTTTTCAAGTGTGCGTTTGTGTGTGAGGGGGGACCATTGTGGTTTCTACTGGTGCTGACCCAAAGCTATGTAACCCTTGGGTAGGAACACCCCCACTACAACTGTTACAGTCTCTGGTGTAGGCAATGATTAACAGGGAATGTCTGGGAGACAGAAGTGTAACTCAGCCTTGCTGGTTACAGAGGCAATAAGCTCCTAAAGACAAATAACATTCATTATCATTAAGATACTGCCTACACAGCACTACATTAGCTCTGGAAAAACAAGCTGGCACTCTGTCTTCTATGTCTGTTAAACTCACTGTCAAGGGTTTAACTCCCTTTGACTGTGTAATTCACTGTCAAGGAGACTTCAGAAACACTCATTCCAATTTGAAGACATATTGAACTAGAAATACCAGCAATTAATTTATTCTTAGTTTGTTCTAGTCCTCAACACAGCTGTCAATTTCTTGCGGAATACTTCAGCTGGATGTGTCAGTCCATCCAGAATCCATTGTCATGATTTTGGCTCTGCAGAGTGTTTTCTGTACCAGTAGGACAATTTTCTTTAAAAAGAAATTTTTTCTTAAAAAATTTAACAGATTCTGGGACACATAGGTGCCTCAGCACCTGCTTTTTCCTCTACATCTGAGGTTAAAGTGTCCTTTAACCTCAGAGTAACAGGCAGGATGTTCCTCAAACATGAGTTTAGGAATCAAGCTGAGTTTTATCTGAGTTTATATAACCTGCCTGTCTACCCCACAGGGTCCATACAAATGAAAACAAATAGATTTTGTTTCTAGTCAAAACTGTGGTTTTCTACTGAAAGATGAATCATGTGGTGAAGGTATTTAAAACTCCATTTTGCCAGCAGGAAGAGTCTGAAAACTTGCACCACATTGTCTGGGTCTCCTGCAGTCCCTGGTAGGAATGCGAGTGCCAAGAAGCGGTAGTGGTTCTGGGGAAGGCCCATGTGTCCATCATCATGGATGTCTCCTGGACTCAGCCTTTGCACTGATGCTGACCCTGCTAAAGGGCTGCTATCCAGCTGATGTGGCTGAGTCGCATTGGTTTAGTAGGACTAAGGTACTTAGCACCTAAATAATGCTGGGAGAACAGAGACAAGTGGCCCTGAAAGAACACCTTGGTC
This sequence comes from Ammospiza caudacuta, assembly GCF_027887145.1. Classification (NCBI taxonomy): domain Eukaryota; kingdom Metazoa; phylum Chordata; class Aves; order Passeriformes; family Passerellidae; genus Ammospiza; species Ammospiza caudacuta. The sequence continues at coordinate 45,691,066 of NC_080597.1, forward strand.
TGTGTTAGTGTTCGGCTAATATGAAGAAGACTTGTGTTTGTCTCAGTGCTTAAAAGAAAAAAATACCAAAAGCAGCAACAACAATGAAAAAAACCACAAAAAACCACCAAACCCAACCCAAACCAAACAAATCCCACAGCAAAACGAGGTACTGTGTTTCCTCAGAAACTGCCTTGGTTGCCTCCAGAAGGCCCAGCTCACCATTACGCTGGCACCACACTGTGGACATGTGCTACTACTGCAAAGCTCTTGTGCTTCTGAAATATATCTTATGCTCTGGGCTAAAATATTTTTAAAACCATATTTATCCTGTGGGATAAAATAATCCAGGGTTTTGGAAATGCCAGTTGCCGCCTGACTTGCCTGTGACAGGCAGTGGGTTGGTGGCTCTTCGGGCATGGAGCCTGTGAGGGGTAACACCTGCCATGAGCTGCCTTCCCCACAGCTGACCGAGAAGGGAGGCATGCTGAGGGGAGAGAAGGCTCCAAGAAAAATTAAGCAGCTCCTTCTCTCCCTGGTGGTGGGGCTTGGGCCAGCATTCTCCTGAGAGCCAGGCCTCACACTGCAACAGGCCTCGGCAGCAGTCGCAGCAGCCATCCCACGCTGGAGCAAAAGCCAGAGCCATGAGTTTCCAGGGGTGTTATTCAAAAACACTCTTGGGGCCTGGCTTTCCAAACAAAGATCTTCCCAACAAACTAAGAGATCTACTCTTCATCCATAGCCTTTTCCAGGCATGGCAGAAGTCACGATGATCCCTGATGTTTGTCACATGGCACACGTGCATTCTCTACCACATTGAGAAGTGCATGGGACCATGACTTTGGACATCCATTCAATAACTCTCCACTCCCTGTAGTCTTTTTGAAGGTCACAAGTAGCATGTGTAAATGACATACTGATCTCATCCCGCACAATACCAGCCAACAAGAACTCTATCCAGCATGAGCTGTTTATGAATTACCTTTCTGTCTAAGGCTTATTTTCCTTAGATTTCTATTTGGCACTACCTTATAGGCTCCCTAAAAGCCTGATCCTTTAAGATCAAAGTATTTTATTATTTCACCAAAATTTGTTTAAACACCAGCTGGCTCCTTGGAATTTAGAACAATGGTAACTGTTTCAGAACACATATTGTAACTAACTGATTCACAGGGGCTTTTTTACCCATTTTCCAATGACTGGTCTTGCCAAATGCTGCACCAGCCTTTCTGTGGAACTGCAGGTATGTCAAACATATAATGTTCATACACTGCTTTTTGGTGGAATAGATGTTTCATTGTTCTATATGTCTGAGATCTTGTTTCCCGTAGTACCCATTTACTCTTTATATTATCCAAATATTGATTTAAATAATGCACTGTAATAAGTACAACAATAGCCCCCAGGTTGGGAACATCTGATTCACCAATCAATTAGATATCTCTGTATTTTACAGCTGGGGAGATGGAAAAGCAGCTAATGCAAAAGGATATCTCAGGGTATGCTGAGAAATGTGTGAGTACTGCCAAATAACTAATTATTTTATCAATTTATAAAGCATAAACTGAAGAATAAATTCTTAATATTTGATCAAGTACTGATCAAGTTCAAAGAGAATATGGAGAAATTTCCTAGGGTGCTGCTTTTCCTTTCTTGATGATTCCTTACAGAAAGAGGCTGTCTTTGCAGATTTGGGTGAGTCACAGACACTTTTTCAACAGCTGAAGATTTTTTTTACCTGGACACTGAAAGTGTCTGGGCTGCTTTAAAACCAAAAGCTAATGATGTTGAAATAAGTAGGTTTAGAAAGTGGATTAAATCACACCAAGTGTACTTGCTGCCTCCTTGAGCACTCCGTTGCTCAGTCATGTCACAGCAGCAGAATGTTAGACACGTACAGGTCCCAGGTACTCCAGCATCCTGTTCTGACCAGTAGCAAAGGCAGGTGACTAGAGTAAGCAGAAGAGTAGGCAAACATGTATTGATCTCTTCCCAATGTGATCTCACATTGCTTCCACTGATCTATAGCTCACAGGCCTCTTCACTTGGTCCCATTACAATGATTTAATTTCTGTCTACATCTTTTGTTTCTTGCCAATGTGATCAAGTTCATCAAAGCACCTGTCTCATTTCAGCTCACTATTCCTTTCGGGCAACACTCACACAGCCTAATAAACAAACAGTAGCAGGAAGAGGACAAGAAGGAAGGGGAAGGAGGAAAGGCTGCATAAAATAATGAGGAAAAGCTCTCAACTCATAACTGTTCATGCAGAGGCCCTGTAACAGGATTTAAATATTAAAGCTCATTACAGTGATTTTGATAGAAGGCTGTTCCACCAAAATCCTGCTCCCAAAAGAGTCTTGTGGTGAATTACAGAGAAAATGCACTGATTCATCATCATGTTCTTGTTCCACTTCCAAATCATTGAAATAATTATTATCACTGAAGCAAAATGCTAAAAACATTTTGGAGGTGGCTACAGAGAAGAATTATATGAAAACTGTGATGAACAGAAAAAAATAGTGATACTTATTTAAAGAGTTACAGTTTGCCTGTCTCCAAACTACTTACTGAAATGCTTTCTTCCAACTAAATACATAATTTCTTTCATACGGATTAGTAATAATCTTTTATTTCTGTCTGCTTATAAAATAATTACATAAACACAAGCAAAGGAATGAGGTTTTAAGTGATATTTCTTTGTTAATCTATAAACTGCTTCATTTGTCCATGACGCACACTGAGATAAGGCTCACGGTTGATTTGGAGATGCTATACCAAAATCCAAGAGTGGTCCCAACAAGGAACTGGCTGAAATAGCAGCTCTTTTTGCTTACATGTATTACTTTTCACTGAGTTTTTTAAAGAGCATGAAACAATCATTGTCTATAACAATAACTATTGCAGTTACATTGCAGTTTTGGCAGGGTGTAGTAAGGATCTCATGGTTAAATAGGGAAGAGCACAGATCCTACTTGACAAAAAAGTCTTTCCCCACCATTTCTTAATAACTATGTGACCCTGATTTAGCAATATTTGGAATAAAATTATTTGGTGTTTTTGTTTGTAAATTCTCCTTTCTTTTTTACACAGACAATCCTTAATCCAAAAATGTTTTGCTGCTTAAGAAGAGCAAAACAGAGTCTAAGGTTGCAGTCTGGAATAATTGCGTAAGTCAGCAGGGAATAGACTCCTTCCTCTCTCCCCTCTTGAGATTGCCCTTAAAAGCTGCTTATAGTCCTAACCACTTAAGTAGAAGAAAGATGTAAGTACCCTGAAAGGAATGGAAAGAGCAACAGGGATTAAGGGGCTGCAGGGATTAATTTACAAAGAACTATTTTTAAAGCACTACACTTCATAGACTTGATTTCATCCTCTGTGGAAGTGCTCTACATCACCACCACCACTACTGTAGTCACTCAGAGAAAGCCACTTCTCTTGCCATCATCTTCAACCTGTACATGATGCTTCCATCAGTTTTTCAACTTTTTTTCCCCCCCTTGCTGTCTTGCATTTCTGAAGTGTATAATATTTGTAGGTCATAAACTGCAAGGTTAGTGACAAACTGCTGGAGCTACAGGGCAAAGTTCACATGTGAAAATGTGCCTGACTACCTCAGAAACTCCTGGCACAGAGATACATCCGACTATGGTGCAGCCTCCCAAAGGAAGCAGCCCAAATTTTATAATTCAAAATATTTTGAATAAGACCAGACAATGCTTGAAGGAAGGTACTCCAGCTATTTACATTGTGTAGTATCTTTCACAGTCTGGTCTCAGAGTGCTGAACCAATAACTACAAAATGAAATTATCAGTGCTTATCCTTCAGGGAATCAGTATCTCTTTGCTTTTCTCTTAAGTTCCAAGATACAGACTGATACAGACTGAGTTTAATTTGCAGCACAGGGTTGCCACATGCCCCTGTCTCTGACTGATGTGAGTTAATAACTTAGGCAAAGCAAACACAGCACCCTGCTGACCTTAATGCACTGCCCTCAGGAACACAACCAAAGAGCAGGTGAGTGGAGACAGCTCTGCAGACACGGCTCAGCACTTTAAATGTGAATGAAGCAAACTGTGAAATCAGTACGTAATCTGATGGCAAACCAATGAAAAAACAGCAGGACTAATGGTACAAATCTGGTACTAGAGGAGCTGTTGTATTTTTACTGAAGATGCATCCAAGACATGCAAAGCAGAAATATGATAAATAAGCATCCCAGCTACATATGAAAAACCCTGAAGGGGTTCTTTTAAGGGTTACTGCTCTTTATTGGGAAATTAGCTCAGCACTATGTGGTTTTGTAGGCAGTAAAAGAAGGCACTTTTTAGAAATGAACCTATGCATCAAAATCTGAAAATCATAAGCAAAAACACCCAAACATTTTGTTCTTGGTGATATATGCAGTAACACATTATTGAACTATGGGAGATGAGACCACCTGGCCCAATTTTCTTGTTTGTTTGACTGATGTAGTGAATCTACTCTTCAACTGAGACCAGTATCACTTGAGGTATATGTTTGTTTGAAAGCAAGGAGCACAAAGAGAATTCTCACTGGAACATGAGGCGAATTCTTCAGACTCTGCTTTTAAATCAGTAATCATGGATAGTCTGCAATAGGTAGTGCCCAACGTGCAGAGGCTTAGTTAAGATGCCATGATTACAGGTAACCAGAGTTGGTGACTGTTTAGAAGTATTAAAACTGTACAAAGAGCTATAGAAAAACACTGTTAATATATTTTGGTACCGGTGCTGTTCTTCAGGTACTGATCTTCTTTTGCTTTTCCTCATGAAGAAGACTGAGACCAAACTGAGAAGGAAAGAGCAGAGTGAGGAAATGCAGTGGGTTTTGTTGTTCTTGAAAACTTGTGCTGCTGCACATTTTATGATCAGCTTATCATTTTGCTCCATCCAGGACTGCATTCCCAGAAAGGTAACTAAGAGAAGAGAGAAACAGAGCATTGGTGGCAGCTGATGCCTCCATAAGTTTCACTTCTGTGACCATATCCCATTGACAGTAGCATACAAAGCGAATTGTTGATACTATGAAGCACTGAAATGGGCAACCCCAGGAGAAGCTCTTTCTTTTTGGCATTTCAAAGAGTGCTTTTAAAAATCACAGATGAACTTCCACCCTACTGGTGACAAGTAATGAAAATCAAGAAAATCAGCTCCGTTGTCTTGCCAAAAAAGGCAATCTCTCTCCCCTCGGTATTCAGAGACCTTGACTGTTGGCTGAGCTGATGTCACTCCCCGTGGTAGGTGTCCTCACTGGTGGGATGGTATGCGAAGCATAAAAAGCCTTGATGCTATGCAAGCACTGCTCAGCAGTAATAAAAACATTTCCATATTATCCACCTGGTTTTCAGCACAAATCCAAAACATGGCCCTTTACTAGCTGCTGTAAATAAAGTTAACTCTACCCCCAGGCATCACAAACATCAAAAATACAGTCAGTTTTTCCCCACATGGCATGTGGACATGGAGATGCCTATTTCACTGCTGTCAACATCACACACCATTGCGGATGGAGCAAAAGTTCAGTGCTCATAGCATGTATGGCTGGTCTCCCATGCCCTCCAAATTTTGCAGGCTAAATGTAGATATTTACAGAGCACAACTGCCTTCTTTAGAGGAGGAGCTCATGTAGACTGTGTGTCCTGAAGATGCTATCTCAAACAAGTAAGAAAACCACATCCTAAAAACATCTTTTGTTGATGACAAAAAAATCCTAAGGAAATGCCTAGTTGCAGGAGTCTGTTCTGTATATTTCTACAATTTCTGTAGGACCATCACCATATGTCCATTTTCCAAGGAAATTATAGTTCAATGAACAGCCTGGAGGGCCCTTGCTAATGAACAAGCATTGGTTTACCTGTGGGATCTGACATGAGTAAACAGAGCTGTGTAAAATCACTCATCTGTGAAAATCTGATGCTCAGACATAGGCAAAATTCAAAACCCGTGATGTTTCACTCCCCTCATTTCCATGAGGTTACACAAGATCTCCAGAACTACAAGGAAGCAACATAATGATGGTTCTAGAGAGCAGTCATAAATAAACTAACTAATAACTTGGAAGTACAATCAATGATAATTTGATAAAAGCAGAGCTTTTAATATATATGATCACAGTTTTTGCCACTCTATCTCTAACCCATCCCACCAGAGAGGAGTCTGGGTTTGTGCAAGGAGTTGGTAGTGGACACTGACCAAAGGGATATTCCATCCCATATGACATCATGCTCAGTATATCACATAGAAAGGATGCACCCATATATTACATAGAAAACATGGAAAAGAGAACATTGTTAATACTTTGAAGGACTTTAAGACTCATAAAAGCAGTAGAAGCGTATTGGTAGTTGAGGATAATCTGTGATTGATTGGCTTATTCTGACTATGCAGTTAACCTCTCAAGAGAAAACACAATGCTTTCTTTGAAGAATTATGATGCACATCAGACAGCATTGAGCTATGGTGCATAGTTTTTTATGCCACTTTCAATAATATTTGTCCATCTATTTTGTTATCATTTCTGCCTGCTTCCTTGGCAACAGGGTAATATCATATGAGCCATGACCAAAAACAGAAATTATAACCTCTGATTCTTTGGGCTAAGGGGCACTGGAAGATGAATGGTGGTTCCACTGGGCTGCTTTTTAGGAGAGGGTGGAAGTGGTATGCAGGGGCAGAATTGTCCTTTGCTTGTCCTTGATGGGGAAAAGGCCCCTTGCCTCAAAAATTCACAGCTAGGTAGACACTATAATGTCATCAAGACTTATTTTAAATCTTTTTTAATCCAAGAAGGTTAAATGGCTCCATTCTCCCTCTAGCCTCCTCATTTGCCTGCAGCCAGGGGTTGGCAAGACACAGGGTATGACAAGGCATAGTACTGAACTCCTGGGATTAGTTTTACATCTTCATTCACCAGAGGTCAGAATAAGCCAGAGTCCTCATAAATCCTGCTCATGATGCAATACTCACATCTTTCAGTCCTGATTTCCCATTTAATTTTCCATATGTTTTTGTGAAACGGTCCAGGTAATGTGCATATAAGTAAACCTAATTTGTCCATAGGTAAACAGTTCAAAACTGCTGAGGGGACTGATTCCTTTGCATTAGCAGAGCATGCACAGCTGTTTAAAAACCACTAACCAGGCACCCCAGCTTCTTTTGTTCCCCTCCCTATTCTAATTACATGGAATAGGAAAGTGACTGATAATTTACTCACGTAAGCCAAAACCCATTACTTTTTCCAGTAAAAATAGTAAATTATTCTCAGCCATTAAAAGAAGGAGACACATTTTTGAAGATTAAGTGTTTTGGCTCCAAAAACCTGCAGATCCAGTGTATACTTTTTCATTTCAGTGGCATTTAAACAAAGGTGGAAGATCTCAATGTAACCATTAGAGGTCAGTCAATCCCAGGTTATTCATCAGTTTGTTGAACTAAATTTAAAAAAAATAGAAACAAGATAAGAATAATTATGGCATCTCTGGACAGTTGGACAAAATGCTGGTTGAAAAAGAGTCTTCAAATAAAAATTTTAAGAATAGAATTGTAGTTTTCACTGAATATGAGCACAGATGAAAAATGGTCCCTATCCTGCAGAATTTGTCGGTTTCTCTTTGTGAGCCTTATTTCAATGACTTAAACAAAGATTAAAGCAAATACATGCTGATATAAGGCACAGAATCAATCCAGGGAGTGGAGAGCTGGAACTAGAGAACACTTTTCTCATACATTATCATGTAACACTGTGCTGCACAGTTACATTCTCATATGCTGCTGCCCTCTCAGCCCAGGGAATCGTCCTTCCTGCTATGCAGCAGCTCAGCTGCAGTGAGAAAGGTGGTTACCTCTGCACACATACTGATCTACAGGAAAGTTACACTGTTCTTCTAATATTACTGCCACTAAGAAGAAATTGTCCTAATATAAGTATAGTAACTGCATATTATTTAAGTATTTGATCCTAATCAATGCAACTTAAATAATGTATTTATTGACCAGCTAAAACTAAGTTTGCTTTCTGATCCCCCAGTAGAGAAAAACTTGGGTTAATTTCTAACCTGAAACTGGTTTTGCTATCTGATTTTATGTTAGCCTGTCTGAAGCTAACTTGATGTATGCTACCTCTGAATATTCCTCAAATTTGGTAAACAACCCTTCACATTTTAATGTTCCTGGGTGCCCAGGTGCTAACCTGCAGCTTGGAGGGATCTCCCTGCTCCATGCAAGTACGTCTCTCTGGGCCATACGTCTTGCCACGACAGATGTTACCTCATATGAACCTTGATGCCTGATTCCCTTTGTATTTCAAAGAGAGGGAATGCAAGCACCAGTCTGATGAGGTGTGTCCCTTGATGTACATTCGCTCTCATTGTGGGCGCATGCCAGGAGAAGAGGCAGACACAGGTCTTTTAGTCACTTACAGGAAGACTATTAGGCCACCAAAGTGATGTACCTGTCAAAAAGACAAAAGACAACCTGAATAGAACATTCTTGGTGAAAATGTGTTTTTAACACAGTATTAAGGCCAAGGTGAAACTTCTGTAGGGCTGCCTGCAATCCTGTGTCAGACAGTCGGATGTCCGGGGGAGGTAGGCCACTGAAATGATGAATAGGCATAAAGCAATAGTGATGATCAAAAGAAAAACAAAGAAGCTAAAACAGCACACTTGTCTAGCCCAGCAAAATAAAGCTGGGGATAGTTGTGTCAGTTGACTATAAATACACTGAGGGGTGAGTGTTAGGAGGGAGACAAGCTATTCAGATGAAGAACATTCTTGGCTAAGAAACAGATGGGTATAAATTGCCTGTAAATAAAATTTTGGCCAGAAGTCAAGAAAAGAATTTCGGTTCCCTCATATGCCTCTATTTCCCTTGTGAAATGAAGATTGATTTAAATTTAGATCCTTGATAACTAAAACAAAATATGAAACATGATTGCCCATGACAGTAGGGGACTGGAATTGGTGATCCAGCAGGCCTCTAGGTTTATTTGCTAGCCAGACCTTTACAAATGGGTCTCAAATAATGGCTCCATAGGGTCCAGTTCTGCTAAGAGAATCCCTCACAGTGATGAAATTGAAGCTCCCAGCTGCTGATTGACAAGTGAATGCCAAGGCCTGCATGCAAAAACAACATGAGGTGACAGCCTGTAGGTCATGTGAGCCCTGTGTCAGTAAGGAACACCAAACTTGGATGGATGAAGAACCCCCCTTATTTATGACTACTGGATATTTGCGTTGAAATGTGGTCCTGGGATGAAGGAATAAAATAAACATCTTCTCTAAACTCCGAAAGTGGATAGGCACAGAACAAGGTTTCTGCTGAGCCTGTGCTCAGCACAGAAGGGAAAGACATTGAGAATATGTTTCAGCATGTGCTCAGAAGCTTCTTCTTTTATTCTGAAGAAATAAAACTGAATCAATAAAACAAAAAGAACTGAATCCTGTGGTTGGGGATTTGAACTCAGGCTGATGACTCAGCCCTGTGGTATCCAGAAATAGTTTTCTGCTTCAAAATAAAATGTGTGTCAGCAACAGGTTCTTCCTTCTGAGAAGAAGCAAGGCCACTGCACTGCATTGGCCACTGCAGCACCGGTGGGACAAGGAAAGACTTTGCCATCACTCCCAGGGAAGCCAAAAGCAGGTAGGGCCTTCCAAAATGTTGCAATAGCAGATATTATGAAGATTTGAGGGTGGGGTTGCTGATGTCACAGGGTCACTGAAAGCCTCTGTCTGTCAAAGACAACATGCTAGCTGATTTCATTCTGTGAAGGTAGAAGATGAACTTTGTGTTCTTCTGTCCAGGTTCAGGAACAGTTTGATTTATACAATAACTGTCATTAACGTCACTGGTTTAGGTCTTTTTGTAAATAACATATCTTTCTGTGTTAGTAAAGAAGAGTGCTGCAAGACTGTCAAAATAATAAACAGCTGGGTGTATGTGACATTTTAATAATTCTCCTTCTTAAGTATCATGGCCTTTTATCATCATCCTAACTCATGGATAAATTATTTCATCTTTTCTTTAATCAAGAGCTCTGGAACTAAATCATTTTACTTAATTGGAGCAGCAAAGTTACTTGAATAATACAGTTTCAGAACTCAAGTCAGATGTCACTTTTAAACAATGTGCTATATGGGTCAAACTGTGGATAAAAAAGGAGTGGAGACTAGGGTGAAAAAGACAAAAAATAACCAGAGACAGAAGCAAAAATTTAATCTGTTTCAGTTTAGAAGAGAGCATATCACATTAAAAGGCTAGAAGACAAACACATCATCAGCTCTGTTTTCATCACTTAGAAGAGATATTCTGAGAAACTTCATCAACTAAGTAGGAAGTTGCTGTGGGGCTAATAAGGAAGATTGGACAAAAAGACAACACAAATAGCCTCAGGAAAAGCCCCATGATATAAGCTGATGACTACAGCTAAAAGCTGCTATTTAAACATTTTTTATTGATGTAAGAGCTGTCATATGTTCTCCATGCTGCAGTATTCACCATGAAGGTCATATTGGAAACAATGCCTATTGATCTGAGCCTGTGCAAGAGAAACATCGTAGATGCACAGTAACGATTTGGTCCCATCACCATGCACTGAGGCTGTTCATGTCTGAGCCCAACACAAACCACTCCTGACATCCCTCTGCAAGCTGCCCAGTCCTCCTCCCAGAGCTGGGGTGTGAGGTAAGCCGGGGATCCTGCAGGAAGAAACTTTCTTCTGGGGGTGTGCAGCAAATGTGGTTCTCTGTGCACTGCTTATGTCTCACTGTCCTGGGGCACAAGAGGTCCCACAGTATAGTGTAAAGTTATGTGAGCAGATCATAGCAGCAAGAGCTGAAAACTACTATTCATACCAGACTTCCTATTGATTTGAAAGCAATTATCTGCCTGAGAAAGCCCTGCTCAAGTGAGAAAGGGTTTACAAAGTCATGGCCAGAGACTTCTGAAAGCTGCTATCAGTCCCAGATACATGTGTTGTGAGTCCTGTGAAAACTTGCATGAAGTTCTTACAGTCCTGAGAATTTAACCAAGCCTTCTCTGCTCTCCTGTTTTAGTTATGGTATGTAGCCATGGAATTCCTTGGTGTCTTTTAGAAAGATTTGGGATGTGACTGAGTTTGGCAAGATTTCTAGAAAGTCCTGAAGTAAATAACCCTATCATGGTTCTTTGCTACTCGCTAGTTCTTGGTTTCATAAATCTAGCTTGGACTTGTGAGGGGCTGGTAAGAGGAGGGGCCTGTGTCCAGCTTGCCTGCTGTTCCCTGAAGACAAACAAGTCCTTTTCCAGAGTCCTAGAAAAGCATAATGAGCTGAGAAGATTCCCCATTTCTGGGCTGTATGGGCTGCACCATGTACTAGGACTGCCTGAAGGTAGAGGTGGAGATGCCACCAGCTTTGATAAACTGAGAGAGAGGTGGCTAAAGAGGCAGCCCAAGAACTAGCTGTAACCACAGCAGCCTTGTCAAACAGACATCCAAACTGCATCCTGCTCAGCTTTGGGGACATTTTAACCTGACTATGCTGTATCTGGACTGTAACTGACCATCAGTTTTTCCATCCCTTATAGTCTAAAGAGTGGAAAGAGCAACAGTAAACATTTTGTTACAAGCAAAAAGGAATCTTTAATCTAGAAGGTAAAGTCTTGAGAAGCAATTTCCAGCATATGATTCCTAAACATTTACAGCTGTAGAGAGGTTGAGCAAATCAGTGGACTAAGATTATGCAGGCAAAATTTAATTCTGTTCAGCTTCTGGTTTAGTACATAACTTTGGGTCAACCATTTACTCTTTGCACTCTTCTTTATATATAATAGTACAGTGGTAGGACCCAGTTCAGGGCATGCTCTGATACTTGAAACTACAAAAGTTATATAACTACTGAGCATCACTTGTGTTATGTCAGTTAGATTACCTTAGAGACCCGAATGGTGATGACAAACCCTTTGTCATAGGAGTGTTACAGATATTAGCTCACCTATAAATAGAGGTAAATGTTATCTTTGTGTGTATTTTGTCCTCAAGTGGATCACCCAAATGAGTCTTTTGCTTCACACACATTAAATAACCTATCCTGAATCTTAAGAATTTGTGGCTGTCAGTACACAAATCCTCTGCAAGAGCTTGCAGATGGCATGAGTTAAGCATGACCTGATTTGCTTTTTTCCTCTCTCTTTTCAGGGGTGCAGGTCCATACGCTGAAATCATGAAGACTCGTTCTCATGTTGTCATGTTTTTATTGTCTTTCATATACTTTGGTGTATTGAGTGCCATTAACCTTTAAAGTACTATGAGTATGTTCACTTACTAATGAAAGTGTTCAGAGTTTTCCCAGCTATCGTTTATCACCCAACTAGTACTGAAATATGAAGAATGCATATGCTTGAGCTTTGCCATTTATTTTTAGAGTACATTGGTTCTCAAAGAGGAAAATGGGAAATTTTGTAGGATCAGTGTCTTAGGTGATACCCTGAAAGACAAGGTCATGTACTCCTCCAGCACCTTGTTTTCCAGATGTTGAAATGGAGAGGCTGATTTTTATTGAAAGAGGACAGAAAACAAATGCCTTGGCCATAGCAGAATACCAGAGAAATAATGACAAAATCACTTAGGAGTTATTTGCACTCTTGGATGCGTTTGAGATGCCTATAATATAATTCATTTCAATAAAATGCATGGGATTTTGCTAAGCATAAATTGAGTGAAGAAAAGGTGTTTGTGGCTGATACATGGGCAACACTAGCAATTCTCAGAGATAATTGCAGTCCTACCATTGCAGATCACAAAAAAACAATCTGTAAACATAAAGTTCTTGTACTCAATTTGAAATGTTGGGGAAAAAAGAAATGCAATTCCTAGTATTAAGTGAAAATGAAGTACGCAATATGTTCTTTTCATTTAGGAAGGGACCTTGAGTGGTCTTCTAGAGAGACCAAACCAAAGAAAAATTAGGCAGCTACTGACACTCTGTCAGCTGTCTCATCTGTTCATAAAAAACTCCATAAATAAAGATTCTCCACCCTTCCATTGTAAATTTAGATTTGTTTTCCCAAAAGAGAAATTGAGAAGTCTGGACTAATTTCACTGGAACAACATTATTTTATCAGAAGTTTCATAGCAGTGATCTCTGCCCTGTCATTCTACTCTCTGGAAGAAATTGCCCGCAGCCAAGAGGCTGTCCAACCTCACAAACCCAAATGTTGTCCCTCCTAGCACTGGAGAGACTCTTGGCCAAAGCAGCCACAGTGTACTTGCCTGATAATTTTATAAATTCTACCAATGCAGTGCAATTTCTTTTCCCATGACAGAGGTTTGTCAGCCACTGTCATATGCCACTGGCCCCCCAGGTCCCCTGAGAGGCAACTGATAGACCAGACTCACTATTATTTCATGGAAGTGGCAGTCTGTGGCCAGACTGTGTGGTTGAGGGGAAGCTGCTGCAATGGACCTGACCCTGACTGCAGAGGGAAGCTCACACATGCAGAGCTGCAGAAAGCCTCACTCATGGATCATGGTTTTTTCTTTCTGAAGGAACAGATGTAGATAGCCATTTCCTTATGTTTTTTGCATTTAGGATGTTGAAAATCCCATGCAGGAGGCCTAAAGAAGTTCACTGGTATGGCTGGCAGAGAAAGTCAAAGTTTCTGAGCTCTGATGCCCATCATACTTATTTATGAGGCCCCTGTACCTAGAATCTGGATGACATATTGCAAGTCCTCATCATCGATTTAATTCCTTAACTTATCTTTTAATAGACATTAAGGTGTAAGACATTTACTTCTCTCTTATTCTTCCACTGAGATTCATATTGGGATGGAAAAAATTATGCACTTTCTACTGACATGTGTTACAGCTGACTCACAAGTGTTCCTGCTCCCACAGGTCTACAGCTGCTCTGTCCCATTCTGACTTGAACATACTGTGAGATTTGGGAACAACTCTTGATTACATAATGTCTTAAATTTAAAATACTTGCCTTTTTGTCATGTCCTCCCCACATAGATTTAGAGACTTCCCTTTTTCATTCCCAGAGCTTTTCTATCATGAAAAACTTGCAAACAATTTCAAGCAACATTCAAAATACCAGCCTTTATCACATCTGTTTATTCTGTTGATACAGCTGTTCTCTCATTTTATTTTTCTTTTTTGACCCAGTCTATGATTTTGATAGAATCATAGACTAGAATCACAGACTATACAAAGTTGGAAGGGACCCATCAGGATCATCACCAAGTCCAACTCCTGGCCCTGTGCAGAACATCCCAAGAATCACACATGTGCCTCAGAGCATTGTCCAAAAAATTCTTGAACTCTGTCAGGCTTGGTGCTGTGACCACTTCCCTGGGGAGCCTGTTCCAGTACTCAACCACCCTCTGTGTGAAAATGTTTTCATGATATCCAACCTAAACCTCCCCTTGACTCAGCTTCATACTGTTTCCTTGAGTCCTATCATTGGTCACAAGAGTGACGAGATCTGTACCTGTCCCTCTGCTTTCCCTCATGAGGAAATTCAAGACCACAACGAGGTCTCCCCTCAGTATCCTCTCCTCCAGGATGAACAGACCAAGTAACCTTAGCTCCTTCTTATACAACTGCTCCTTCAGACCCTTCATCATCCGCGTGGCTCTCCTTTGGACACTCTCCAATATCTTAATGTCTTTTATTTTGTGGCTCCCAAAACTGCACACAGCACTCAAGGTGAGGCCACACCAATGCAGAGCAGAGTGGGACAATCCTCCCTTCACCCTGGCTGGTGATGCTGTGCCTGATGCACCCCAGGACACTCTTGGCCCTTCTGGCTGCCAGGGCACTGCTGACTCGTGTTCAACCTGCCATCAACAGGGCCCCCAGGTCCCTTTCTGTAGTGCTTCTCTCCAGGATGTCATTTCCCAATCTCTGCATACGACCACGGTTGCCCTGTCCCAGGTGCAGAGTCCATCTCTTGCCCTTGTTAAACTTTGTGTGGTTGGTGATTGCCTAGCCCTTTAGCTTGTTGAGGATTTCCTGCAGGGCCTCTCTGCCCCTGAGGGAGTCAACAGCTCCTCCCAATTTAGTGTCATCAGCAAACTTACTTACTGTTCCTTCCAGTCCTGCATCCAAGTAATTTCTGAGGATGTGGAAGAGCACCAGGCAGAGGATGGAGCCCTGCAGAGCCCCACTGGTGACAGGTCACCAGCCTGATGTCACCCCATTCACTATATCTCTTTGTGCCTAACCTGGGAGCCAGCTGCTCAATGCATGGCATAATATGGTTAGTTAGCTGAATGCTGGAGGTGTTGTCCAGAAGGATGCTGTGAGAGATAGCAGCAAAAGCTTTACTGGAATCCAAAAATATTACATCTACTGGCTTTCCTAGATGAACTAGGAAATCAGGTTCCACAAGCAGGATTCTCTCCTCGTGAAGCTGTGCTGGCTGTGACCAATTACTGTGTTGTTCTCCTGGTGTTTTTCAATACTTATTAGAGTAGTGTTTTCCATGGTTTTACTGGGCACTTAAGTGAGACTGACAGGCCTGTAGTTTCTGTCGTCTTCCTTCTCTAGAACAATTCTGTGTGATGGAGGAATGCATTTTCCTCTGCTACCCCTCTTCCCAAACTTCACAGATGGCCCTGGATTCACTGCACTGTAAAACACAGGGAAGCAGCCAGAGATTGCTGGGATTGCAGAGATTCTGTGTATTTATCTCTTATTTCTCATTATCTCCTTTCTTTGAGGCCTTTACAGTCTTTTCTGTCTTTATCATGTTTGACCTCTGCTCAGTTGATATCTCTGCTTTGATCTGTTTCAGTCCCCATACACCTCTTCTGTCCTGCTCTCCCCTTTAGCACTTTCTCACACAAGCATACAAAGAAACCCTCGCATTGCTGGCACTTTTAATCCCTTTGGCTTCTGCAGTTATCCTAAATATACTCAAGACCTGGGAAGAGAGTGGCTATTGTTATGTCCCCAGCGAAGAGCCAGCAAAAAGCCCCAGTGTCCCAGGTCTGCTCAGTGGGGACCCCGCTGGCTCCCGTTTATTGCTGTTGGCCTGTGGCCAGCCCAGCCCAGCCCGTGGGCTCACTGGCCGTGCTTGTTCGGCTGCTCGGGCTGGATTTAAGAATCCTCCTGAGGGAAGCCGGGGCACTGGAGGAGCAGTGTGCCTGCGTGTCGGAGAGCACGCGTCCATCCCCACCCGGCGGCAGCCCCAGCTCCTTGAGCAGGCTCCCACGTCCTCTTCTCGGCCAAATTGCCATTTCCCTGCTACCCTGAAGGGGCCTCTGGCTCCTGCACATCCGCCTGGAGCTCGCTTCAGTCTCCTCCGGCATGCCTCCACGTTTTCTCACCGCTTCGCGGGGAAGAATAGCACTTAGTGAATGACCTATTCACGCCCCGGTAGACCCAGAAACCACCCAGAAAACGCCGAGAAAGCTCTGCCGAGCCGGCTCGGGCAGGAGCACCCGGGTCGGCAGGAGAATCAAGGCAGGGCTGCTCCTGCCCAGGACCAGGGGCCAGCCCCGAGCATGGCTGGCACGGCCGAGCATGGCTGTGCCCGGGCAGCCCCGCCTGGGACTGCCCATCGCCCCCATCGCTCCCTGCAGACCTGGCTGCGAATTAACAGGCGGCAATGGCTCTAAAAGGAGACTTGTGCTTCTCCTTCAGCTCCAGGCAAGGAGCTGGATCATTTCCAAAGGCAATGTTATGTGTACTCATCTGGAGGTTGTGTAAATAAATCGGTTCAAGGAATTTAACCGAGTTTTATGAGTGTAGAAGCTGCAGCTTCTTCTCCCTGGACCCTGGGCAAGGCAGCAGCTGGCTGCATCACACTGCTGTGCCCCCTGTGCTGTGCTGTGCCCCCTGTGCTGCACCCCCTGTGCTGTGCCCCCTGTGCTGTGCCCTCTGTGCTGTGCTCCCTGTGCTGTGCCCTCTGTGCTGTGCTGTGCCCCCTGTGCTGTGCCCTCTGTGCTGTGCTCCCTGTGCTGTGCCCTCTGTGCTGTGCTGTGCCCCCTGTGCTGTGCCCTCTGTGCTGTGCTCCCTGTGCTGTGCTGTGCCCCCTGTGCTGTGCCCCCTGTGCTGTGCCCCCTGTGCTGTGCCCGCTGTGCTGTGCTCCCTGGGCTGTGTTCCCTGTGCTGTGCCCCCTGTGCTGTGCCCCCTGTGCTGTGCCCCCTGTGCTGTGCTCCCTGGGCTGTGTTCCCTGGGCTGTGCCCCCTGTGCTGTGCTGCACCCCCTGTGCTGTGCTGTGCCCCCTGTGCTGTGCCCCCTGTGCTGCACCCCCTGTGCTGTGCTCCCTGTGCTGTGCCCCCTGTGCTGTGCCCCCTGTGCTGTGCCCTCTGTGCTGTGCTGTGCCCCCTGTGCTGTGCCCTCTGTGCTGTGCTCCCTGTGCTGTGCCCTCTGTGCTGTGCTGTGCCCCCTGTGCTGTGCCCTCTGTGCTGTGCTCCCTGTGCTGTGCTGTGCCCCCTGTGCTGTGCTGTGCTCCCTGTGCTGTGCCCCCTGTGCTGTGCCCCCTGTGCTGTGCCCCCTGTGCTGTGCTCCCTGGGCTGTGTTCCCTGTGCTGTGCCCCCTGTGCTGTGCCCCCTGTGCTGTGCCCCCTGTGCTGTGCTCCCTGGGCTGTGTTCCCTGTGCTGTGCCCCCTGTGCTGTGCTGCACCCCCTGTGCTGTGCTGTGCCCCCTGTGCTGTGCCCCCTTTGCTGTGCTCCCTGTGCTGTGCTGTGCCCCCTGTGCTGTGCTCCCTGTGCTGTGCCCCCTGTGCTGTGCTCCCTGGGCTGCCCCTGCTCTGGGCAAATCTCTGCTGCCCAGGAAAAAGTGCTGCTAAAGGCCAGGGCTTCCAATCATTTATGCATATTTGCTGGGCAACATCTGTACCTTGTGCATACAGGATCTTTCTATGCTTAGCTGTATGTAAAGAATTTGCACCCCTCAAAAAGGCTGGGACTAATTTTAAGCCTCTCTAGGTGAATATTTATATGCTTTAATAGCATTTTTTGCTGGCATTGTTGGGGATGGCCCTGGTATCTGGGCTTCTACTGTGGATAGAATCACTATTACCTTACATTTTAAAAGGTGCTTTGGGAAGTCCCCAGCATGGGAAAGCAGCTGAACATAGCAATGGTGCCCTTATATTGGGCCCAGTATCCCAGGCTGTTCAAACAGCTGCCTTGTTTGCCTATTTTGACAGTAAAAATGTTGAGGAAACATAACCCTGAACCTGTTTGGTTGGACTGGGGTATACCCCTGGTGTTCTATACATCATGTTTTAATATCCCACACTTTTTCTTAATTTAGCTGAACTTCAAATTTTGGCAGAGGAAAATAACATTTTAGTTACAATCTGTCACAAGAGTGGGATGAGGAGCTTTCCTTTCCAAGCCTAACTGGACTTCTGTAAATTTTAGTCAAAATCTCTTTTCACACTTTCTTTTCTAAAACTGAAACAAGCTTGTTTGGCTGCTCACCTCACAAGTCTCAAATGGCTTTTGGGCTGAAAATAATTTCCTACTCTTCAGTCCCCTTTCCCTCTTACATATTGCTTGGAGGCTTCGACCATCAGAGATGCTGAGGGACTCTGTTTTTTAACAGGGATCAGGCTGGACAGGCATAACCCAGGGCATCATGGGGGCTAGGCTGGTAATGCTCCCAAGGCTCATGACAGTAATGTGATTTGCCTGTACATGTTCCCTGTGTGTAGAGTTCAGCAAGGGCATGAGTACCCCCAACACACACATTCAAGGGCTACATGTATGGGTAGCTGCATAGATAGGAAGGTAAAGGGGGTTTTAGAAAATCCAAGATATTGCTGCTATCTGTCCAGAATAAAAAAACAAATTAGTAACTTATCTTGCTGTTATTACTATAGGTAAGTAATTAATTAAATCAATGTGACTAATCCTGTGATTAAGGACTGCACACCAGGTTTGGGGCTTAATCTCCTCTGAGAAAATCCCAATTTAACAGGAGTAAAATGATCCTAGGACCAGTCTATGAGAGCTGATATTTAAAGTGTGTGGAAGAAGAAATCATAATTGATTTGTTTTGAGGGATCTCTCATGTTTAGGATACATGAGGAGCAATTGTGTCTTTGAGTCTCATGTTGTTAAGTAATGATAGTTTTTATTAGAAAATTTAGATCATCTGAATGCAAAGCTCTTTCAGGACAGCACAGTAATTTTGAAGCATGAAATGAAGAACATGGTTCTTTGTGAAAATGCAGTCAGAGGGAGGGGATGCAGCATCCTTTTTCAGGAGTCGCATTTAAAGGGTAAGATTAGAAGGGCATTATCTTGATGCGGGATTACAGAAAGTCCACTTGCACAGCTGGTGCAACTGGCACTGAGAGGAAGACAATCTGCCTGCTCTTCAGCTTCTAAGCATCAACAACATTGCAATTGTTTCAACACACTGTAGGATAACACTGGGAAAGGGCCTTACTGAATTTTAAAATAATTTACATATATATGTGTGTGTGTGTCTCTCTGTGGTTAGCCATTACCTTTTTGCTATTTCCAGTTTCTTAAACATTACACAGAGCTGTTTAGTTCAGTTTAGCTTTCTTTTTACTTTTCCTTTGACTCTTATTTTTGAATGTCCCTCTTTCAGTGTGCTATCCAGGAAGGGAGGGAAGAGGGAGCTGAATAAACATCCATAGCTGGGTCTTGTTTTCAGAGAAGTTCAATACATTCCTGCAGGCTGGGTAGAAGAGGAAGGGTGTCTGCTGTGTTTTCTCAACATTAGAGGCTGTCCAGACAATTCAAAGGTCATTCATTTGTGGGAGAGTGGCACATTTAGCCCATCCACATATACTAAGTGGATCCAGAAGAAAATTAAAGCAGACTGATGCAGCCAGCGTGTCTTCCAGGTGGGATGAGGTGATCTGTGAACTGAGCCATTAGACAGCAGAGTTTGCCAACAGTTTTCTGAGAGCATAATATGCTACCTACAAGGCTGAGACAGAGAGACCTTTGCAAGCTATTTCTATAAATAGCCTGAAACTTCTAACGAGTTTACAGCCTTGGTCTCTACAATTATTCTGTTTGTAGGTACCTAAATGGCTCAAATAGAAGTTGTGTGTGCTACTAGGCATTTGCAGGCACTTCAAAGGTCAGGTGATATCTGAGCTAAATCCTTACCCTGGTTAGCCTTCACTACCCATTCCTAAAAATACACATAGAAAATACAAACATTCAGAAACTAAGGAATCCAGTTTTGTAGAGATGCCCAGTGTTGAAGTTTATGTCTTTTGAATTGGTGGACTTGGTGTATTTGTTGGAGATTTTTTTAGAGTGTCACTACACCTGTGAAAAAATGCAGGTCCCCAGTGATGTTGCAATGTCTACGCACAGCATCACAAATGCTACACCAAGGCCTGGTATAGAAGATAACTAATAAACCAGCACCACCAAAAATAAAGAGTTGGCAAGACATTTGAGATGGTCAGCTCTTCTTCCTTTTGTCATAAAAAAACTTTTCTCTTTTGTAGCCCCTTAATATGTAAATTCCACTAGCAAGGGGCATGTTGTTCTCCCAGGTAACAAGAAATCAGATGAGAGGAAACGGGCTCAAGTTGCACCAGAGGAAGTTCAGCTTTGGTATTCAGAAAAGTTTCTTCACTGAAAAGATTACAAACCATTGGAACAGGCTGCCCAGGGCAGTGGTTGAATCACCATCCCTGTAGGTATTTAAAAGCTGTGTAGATATGACACTTGGGGACGTAGTTTAGTGGTGGACTTGGCAGTGCGGGGTTAATGGTTGGACTCGATGTCCTTAGAGCTCTCTTCCAATCTAAATGAGTCTGCGGTTCTATGATTATTTTTTATTTCATGCACCCAAAGGATAATAACCTGAAAATACTATTAGTAATGAGAACATACTAGAACTGGTAGCCTGGCACCACTTGACTTCTTGCTATCAGTTGGGTCACCCACAGACAGACTCCTGGCACATTTATAACCAATAAAGGGAGTTGTAAGATATCAGAAGGCATATTCCATAATCACTTTTTTCTTGGTGCCAACTGGGAGCATAATAAAAGATGCAAAGAAGGAGGCCACCAATTTCTTATTGCATTCAGACAGCTACAGAGAAATTACACTGAAAGTCCTACTCCAATAATAGCTAATGTCTCTGCTGAGCTCCAAGCTTATTTTGTGCTTGCAATTTCTCTGAAATGGAGTGGCTCAAATAATTGCCTAATGAGTCAGGCCTCCAAGGAGCAGCATTTGACATCCTGGCAGGCAAAGCATGGCTTTAATTGTCAACATTTTATAATCTGAAATTTCAAATGCTAACTGATCATTTAAAAGCTGTTGATCCATCCTGATAAGATACACATTTTCCTTATGTATGGTATTGCTTTTGATCTTTAGTTTTTGCTTGATGTATCTCTCTCTGCAGTTACCGTGTCTACCACTGATTTGCTCTGGCTCTTGGTTGGTTGGTTTTTTGGGTTTTTTGGGTTTTTTTTTCTGGAGTGCTCCATCTGATTCACCTTTTATCCTCCATCTTTCCTCTTGAAGATGAAGCGTTTATTTGTTTAATTGCTGGCCCACAATAAGCTTCCTCATTATTCATCCATCACTATCATCAAGCAATGTAGAGAAGAATAAAAAACAAAGGCAATATATCTTTAGTGTTATTTGATGTGTCTCAATCTAGTTAGAAAGACACAAGAGGGACATATTTTGTGTAAAGAACCTGAAAATTACAGTGCTGCACAGATCCTGTTATATATATCAGGCAGAAATTTCTTCTCTAACTCCAGGGCTTTCTTGTGAAGGAGACAGATTGAATTTGCTTTTCTGTATTCTATCTTTTTGCTTCCCTACATTGGATACTTTTGGTTGCCTTTTCTTCCATAGAAGAATTGCAATCTTGCTCAAACCTCCCTGATTTTTTCCACTTCACTTGACATACAGAATCATTATAATTTCTCCTTTGGCTGTTAAGCAAAATCTATCATTTACCACAAGCAGTTTTTGCTAGAGGAAACACCTGAGTCCTTTCTCCTCAATTTTTTGTGGACTATCACAGAAAACACAGCTCACTCCAGTGTAATGCATTAAAGGTGAATTTTGAGCTTTTCAGCTCACTCAAGGCATGGTGAGGGCCTAGTTGCACTGTGCAGGAGCAGGCCAGGCCAGGGAACAAAACTTCTCTGTAAAATCAGTTTGAAAGCAAGGCCATATGCATGGAAATCTCTTATGTGACTGTTGCAGCATCCAGTGCTCCAGCTGAATGCTCATGTCCATGCTCCAGGAGACTTGATTTGGCACTGTCTGCCAGGCATCAAATGCCTGCTCCCAGCTCCGGAGGGAACAGAGGGCACCAGGCAGACCTGGCTCTGTTCAGCAGTATCAGCTCCATGAACAATGTCCCCAGCCCAGCTGCAGCAGTCCCTTGAGCACATAGATGCACACAAAGGATGTGAGTGAGGAGCGGGTCAGCTTTGGCCTCATGGGAGCTGCAGCTTAGGTGGGCATGGCTGTGCCTTAGAGCCAGCCCGTAGCTGGGGCCTGTCAGATCCTGAGCTACTTAGGGCATTATGGTCAATGGGAGCTATGTGAAAGCTATCCAATGAGCAAGTCTTTGGCTCCAGGGTGCAAACAGGTTGCCACATGGCTCACAGAAATAGTAAGCACAAGTGTGCACACTCTGCCCCCACAAGCACTTGCCTTTGCAGCCTAATGAAGGGAATGCTTTCTGTCTCCATGGTACCACTCACCTCTGACACCCATCAGCAAATTCCCATGACAAAATGACTTCCTAAAACACTATAGAAAATGATCAGGAGCCACTGAGTGGATAAAAAAGTCATATCATCCTGAATGTACAGTGAAAGCACCTGAGCATGACCTCTGAGTTAACGTGCCAAGAATGAAAGGCGCCATTTAAGGAGCAACCAAGCACTGACTATTTCTCATTTTCTCAATCAGAAGGAAGGATCTTATTAGCCTGCTTACTTAAACTAATAAGATGGCACAAAGAGCAAGTGCCAGATGTTCCTAAATGATTCCTCTTTGAGTGACATCTGTGCTCTTCTTATGACAGCCACCACTCATAGGAAGGCAGGTTTGGACCTCCTATCTCATGACATGAGCTCACAATGGGCCAGAGGAGCAGTTTACCTATTGTAGCCATTTTACTCACTGCAATTCCTTCTCAAGTGTTTTATCCATTCTGATAATGAAATGTTTGACAGACTTGCTGCTCTTGAAACACATTTTCATTCCCCGTGGGTTAATCACAATCTTGAACATGGTACAACAGCTCTGAGCTCTAGTCATTTCTCACCAGTGGGCAGTTTGTGGAAATGCTGACATCTGACGGCTTGGAAAAACAGCATCAATAACAGAAATCACATTTTAGCAAAATTTACTTGAGCAGCTAAGAACTACTTCCCAAAAAGTTTGAATGGTGGTGATGTGGCCCAGAGCATAGTGCCGTAAAAAGGCATCTAGAAACTCAGCAGGATACAGTTTAATTTCAAACTGTTCATTCCCATCTGTTAAGAGCTACATCTTAGAGAAGAAAAAACACTGCCATATAAATCCTTTTCATCTAGAAATACTGAATTTGGGATCCAGAAGGGGTTTGTACTTTTTTCCCCACAGATTTTTGTGCTTGTTTGTGTCTGGATGCAGCAGCTTTACCTCTCTGCCTCTGCAGGTGCTGTTGGGAGGTAAGATGATGGCAGTGGTGCTGGGTTACAGGTGGTGCTCACCTGCATCAGCTGTGCCTGCAGCAAGCAGTGTTCTGCCATCTGCTCCCTACCATGGTCACCCTGATAACCCTGCTGTTGCTGTAAATGAGGATGGAGAAAGGTGTTCCTGTTTTAGCTTTGACTTCAGCAGACCAAAGAAATTATTTCTTGTAGCCTTGAGCACGAGAGTTTAACTATGGCATGTTGAGGCAATAGCAACATGTCATAGTGAGAATCCTATTTTCCCATTAAAATATGGAAGAAGCATCTTCCCATGTGTAAGAAAATCTCTCCAGCTGCTTTTCTATACTAAGTGGAACTGATTAGAAGGTTAAATACGAAATTCTAACCCGCTAGGAATTTTCTAGTCACTGTATTAAATGATTCCTCATTTCTAAATGTTGTACTTTAACAATCTTTAGAAACAAGGTTCCAAATCTGAGTTGATTTTATCTATTTCCCAGTGCTGTTTGGAACCTTGAGCTAATGGCCTCAATCCTGCAAGTATTTGCCATGCTTACTTGGCACTGTGGCAAGTCCAAACAGTTCAAAATCGTTAGTCACAAAATTCACTTTCAAATAACAAGATAAAAAAAAGAAAGACAAATCAAAGCTCTTTCAGTTTGCTGTTTTGTTGCTGAAATAATTGCTTGTGTTTTAATAAAATTTTGGAAACTCATATCATTTGAGATTTTCAGAAACAGGGTCAAAGAGAAAAAGTGGTTAATATTTTGCAAGTTGGAATGAAATTCAGACTTGATAATAAGAATAGTTTTGTTCTCACCTATAACTTTCAGGGTGTTTACTAGCACAGATTATTTTTAGTAAAAGTAATTCTACACATTGACATCTGTCTATACTCAAGCAAGAAGAAGACTTAAGTTCATAATTTCAACATTCATTTTTGACTTTAGATAATTTATGTTTTGGCATTTTGCTGAATCAGGGATATACAAGTGTACCTTATTATAAAAACAGTAGAGTGACATGACCATTGGCAAGAAACCACTCTTGTATTGATGAAAGGTGGGAGGGTACAGTGCAGTTATGGTATTATTTCATTGTACTTTAATAAGATTCTTCTGCACAATGTACTTAGTTATCCAGGCTCAGCCTTGCTACCAAGTGAACAATCACCACTAGTAAGATTTAAGGGGAATCTCCTTTGTTAGTCTAAGATGTGCAAAACTGGGAGCCTGCCAAGGAAGGAGGGTGAAGGTGACAGAGATGTCTGCTTACAGATCTAACCTGACATCCCAGAAGGGACAGGGAATGTTGAGAGCCTGGATCGAACCCATTAGAAAACCTCTCCCATTAAATGAGCCCCTGGAAAGCTGAGAGGGAGCCCTTTGCTTGGGTCTTTGGCAGGAGGGGTAAGGATTGCTCTTTCCACACCTCCAGCTGAGGGCAAATGCTGGGACAGAAATCAGCATGTGGACAGGATGGGGTGGCCAGGACACAGGACTTGGCAAGGACTGCAGCTTCCCACTGAGGAGGCAGTAATACTTGAAGAAAAAGAGTCCATCTCACACAGAGAAGTGAGAACATTATCAGGCACAGCCTGAGCCAGCTAGTAAAGAGGCAGATACTGCATGTTCTGAAAACAGAGCACCAAACCCCCCTGGGAATGAAGAGACAAGAAAGAAAAGAGTGGGATGACTACCTTGGAGGTCTGTATGCTAATATAAGAAACATGAAGAGCTAATTGAAGAAAAATTTCATTCACAATCAGAATTATTTCTTAACTGATAAGAAATCAGTTCTTATCACTTCTTTGGTAAGTGAAGGGATGTGATACATTTATGTTTTATTTTGGATAAGCAAAGAGAGAGGGGGTCATGTTTCTGAGGTGTGCATAGGGTTCAGTCTGTCTGCTAGGAGCACCAGTAGTCTTTCAGCATAAAAAGGAGGGAAGCAGCACTGCTGAATGGAGATTATTGTCTGTTTCTCAGAAAAGGAAAGGCTCCTTTGGATCTTGTCTCTGCTCAGAAAAGAGGGGTTCGTCCAGAGGGGGAAGGCAAGCTCTGTGACAGGGATCATAAAGAAAGGTACTTCTGACATCTAGCAAGAGAATAAATGAAAAGCAGTAAAATAAAATAGGGGATTTGAGAAAAAAGAGCATCAGTCAACTTAGAAAACTGAGAGAGAAGAAACACAGGAGGAAAAGGAAGTTTAAAGGAAGCTCTTAAAAAGGTAACTTCAAAAAGACAAGCACAGATTATTTCCTGCAAAGGAGAACAGGAGGTATAGTAAGAAGCCACTTCTGCTAATTTAGGAGCTTTTCAGTGACCTGAAAGTTATTTGACATTGAATGTAGGTCAAGTAACTAGGAAGATATATGTAAGACTAGCACAAACCTACAAGAACAAAATCAAAAAGGCCAAGGCATAGAATGCAATAGAATTAACACAGGAGGTAACAAGAAAAGAACAGAAAAAACACTTGGAAAGAACATTTGCTGGAACATGAGTATGAAAAGTACACTGCTGAGTGCAAGACTAGTAGCTTTCTGTATACAGGCTGTAGCACTGCTTTAGACTTTGCTTCCCAAGGGAGTCTCATAGGCACATTAAGGAAACAGTTTTATTGAAAACAGTTTTATGAAATTGTTGTACAAGTGACTGGAAAACTATACTTCTAGAGAAAAGGATGAGTAAATCTGTGCTACAGTTTCTCCTGGGTCTGGATTATTCAATATTTAATGGTTTAAACACTAGACAATGAAGCTGTCTTGTACAGGACACAATCCAAGTATGCAACAGGAATTCTAAATTATTTTGAAAAACTGGAGTAATCTGAAATAGATAATTTAGGTATCAAAAATACAAGATGGGAAATTATGGACCAAATGACTGCTTTTTGTTAAAGGCTGTAGGTGTGGATTACCTGGGTCAATGATGTTGCACTGCCATGGCAATGTAGCTTCCCAATGGGATGCACAAAGGAGTTGTATGGAAGACACCTTTAGCCTTTGTTGGAACTGGTAAAGTCTCAGCTGTGCTTTAAGAAAGGCAGGACTAGGGCAGACGCAGAAAGACTAGCTCTAATTCCCTTCCATTGGAAGGGTTACCTTGCACTAGATTTGGTTACTCAAAGCCCCATCAGCCCCATCCAATCTGGCCTTGAACTCTTGCAGGGATGGGGCATCCACAGCTCCTCTGGTCAGCATATTCCAGTGCCTCACCACCCTTATAGCAAAAAACTGCTTTGTTGTGTATAACCTAATCATGCCTTTTTTCAGTCTGAAGCCACTACCCCTTGTTCTGTCACTCCATGCCCTCATAAAAAGTCTCTCTCCAGCTCTATTGTAACTCTTTTCAGGTAATGGAACGTTCTCTAAGGTCGCCCCAGAGCCTTCTCCAGGTTGAACAAACTGAGCTTTCTCAGTTTATAGCAGAGGGATTCCAGTCTTCTGATCATCTTTGTGGTCCTCTGGATTCTCTCCCACAGGCCTACATTATGACATAAGCTCAGGGCAAAATGAGGTTGTCTTGCCAGGTTGTATCTTATTGCTTGGGAAGCCTTTATCAGGGTAAATGGATAGCATGGTGATTACATTTCTGAAACATTTCCCCAACAGAAAATTATTCTTCCCTGGTTAAAAGCTGTTTTTTCTGATACAGTCAAGAGAAAGCTGAGGAGAAGTGTAAGAAAATTCATAATTTGTAGAAGTGTTTTGCAGACCATGGATCACAGGATGAGAAGGAATGGTCTTGAAAAGCACCACATGGAGTGTTTGTTAAACAACAGGTTTTAAAGAACCTAACACCATGTCAGTCTGTCTTCCAGGGAAGCTGTGAGTTGTGGGGATGGTGGGCATGGGCAGGGGAGTATCTCAGAGGCAGATTAGACCAACTTCTGCCAGGGATAACTTGGCAGAGCTGAGCCTGCCCAGGGGCACAGGGTGGACTACATGAACCCTCAAATACCATGCCAGGGCTGGTTTCCATATTGCTACAATGACTTAAACATTCCCTGCACTGAAAATGGTTGTCACAGAGAAATTTCACAATTGACATTTTCCCTGTGAAATTCGTAACTGCATTGGTAACAGGAGTGACCAGAATACCTAATGACTCATCCAGACAAAAATATCTTAAGGAGCTGAAAAATGAGAGCACTTAACATTATCTGCTTCAGTCTTGAGGGGACACAGGAGAAGATTTAATTTCCAAATGTTCCACATGTAAAAATGGTGCATTTCACACACAAGCAATAGTTCTGCTACACTGATATTTCAAAGATGAGAAAATATTTATCAGAACATCATTCTGAATTGAAAGTATTGGCTCATCACAAATAATGCCAATTAAATACAGGTAATAATTAGAAAATATTATAATCAAAGCATCTGTTTGTGGCTTTTAGATCTGTAATGGTCTAAAAGAGGGGATCCTACTTCTGCTGCATCAAACCCACCTGCAACCAGTGCTGCCTCCAAGTTCTGACAAAGGCCCGTCTCCCATTTAGGACTAGGTGGAATAGTGGTAGGCAAGTACCAATTAGAAGATGTTTGGTTTTGTGCTTTGATTTTGACCAAAATCTTACTTGAGTCTGAAATGAAAACTTGACTTAAGCAAGAAATTTGTTCTGATGTCCTGTTTACTCTCTGTGTGAGAAAAATGTCCTCTCTGCCTCTTTGCAGTTGTGTGGTACACATGCACATAGTGGCACTTAGATGCTAACACAAAACATTCTGGTAACTCTCTGTAAAAAAGATCCCCCTGAGTGTGGAGAAGGCAGGCAACTGAATCAACAAATCAGTAGACTGAAGCTGAAAATATGTCTTGGACTTTGATTATGTGAGCAGCTCCCATCTGAAAGAATGGATTTAAAAAACAAACAAAAAACAACCCAAGCTGAGAAAGACAGATGGAAATCATGTCCCTGCCTTACTATGGCATTTTGATACAGGGAAATATTATTACCATGATTATCTATACCAAAGCCAAATGCAATGACTTATGTAATTGCAACAACTCAGACAGGTTCTCTCATTAGGAAATTATCTGGAGAGTTGGTTTAGGAAATGAAAACCATTGTATTCACCACATATTCACAATCTCCTTTCCTCTTGTCAGCTCTGTAGATGGATAAATTCAAAGATAATCTGTTACACTATATCTGCTACGAGCCCAGATCTGATAAAAGCATGGAGCATTTGTAAGTTTGGGCACAGCAAGTACTCCCTTTGATTTCAGTGGACTGTCTGCTGTATAAGGATAACACAAATCCTGGTGCAGTTATGTTCTGATCTTTACTAGAATGGAGAACAAAGCCTTTTCTTCCCAAAAGATTTATCACTGATCATAAACAACAAGCCAGCCTTTTATTACCTTGTGTATTCCCTGGCAAAAGTGATGATCAAAGGCTAGCAGAGGGCCAGGATCACTAGCTGTAGCCATGCACATCATTTGTAAGGTACAATTTGAGTAACCTAACAAGAAACACCCCCCACACTAGGAGAAGATTCACTGTTTTTTATTGAAACTCTGGTTAGGAAATTATTCCCATCAAATAGCTCTTCAACACAAAAAAAAAGGATGTATAAAACAGACTCTCACCTTGATGCTTGGATAGGAGGATAACCTTCATTTCTCAGAACAGGCAGATGTGTAATATGTGATATGGGGCCAGCTGCTCAAGGAGATGAGACAATCCACCCCAGATGGTCCCCAGCAAAGCTGGGGTGACCTGGTCACCTTGGTGTTGGGTGTCCTGCCTCAAGGGGCAGGCAACTCTGTGACACTCAGGGCTCTTGCAGCATACATTTCTGTAATTTTGTGATGAGTGCTGGACAAGAAAGTTAGTTTTAATCAGATCCACAAAAGACTTTGCCTTCATACTTGCCAAAGGTTTGTGTGTAGGGGCTCTTAACAAGATTATGAACTTCCCAGAATGACTGTGCATGTATCTGCCCTGGGACCCTATGTCCCTGACTAGGAGGAAAGATTTGCTGATTGTCATGCAGATTCTAAGGCCTTTGGACAGCAGGACACATTTCAATGATTGTTTGCTGTTGGATTCCTTGTGGTGAAGCCAGCATCACTGCTCTGTGGGGTCCATCCTCTTGCCAGGTAGTCAGCAGGAGAGGATAAAGAAATGCACAGTGTTATCTTGCCCTCTTGAACCATTTGCAAAGAAAAGATATAATACTCAGCCAAGAAAGTTTGGCTGTCTTTTAAGCCTGATAAAATCCTGATGAAACACAAGTATTAATTATTAATACAAATGGCATCAGATAGCAAAAATTCATGCATATAAAATTGACTTATATTTAAATTTGAAATGTTTTTCTTTTCTCCAGTATAAAAATTTGTCTTTAATGGCCTATTAGTGCTCAGTTAATGCTGCATTAGCTTATTTTTAATGTACTGAACTACCAACAAAGAAATCACAATCCAGACATTACCTCAAGAAGCAAACTCAGAAGAAATCATGCATGGCAAAGAGGTGCTTACTTTTTTCCTTTTCATGGTCTGTCTCACCAAACAAAATTAATTAGAATATTAGAAAATCAGTCTGTACAATAATGCTCATCACATTACAGAAGTTCATGTCAAGGGTAATTTTGTGGTGTGATAGCAAGGGAATTAAACCAGCCATTCACATTAACAATACCAAGTATTCAACAGCTAATCACCTATGTATCATCTGAAATTCTTTCTCTGAATGAACATTTGAATGTTTCACCTCTTTTTTGCTAATGAGTTTTCCTACTCAGGAGAAAAAAGGAACTATAATGAAATTCTAATACAGTACCTGTAGCTTTAATTGCAATTTTGCATGCTATCTTTTAAATTAATTATTCAAGAGAGCTACACATAGTTGATATAAACATAATAAACATCTGTTTAGTTGAAGGATAGCTGATAGTCTCTAGATTGAACTGTACAGGTCTCCATAGAGACAGTTACATAAAGGTTATGTGACAACTGCCCAGACTGATGTAAGTCATGCTAATAGGAACTTGAACAAATGAAAACTCTGAGAAGCAAGTACTGTCAGAGACAATAGGTATGAAAGAACTTTCCTCCACAAAGCCTGGCTAAAAGTAGCCATATCAGCTGAGGCCATGGCAGAGCAGACATAAGACTCTGGCTGAGATGCTCCCATGAGCTGTGAGCACTGGGAGCACAGAGAGGTGCTGCACACAAGGAACACCACATCTCCTCCACAATGATTCCTTGGATGGGCAGCTTCCAGCCAATGACTAAGCAAACTAAGAAAACATAATCCACTGGAAGTAAGATGTTTCCTATCATACTAAACAACTGTGTATGAATAATCAATGTGTATGTACTCTTTACTTCTTATTTGCATGCTTTACTCTTCATTTATTTAGTGAGCTGTATGCTCAAGATTTTCTAAACAGACTTTGAAATATATTAGTTCCTTATGCTTGTTTCTCAGGGGAAAGACCCTTTATTTCTCCTCATTTATATTTTGTCTTTAATTATTCCTGTATATCTGTGTTATGTATTAAATGATTCCCACTAAAACACAACCTTTTTTCATGAAAGGTAAGATTCCTGTGACTTAACTTCAGACTCCTGGGTTTCAGTACCTTTCCTGGTGTCTGGGTTCTGTCCATTATCAGCAGAGAGTCCTCTCCCAGGGGGAACTCATTTGATTTGTGTCAGATGCCTTCTTTAGACAACAATGAATCCTTCTGCCATGGGAGGGCTTATATCTCTCTGCTTTGCTTTTAGAGAATGCTTGTCTACCTCTTTTCTACCCAGTGCCTGGCCTTTAGA